>NC_086445.1:876866504-877226504 GCF_028390025.1 Pseudophryne corroboree
CTGGACATCAAGGATGCTTACCTGCATGTCCCCATTTACCATCCTCACCAGGAGTACCTCAGATTTGTGGTACAGGATTGTCATTACCAATTCCAGACGTTGCCGTTCGGCCTGTCTACGGCACCGAGGATATTTACCAAGGTAATGGCCGAAATGATGATACTCCTTCGGAAAAAGGGAGTTTTAATTATCCCATACTTGGACGATCTCCTGATAAAGGCGAGGTCCAGAGAGCAGTTGTTGGTCGGCGTAGCATTATCTCAGGAGGTGCTACACCAGCACGGTTGGATTCTGAATATTCCAAAGTCACAGCTGGTTCCGGCGACACGTCTACTGTTCCTTGGGATGATTCTGGGCACAGTCCAGAAAAAAATGTTTCTACCAGAGGAGAAAGCCAAGGAGCTGTCATCTCTAGTCAGAGGCCTCCTGAAACCAAAACAGGTGTCGGTGAATCACTGCACGCGAGTCCTGGGAAAGATGGTAGCTTCCTACGAAGCAATTCCATTCGGCAGGTTCCATGCCAGAACCTTTCAGTGGGACCTGTTGGACCAATGGTCCGGATCGCATCTTCAAATGCATCGGTTGATAACCCTGTCTCCAAGGACCAGGGTGTCTCTGCTGTGGTGGCTGCAGAGTGCTCATCTCAGAGAGGGCCGCAGATTCGGCATACAGGACTGGGTCCTGGTGACCACGGATGCCAGCCTTCGAGGCTGGGGGGCAGTCACACGGGGAAGAAACTTCCAAGGACTTTGGTCAAGTCAGAAGACTTCCCTACATATAAATGTTCTGGAACTGAGGGCCATTTACAATGCCCTAAGTCAGGCAAAGCCCCTGCTTCAAAACCAGCCGGTTCTGATCCAGTCAGACAACATCACGGCAGTCGCCCATGTAAACCGACAGGGCGGCACAAGAAGCAGGACGGCGATGCCAGAAGCCACAAGGATTCTCCGATGGGCGGAAAATCACGTGTTAGCACTGTCAGCAGTGTTCATTTCGGGAGTGGACAACTGGGAAGCAGACTTCCTCAGCAGGCACGACCTCCACCCGGGAGAGTGGGGACTTCATCCAGAAGTCTTCCAACTGATTGTAAACAGTTGGGAAAGGCCACAGGTGGACATGATGGCGTCCCGCTTAAACAAAAAGCTAGAAAAATATTGCGCCAGGTGAAGAGACCCTCAGGCGATAGCTGTGGACGCTCTAGTGACACCGTGGGTGTACCGGTCGGTTTATGTGTTCCCTCCTCTTCCTCTCATACCCAAGGTACTGAGGATAATAAGGAAAAGAGGAGTAAGAACTATTCTCATTGTTCCAGATTGGCCAAGAAGGTCTTGGTACCCGGAACTTCAAGAATTAATCTCAGAGGACCCATGGCCTCTGCCGCTCAGACAGGACCTGCTGCTGCAGGGGCCCTGTCTGTTCCAAGACTTACCGCGGCTGCGTTTGACGGCATGGCGGTTGAACACCGGATCCTAAAAGAAAAGGGTATTCCGGAGGAAGTAATTCCTACGCTCATTAAAGCTAGAAAAGATGTAACCGTACAACATTATCACCGCATATGGCGAAAATATGTTGCATGGTGTGAGGCCAGGAAGGCCCCAACGGAGGAATTCCAGCTAGGTCGATTTCTGCACTTCCTACAGTCAGTGGTGACTATGGGCCTAAAACTGGGTTCCATTAAGGTCCAGATTTCGGCTCTGTCGATTTTCTTCCAAAAAGAACTGGCTTCACTGCCTGAAGTTCAGACATTTGTCAAGGGAGTGCTGCATTTTCAACCTCCTTTTGTGCCTCCAGTGGCACCGTGGGACCTCAACGTGGTGTTGGGTTTCCTAAAGTCACATTGGTTTGAGCCACTCAAAACCGTGGATTTAAAATATCTCACGTGGAAAGTGGTCATGCTTTTGGCCTTGGCTTCGGCAAGGCGTGTGTCAGAATTGGCGGCTTTGTCATGTACAAGCCCCTATTTGATTTTCCATATGGATAGGGCAGAATTGAGGACTCGTCCCCAGTTTCTTCCTAAGGTGGTATCAGCTTTTCCCTTGAACCAACCTATCGTGGTGCCTGCGGCTACTAGGGACTTGGAGGACTCCAAGTTACTGGACGTAGTCAGGGCCTTGAAAATTTATGTTTCCAGGACGGCGGGAGTCAGGAAGACTGACTCGCTATTTATCCTGTATGCACCCAACAAGCTGGGTGCTCCTGCTTCAAAGCAGACTATTGCTCGCTGGATTTGTAGCACAATTCAGCTTGCGCATTCTGTGGCTGGCCTGCCGCAGCCTAAATCTGTAAAAGCCCATTCCACGAGGAAAGTGGGCTCTTCTTGGGCGGCTGCCCGAGGTGTCTTGGCTTTACAACTTTGCCGAGCTGCTACTTGGTCAGGGGCAAACACGTTTGCAAAATTCTACAAATTTGATACCCTGGCTGAGGAGGACCTTGAGTTCTCTCATTCGGTGCTGCAGAGTCATCCGCACTCTCCCGCCCGTTTGGGAGCTTTGGTATAATCCCCATGGTCCTTACGGAGTCCCCAGCATCCACTAGGACGTCAGAGAAAATAAGATTTTACTCACCGGTAAATCTATTTCTCGTAGTCCGTAGTGGATGCTGGGCGCCCATCCCAAGTGCGGACTGTCTGCAATACTTGTATATAGTTATTGTTAACTAAAAGGGTTATTGTTGAGCCATCTGTTGAGAGGCTCTGTTATGTTCATACTGTTAACTGGGTATAATATTACGAGTTATACGGTGTGATTGGTGTGGCTGGTATGAGTCTTACCCGGGATTCAAAATCCTTCCTTATTGTGTCAGCTCTTCCGGGCACAGTATCCTTACTGAAGTCTGGAGGAGGGTCATAGTGGGAGGAGCCAGTGCACACCAGGTAGTCCTAAATCTTTCTTAGCTGTGCCCAGTCTCCTGCGGAGCCGCTATTCCCCATGGTCCTTACGGAGTCCCCAGCATCCACTACGGACTACGAGAAATAGATTTACCGGTGAGTAAAATCTTATTTTCTCGTAGTCCGTAGTGGATGCTGGGCGCCCGTCCCAAGTGCGGACTTCTTCTGCAATACGTGTATATAGTTATTGCTTACTAAAGGGTTATTGTTATGAGCCATCCGTTGATTGAGGCTCAGTTGTTGTTCATACTGTTAACTGGGTATGGTTATCACAAGTTATACGGTGTGATTGGTGTGGCTGGTATGAGTCTTACCCTGGATTCCAAATCCTTTCCTTGTAGTGTCAGCTCTTCCGGGCACAGTTTCCCTAACTGAGGTCTGGAGGAGGGGCATAGAGGGAGGAGCCAGTGCACACCAGATAGTACCAAATCTTTCTTTTAGAGTGCCCAGTCTCCTAAGGAGCCCGTCTATTCCCCATGGTCCTTACGGAGTCCCCAGCATCCACTACGGACTACGAGAAATAGAATTACCGGTGAGTAAATTCTTATTTATACATGTCTGAGGTTCTTGGCATATAGTGGCCATATGGGCAGGCTTATATATTGGCCAATATGTGCCAAGAACCTCAGATATGTATAATGACTGAGGAGGGCCCACCAGTAGTAACTGGTGCTGGATAATCACAGAAACAAAATGAAATTGTAGGAAGTATCCAATAGTAGTACTGATACTTGAAGTGTCACAGGAACACACTGTAGACTGTGTAGAGGTGCTCCGTAGTAATGGGTGATACTTGGAGCACAACAGGATCACACTGGAAACTGAGAGCACGCAGTACTAATGACTAGGGAAACAAATACACTGGAAATTGTGGGAGCGCTCAGTAGTAATGACTAGCGCCTGGAGTATCTCAGGAACACATAGGAGACTGGATAGTGGGCCTTATTCAGCATCAGGTGCAGTTTTGCTAATTTAGCAAAACTGCAAGTTCTAGCAGTAGCATGCTTGGGGGCTGCCCAGCACAGGGTTAAGGGCGCCCAGCAATGCGATGGCAATTCAATTGCAATTGCATCACTGACCCCACAAAACAAGGGTAGTCTAGCTGCGAAGACAGGTTTTGCTTTGCAGTGGTCGCCCCAAAAACCCCTCAAACCTGTGCCCATTTTCGCCATCCTGCCCCTGCTAAATAGGGCGCTGTGCTCCGTTGTAA
The DNA here is from genome assembly GCF_028390025.1 of Pseudophryne corroboree. Classification (NCBI taxonomy): domain Eukaryota; kingdom Metazoa; phylum Chordata; class Amphibia; order Anura; family Myobatrachidae; genus Pseudophryne; species Pseudophryne corroboree. The sequence goes on from NC_086445.1 coordinate 876,870,602, forward strand.
GGGTTAGTGCTTAGAGAATCACAGCAGTGGAAGTAGCACACTGAACTGTAGAGCAAATCTCTGGAAACTAGCAAGCAGGATACAGCAGAAGTTGTTCTGGCAATGAGTAGTTGCCAAGGAGAGACATGTATAGGGCGCCCTAGCTGCTGATTGGTCCCTGGAGTTGTGAAGGGAATCAGGTCTGGGATTGGTAGAACAGTGGTCAGCTGATCTTAGGCTAGATGGTGGCGCCCGTGTCCCAGCAGCGCCAGTTCCACATGAAGGAGACAAACAGATTTTTTGTATTGGTATTACCTGGAACACACCCTGACAGCCTAGGAGAGAGATGTACTGCTATGTAGCGTCAGCACCAGGTAAAGTAATGGTGCTTGCCAGTCTGGCGTGTGACAAGTTGTTCACTTACTACACCACATCCCTTCCCTAAAAACTCTGCCACATTTCCATGCACGCAGCAACTAGTCTGGCCAGAGAGAGGAACCGACGTACAGTCCCAGTTGGCCCTACCTACAGGACCATCGCACATGAATATGGCCAGTTGGGAGGTATGCTCTACCCTATCTATAATTCACACGTCTAATAGATTATCTGAATACTCGATGGACATTACTGCCACATACCTGTTCATTGCTGTGTATTTCTGTACTGTTGTTTGGATGTTCCATGCAAGATTTCTTTCTCACTTCATATGCTGCATGACTCACACTTCACACATAGCTTTATACAGTCATATTCTTGGAAAGATATTCAGACTTATGTACTGAACATTGCAGTTAGATAATTGATTTATATTACTCTGTTTTCATCCCTTTGAGTTTCGCAGATTTGGGCTAATGGATGTCAATGCTTACCCGTGAACTTGAGGTTCGCATGAAATGCCTTTTGTTTTGAGCTACCATCATGTACTGGCATCAAGTGATTTGAACTGGTCGTCCAAGCACCTGATGCAGTCCAACAATTCCCAGTTGTGGCTTTTCATTGTCTGAGAATCTTTTAAAGTTCATTGTTTTAACAATGACATGTAAGTATGTCATTCAAAGTATAAATTTCTCAACGTTTCCCTGACGTTCCACTACAGCTCTGTTCAAAAGTAGCGTATTGTTACATTCCCACCTTATTACAGGCAACTGAAGCTACTCTGAAATATTTATGACCGTGTCCCAATGGCAACTGGTATGTATCAATAAGTTGAGACTTCAGTGTAGACAAGGGGTGGACAATAAGAAGCTTTCCAGCTGTTGTAGAAGTACACATCCCAGCATATCCTGCAACAGTTTTAGCATGGCCAAATAGCAGAAGTCTCCACAAAGTTACAGTGATGTTACTGGCCCTGCACCTTTTTATGAATCAACCAAATAGCGCAATGCATTTCTGCACAGCAAGGCTGTCTAACTGCCTCTTATTATGTGACTGCTGATAGAGTAGCAACACTTCTAATATGGCAAGCTTATGCTCTGGAGTGATGGATAGTATGGAAGGCTTACAGATGTAGCCATACTCATCTTACTGCAACACGGCTTGCTGCATGGCATACCGGGCTGCGACTACGGGCAGTCGGCGATTGCTTCATTTATTCTTAATGGAATTAATGGACCAATCGCTTGCTGCGAATAGTCACAGCCTGGCACGCCATGCAGCATGCAGCTTCGCAGTAAGATGAGATTGGCTACATCTGTACGTACCTAAGTATTTAACACTCCAGTTATTTCTTGTATCTTCAATAAAACACAGCCTTTGACATATATTATTGTCAAAAGTGTCTTTACTTTCTCTTTAAAGTGCATTCTTAAAAAAAAAAAAATCTTGCCTAATATTGCTCTTGACTTTTTCTCCCTGTAGGACATACTTCGGTCCCTGCAGTTGACAATAAAAGATGCTTGTGTTTATTCAATGTACATTTTCAACTGTTTCATCTCCCTATTATCTTGGCCTGGTAGCGCAAGATTGTGTTGCTGCTCTGTGTCAGTGACAAAGGATCCTGTCCCATCTGCCCTGTTGTCTGTGGATGTGTATTTCCAAGAATCTTTCTTAGCTCAAAGTAATGCTTGGTTCTAGTGCTATGTATTGTGCAGTTTGCGTTTGCTGATTGTTATGTGGTTATGTCATTTCCTGTTCTGCTGGCCACAATACATAAAATGTAACATAACTTATAATAACGGGTGGTATTCATGTGACCGCCGGTCAGCTGACCGACAGTCACATGACCTCCTCCACCAGCCCGACGGGTCACTGTCCCGATGGTCGGCATGCCGACCAACAGGGACTATTTCCACTCGTGGGTGTCCACGACACCCATAGAGTGGGAATAGAACCCGTGGCGACCGCAGGTCGCCACCGAGCCTGCAGTATTTACAGCTTGTGTCAACTTTCACTTTGCTTGCACATAATTGGAAGAAGCTGTTCTAACGGATTCAGTATGTTATGCCGGCTGTCGGGATCACTGCGGGCAGGAGACCGACGCCAGGATCCTGACAACCGGAATACCGGCAGCGAATGCAGTGTGTCCCCTTGTAGGTTCGCTGCACTCACGATGCTCCGCGCCCGGAGGTGACCTTTGGTCGCCACAAGGTTATATTCGCCCTCGAGTAGTGGTGTGGACCACAACCCGAGTGGGGATTCCAGGCGGCGGTCAGGATTCCAGGCGGTGGTTTTTGAAATTGAATGCCTTCCATTCTAACTACTTACAGTTGTGAGTGTGTATATGGGTAGGTATTCACATCTGGACACTATAGTCTTAGTGAATTTTCATGTGCAATATTGTTCGAGTTGCATCCGGTTAGAAAAGGACCATAGTGCTGGGTACACACCTTTTTTATCACTTAGCTGATCGGGTTAACGCTCCCAATCAGCCGAATGCCGTGTCCCCAGCTTGACCCCCTGTGAGCCCCCTACGAGCCCTGTACACACTCGGCTAGAAATCGCTCTGCGTGCACTGAATTCTATGTGATTGGGAGGTCGGGCCAACAAAAATTGAACAGCACATGAGATGCAACCTCTTGATCCAGACCAATACAGCAATCTTTTATGCCGTTTATTGACAAAAACTCTTGCAACAGACTCCATGATTATTATTATTATTATTATTATTATTATTATTTTCTGCAGCGGGGTACACTGTGTTCCACAGGGAATACATCGGGGAGTAGAGTTGGATCTTGATCCAGAGGCAGCAACAGGCTAAAGCTTTGACTGTTCCCAGGATGCATTGCATGGCCTCCTCTATAACCCCGCCTCCGGACACTGGAGCTCAGTTTGTAAGTTGGTGCCTGCATAGCAGGTCACTTAACAGGGGGTGCTGCACTAGGTAGCCCTGAAGAGAGCTTTTTACAAGACTTCAAGGGCTGCAGCACTTTCTATGTCATTATGACATGCTGTGCTGTGGCTCCATCACCTCCCCAGCAGCGCTGCATACTCCCGCGGATGGTTCCCTGGTACTTGCAGCGGAGACGCGCCGGTCCACAGGCACACCACCGCTGACGCTCTCCAGGATCGCGTGGCTGCACATCAGGGAGGAGGTAAGAGGGTCCCCAAGGTGGGACCCGCCGGTAAATCGCGGACCAATCGCGGTCCCAGGAGACGGACTGCGCCGCTGGCGTGGACACTGTACTGCACAGGGACCCCACTATATCCACTAGGGCAGGGAGCACAGGTCAGATTTAAAAAAAATCAATTTTACATAGGCTCCACAGTACCCGGTGGTGAGGACCAACATTGGAGATAATGTGCTGACCTGTAGCCCCTCCCCCAGCTCTGGGACCTGTAGCCCCTCCCCCAGTAGCTGGGACTGATCTCCGGGACTGCAAGGCAATGTTTGTCTCCTCTGTAAATCCGCCTGCCTCATCAGTGCTGTGAAATTACAGTCACTTAAGTATTTTACATGTCATTTTAACAGTGCTAGCTAAGAACAGGTGTACTTCTACCTGAATATTTAGTACAAGTATTCTGAGATATACATCCAGTATCTACTGTGCATTGTTTATATATATATATATATATATATATATATATATAAAAGTCAATCCAACATACGGCACTCAGCGGGCTTAATCATCCGAAGTAAATCACAATGCAGGCAGCATAAGCTTATGCTGCCTGCATTGTGATTTACTTCGGATGATTAAGCCCGCTGAGTGCCGTATGTTGGATTGACTTTTACACACTATGGAATGAGCACCGCGGCAGTATTACAGGAAGTGTGAGTGCCGGTTATACGAATTGTGTGTGTGTGTATATATATATATATATATATATATATATATATATATATATATAGTTTCTGAAATAACTTCTGCATTGTACCTGTGACTGAGTGTGCCTGTAGGTGCTGTGTAGATTTCATTCTCGTGTATCACACTTCTTGCTATCACTATATTCTGTACCCTGGGGGGCTAGGTGCATCAGGGTCTCGTGTGTGTGTGTGTGTGTATTTATGTATGTATGTATGTATGTATATATATCATTCACCTCATACCACTTTAATTCTCTGTTTGTGTCCTGTATTTACGGTCACATAAATCAGGGGGTTATTTGCAGGTGTTGTGTTTGTCTGGCTATATTGTACTGTTACGCTCTAAGGCCACACAGGGCGGGAAATCCGTGGACGCTTCTGCATCATGCAGTGCTTCTACCACAGATTTAACTGAGGGGGAAGTTTTAGCTGATGGTTCAGGTACAGAGTGCCATACATCTCCCAGTCGGCCAGCAGCACCTGTGGCCAATCAGGAACCGCCTTGGGCAGCGTTCTCAAGTATGCTGAACACACTTGTGACAAGTCTTACGCCTCCTGTACCATTGCAGCCACATATTGTCTCTGTAGTTAATCCGCCTTGGGTGGACACTCTGTCTACCCAGATACAACGATTAAATCAATCTTTGGTTAGACAAAAGACTACACCACGCCCATCTGGGGTCAAAGGGTCATCTAAGCGAGCCGCTTCCTCCTCACAATCCACTAATATTTCAGATAATTCTTCTGATGAGGATGGAGAATATATTGATCCGTCAGACACTGATACAGTCGCATCTGACAAGGAACCTACTACTCAGGTTGATGTTCCTGACCTAGTGGATGCTATTAAGCTGATTCTACAAATTGATGATGAGATAGATCCCACTACTGCATCTAAGAAACCTGATACATTCAGACATCAGAAGTCTTACCACATTCTGACGATTCAATCGACATACGTCAGGAATCCTGGTCGTCTCCAGGAAAGATATTCTCCCTGTCTAAAAAGATGCTAGCTCGTTATCCTATCCCTGCAGAGTAACAAGTGGGAAACTCCACTGCCGACGGACTCTCATGTCGCTCGTCTTGTGGTGTCATCTACTCTGCGTGTTACCACTGTCACCTCACTGAAGGAACCAACGGATAAGCCTGTGGAGGGATTCCTGAAGTCTATTTACTTCCTTACCGGTGCTGTACATAGACCCACTATAGCAGCCTCCTGGGCCGCAAAAGGAATTGAAGCATGGGTTCAGGCATTAGAGGATGAGCTGCCTCAGGATGTTTCTGACACTGCCAGACAATATCTGTCTCATATTACCACCGCCTCCCACTATATTCAGGAGGCGTCCTCTGAGGCAGGTGTAATGGTTGCCAAGGCATCTACTACGTCTATACTGGCTTGCCGAATTCTGTGGTTGAGGTCCTGGAAGGTGGACCTAGACTCCAAGACCTTGGAGGTGCTCCCTTTTAAGGGAGACATCCTTTGTGGGGAGGATTTGTATAAGATTGTGACTGACTTGGCGACTGCTAAGACTGCGTTTCTCCCAAGTACTAATCCTTCTGCACCGAAGGCAAAGAGTACCACTTTTCGTTCCTTTCAACCTCCAGGCAAAGCAAAGGATCAGGCGTACCCGAGACAGGCTCGTACTTCCAAAACCACTAAGTCCAAGCCTAAACAATCCTGGGCCGCCCGTCAGCCTGCTTTAAACAAGACAAGCCTGCTGCATGACTGGGCGGGTCTCCCCCTCGGGGATACTATGGTGGGAGGCATACTTCTACAGTTCGCCCAGGCCTGGTTAAAGACCACTTCGGACGCCTGGGTGCAGGAAGTTGTCTCTCACGGGTACGCAGTCTCTTTCAAGAGATGTCCCCCTCGCCAGTTCTGCTCAACGGTTATCCCTTCGGATCCGTTGAAAGCGCAAGCTCTACAATTGGTTGTGCGATCCCTCCTGGACACAGGAGTGGTAGTGCCGGTACCTCAGTCCCAGAAAGGCAGGGGATTCTATTCAACCCTCTTTCTAGTTCCGACACCCAATGGGTCCTTTCGGCCTATGCTCAACCTCAAATCATTGAACAAATTTGTGAGAGTGTCCAAATTCTGTATGGAAACTCTGCGCTCTATTGTACTTGCCATGGAACTCTGAAGACTATATAGTATCCCTGGACATACAGGATGCTTACCTGCATATACCTATTGCCATATCGCATCAGCAATAGCTGCGGTTTGCTATTGGCAACCTACATTATTAATTCCAGACTCTGCCATTTGAACTGGCCACGGCCCCTCAGATCTTCACCAAGGTCATGGCCGTGATGACGGCCCTTCTCCGCCATCAGGGAATCAGGATCCTGCCGTATATGGACGACTTGTTGATCCTGTCAAACTCCCATGATGTTTTCCTCCTCGGTCATCTGGAATTGATGGTCCAATTCCTACAAGCCCACGGGTGGCTCATCAACTGGAAAAAGTCCTCGCTGGTCCCTGCTCGGAACATGGTGCACCTGGGGTTACTGCTAGACACACACTGCCAAAGACTGTTCCTGTCTCCGGAGAAAGTCCTGAAACTTCAGGACAGGATCAGATGCTTCCTTTCTCGCCCAAGAGTGTCTATACACTCGGCGATGCAAGTATTAGGCCTCATGGTGTCAGCTTTCGACATGGTAGAGTACGCTCAATTTCATTCCCGCCCTCTGCAGAGGTTAATCCTTTCCAAGTGGGATGGCCTGCCTCATCGGATCAGGTCTCAAATTATCTCCTTGACTCTGGAGGTTCGTGTCACTGAGCTGGTGGCTACAGGACCAACAGTTGAGCAGGGGCCGACCCTTCTGCATCCCCAACTGGGTCCTACTGACTACGGACGCCAGTCTGCAGGGTTGGGGCGCGGTGCTGGAGCAGCACTCTCTCTAGGGTCGGTGGACCAGGGAGGAATCTCTCCTCCCGATAAACATTCTGGAATTGCGGGCAGTGATCAATGCTTTGAATCTTGCCCTGCCTCTGTTACAGAACAGGCCTGTCCAAGTATAATCCAACAACGCCACCGCAGTGGCATACATAAATCATCAAGGCGGCACTCGAAGCCGCATGGCAATGATGGAAGTGTCAAAAATCCTTTGTTGGGCAGAACGCCATGTACCAGCAATTTCGGCAGTGTACATTCCCGGACTCCTCAAGTGGGAAGCGGATTTCCTCAGTCGTCAGGACGTGCATGCTGGAGAGTGGAGTCTTCATCCGGAAGTATTTCAATTCCTAGCGGACAAGTGGGGCCTACCAGATGTATACCTGATGGCGTCTCGACATACTCACAAGGTGCCGGTCTTCAGATCAAAGACAAGGGATCCTCAAGCAGCATTCGTGGACGCACTGTCAGTTCCATGGAACTTTTGGCTGCCATACATGTTCCCTCCAGTGTCACTACTGCCCAGGGTACTACAGAAGTTCAAGCAAGAAGGAGGAATACTATTTCTCTAACGTCCTAGTGGATGCTGGGGACTCCGTAAGGACCATGGGGAATAGACGGGCTCCGCAGGAGACATGGGCACTTTAAGAAAGAATTTAGATTCTGGTGTGCTTTGGCTCCTCCCTCTATGTCCCTCCTCCAGACCTCAGTTTGAATCTGTGCCCGGACGAGCTGGGTGCTGTTTAGTGAGCTCTCCTGAGCTTGCTATAAGAAAGTATTTTGTTAGGTTTTTTTATGTTCACGGAGCTCTGCTGGCAACAGACTCCCTGCATCGTGGGACTAAGGGGAGAGAAGCAGCCCTACTCTCTGCAGATAGGTCCTGCTTCTTAGGCTACTGGACACCATTAGCTCCAGAGGGATCGTACACAGGATCTCATCCTCGTCGTCCGATCCCGGAGCCGCGCCGCCGTCCCCCTCGCAGAGCCGGAAGACAGAAGCCGGGTGAAAGAAGCATGAAGACTTCGTAATCGGCGGCAGAAGACTCCAGTCTTCACTGAGGTAGCGCACAGCACTGCAGCTGTGCGCCATTGCTCCCACACTACACCCACATACTCCGGTCACTGTAAGGGTGCAGGGCGCAGGGGGAGGGGGCGCCCTGGGCAGCAATTAGAGACCTCTTTGGCAAAAGTTTGCATATATACAGTTGGGCACTGTATATATGTATGAGCCCCCGCCAAAAAAATTGTACATGAAAGCGGGACAGAAGCCCGCCGTCGAGGGGGCGGGGCTTCTTCCTCAGCACTCACCAGCGCCATGTTTTTTTCTCCACAGCACCGCTGAGAGGAAGCTCCCCAGCCTCTCCCCTGCAGTTACACGGTAGAAGAGGGTAAAAAGAGAGGGGGGGCACATAATTAGGCGCAAAAATCAATATAAACAGCAGCTACTGGGTTAACATTAAGTTACTGTGTTATTCCTGGGTTAATAGCGCTGGGGTGTGTGCTGGCATACTCTCTCTCTGTCTCTCCAAAGGGCCTTGTGGAGCAATTGTCTTCAGATGAGCATTCCCTGAGTGTGTGGTGTGTCGGTACGTGTGTGTCGACATGTCTGAGGTAAAAGGCTCCCCTAAGGAGGAGATGGAGCAAATGTGTGTGAGAGGGTGTCTCCGTCGACAACGCCGACACCTGTTTGGATATGTGAAATTAAGTGCTAAGGTAAATTTATTGCACAAAAGATTAGAGAACAGACAGGGAATCTACCCATGTCTGTCCCTATGTCACAGAGACCTTCAGAGTCTCTCAATGATCACTATCCAAAATAATAGACACTGATATCGACAGGGAGTCTGACTCCAGTGTCGACTACGATAATGCAAAGTTACAGCCAAAATGTCAGAAAAGTATTCAATATATGATTATTGTAATAAAAGATGATTTGCATATCACTGATGACTCAACTGTCCCTGACACAAGGGTACACATGTTTAAGGGGAAGAAAGCTGAGGTAAATTTCCCTTCTTTTCATGATGAAAAAGAGCGGGAATCTCCAGACAAGAGACTGCAGTTTCCCACAAAGAATTCTCAGGGAGTATCCTTTCCCTACTAGGGCCAGGATACGATGGGAATCTTCCCCTAGGGTGTCACGTTTGCCCAAAAGGTAGCCCTGACGTAACAGCTATTCTCAGGGATCCTGCAGATAGCGTGCACATTCTGGTACACTACTCAGACCGGCGATTGTGTCGGCATGGGTTTATAGCGCTGTGGCAGCGTGGACAGGTACCATATCAGCAGAGATTGAGACCCTAGTATGTATATATATATATATATATATGTATATATAGAGATATATATATTAAAGATGCTGTCTTAAGAGATAGATATATATATATATATATATATATATATATCTATATATATATATCTATATAAAACATGCCAAAAGAGACATGAGTCTACTGGGTCCTAGAGTCAAAGCTATGTCGATTTCTGCTTGACTTGTCCTGTAGAATATGCAATGGACAGATGATGCCGACTTAAGAGACATATGGAAGGCTGAGGATTGTGTGGAGAAGGGTTCTCGGACCTGGTCTCCACGGCTATAGCTGGTAATTCTGCTATTTTGCCTTATATTCCTGCACAGCCTAGGAAAGCACGACATTATCAAATGCAGCCTTTCGAACAAAGAAACAAGAAAGTCCGAGGTGCGTCCTTTCTTGCCAGAGGCTGGGGCAGAGGAAAGAAGCTGCACAACACAGCTAGTTCCCAGGAACAGAAGTCCTCCCTGGCCTCTACAAAATCCACCGCATGTCGCTGGGGCTCCACAGGCGGAGCTAGACCCGGTGGGGGCACGCCTTCGTAAGTTCAGCCACAAGTGGGTTCACTCCCTGTTAGATCCCTGGGCAATAGATATTGTGTCTCAGGGATACAAGCTGGACTTTGATGAGATGCCTCCTCACCGACGGCCCTGCCGGCTTCCCCCCACGAGAGGGAAACAGTGTTAACTGCAATTCACAAATTGTATCTTCAACAGGTGGTGGTCAAGGTTCCCCTCCTTCAACAAGGAGGGGGTTATTATTCGACCATATTGTAATCCCGAAACCAGACGGTTCGGTCAGACCCATAGTGAATTTAAAATCCCTGAACATATACCTGAAAAGGTTCAAGTTCAAGATGGAATCGCTGAAAGCGGTCATTGCAAGCCTGAAAGGGGGAGAGTTTATGGTGACTCTGGACATAAAGGATGCATACCTTCATGTCCCCATTTATCCACCTCATCAGGCGTACCTCAGAATTGCGGTACAGGATTGTCATTACCAATTTCAGACGTTGCTGTTTGGTCTCTCCACGGCCCCGAGAATATTCACCAAGGTAATGGCGGAAATGATGGTGCTCCTGCGGAAGCAAGGTGTCACTATTATCACGTACTTGGACGATCTCATAAAAGCGAGATCAAGAGAGCAGTTGCTGAACAGCGTATCACTTTCTCTGGAAGTGTAACGGCAACACGGCTGGATTCTATATATTCCAAAGTCGCAGTTGGTTCCTACAGCTCATCTGCCTCTCCTAGGCATGATCCTAGACACAGACCAGAAAAGGGTTGATCTCCCGATAGAGAGAGCTCAGGAGCTCATGACACTGGTCAGGAATCTATTAAAACCAAAACAGGTGTCAGTGCATCACTGCACTCGAGTCCTGGGAAGGATGGTGGCATCATACGAGGCCATTCCCTTCGGCAGGTTCCATGCGAGGACCTTCCAATGGGACTTACTGGACAAGTGGTCCGGATCACATCTTCAGATGCATCGGTTAATCACCCTATCCCCCAAGGCCAGGGTGTCTCTCCTGTGGTGGCTGCAGAGTGCTCACCTTCTCGAAGGTCGCAGATTCGGCATTCAGGACTGGGTCCTGGTGACCACGGATGCAAGCCTCCGAGGGTGGGGGGCAGTCACACAAGGAAGAAATTTCCAAGGGCTGTGGTCAAGTCAGGAGGCTTGCCTTCACATCAACATCCTGGAACTAAGGGCCATATACAACGCCCTACGTCAAGCGGAGTCCCTGCTTCGCGACCAACCGGTTCTGATTCAGTCAGACAACATCACCGCAGTGGCTCATGTAAACCGCCAAGACGGCACAAGGAGCAGGGTGGCGATGGTAGAAGCCACCAGAATTCTTCGCTGGGCGGAGAATCACGTAAGCGCACTGTCAGCAGTGTTCATTCCGGGAGTGGACAACTGGGAAGCAGACTTCCTCAGCAGGCACGACCTCCACCCGGGAGAGCGGGGACTTCATAAAGAAGTCTTCACGCAGATTGCAAGTCGGTGGGAACTGCCACAGGTGGACATGATGGCATCCCGCCTCAACAAAAAGCTGCAGAGATATTGCGCCAGGTCAAGAGACCCTCAGGCGATAGCTGTGAACGCACTGGTGACACCGCGGGTGTTCCAGTCGGTCTATGTATTTCCTCCTCTTCCTCTCATACCCAAGGTGCTGAGAATCATAAGAAAAAGAGGAGTGAGAACAATACTCATTGTTCCGGATTGGCCAAGAAGGACTTGGTATCCAGATCTGCAAGAAATGCTCACAGAGGACCCGTGGCCTCTGCCTCTATGACAGGACTTGTGCAACAGGGGCCCTGTCTGTTCCAAGACTTACCGCGGCTGCGTTTGATGGCATGGCGGTTGAACGCCGGATCCTAGCAGAAAAAGGCATTCCGGATGAGGTCATTCCTACGCTGATAGAGGCTAGGAAGGATGTGACGGCTCAACATTATCACCGTATATGGCGAAAATATGTGGCTTGGTGTGAGGCCAGGAATGCCCCTACGGAGGAATTCCAGCTGGGCCGTTTCCTTCACTTCCTATAGTCGGGAGTGACTTTGGGCCTTCAATTGGGTTCCATTAAGGTTCAGATTTCGGCCTTATCCATTTTCTTTCAAAAAGAACTGGCTTCTCTGCCTGAAGTTCAAACGTTTGTAAAGGGAGTGCTGCATATTCAGCCCCCTTTTGTGCCTCCAGTGGCACCTTGGGATCTTAACGTGGTGTTGAGTTTCCTGAAATCACACTGGTTTGGACCACTCAAAACGGTGAAAGTAAAATATCTCACATGGAAGGTGGTCATGCTATTAGCCTTGGCTTCGGCTAGGCATGTGTCAGAATTTTGCGGCTTTGTCACATAAAAGCCCTTATCTGGCTTTCCATGCGGATAGAGCAGAATTGCGGACCCGTCCACAATTTCTGTCGAAAGTGGTTTCATCCTTTCATATAAACCAACCTATTGTGGTGCCTGTGGCTACTACTGATTTGGAGGATTCCGAGTAACTGGATGTGGTCGGGGCTTTGAAGGTTTATGTAGCCAGAACGGCTAAGATCAGGAAAACAGAATCTTTGTTTATCCTGTATGCTTCCAACAAGCTTGGGGCGCCTGCTTCAAAGCAAACTATTGCTGGCTGGATCTGTAACACGATTCAGCAGGCTCATTCTGCGGCTGGGTTGCCGCTGCCTAAATCAGTTAAGGCCCATTCCACAAGGAAGGTGGGCTCTTCTTGGGCGGCTGCCCGAGGGGTCTCGGCATTACAGCTTTGCCGAGCGGCTACTTGGTCAGGTTCAAACACCTTTGCAAAGTTCTACAAGTTTGATACCCTGGCTGAGGAGGACCTTGTGTTTGCTCATTCGGTGCTGCGGAGTCATCCGCACTCTCCCGCCCGTTTGGGAGCTTTGGTATAATCCCCATGGTCCTTACGGAGTCCCCAGCATCCACTAGGACGTTAGAGAAAATAAGATTTTACTTACCGGTAAATCTATTTCTCGTAGTCCGTAGTGGATGCTGGGCGCCCGTCCCAAGTGCGGACTTCTTCTGCAATGCTTGTATATAGTTATTGCTTAAATAAGGGTTATGTTATAGTTCCATCAGAGTTTATCTGATGCTCTGTGATTGTTCATACTGTTAACTGGGTAAAGTTATCACAAGTTATACGGTGTGATTGGTGTGGCTGGTATGAGTCTTACCCTGGATTCCCAAAATCCTTTCCTTGTACTGTCAGCTCTTCCGGGCACAGTTTCTCTAACTGAGGTCTGGAGGAGGGACATAGAGGGAGGAGCAAGAGCACACCAGAATCTAAATTCTTTCTTAAAGTGCCCATGTCTCCTGCGGAGCCCGTCTATTCCCCATGGTCCTTACGGAGTCCCCAGCATCCACTACGGACTACGAGAAATAGATTTACCGGTAAGTAAAATCTTATTTTCTAATCGCTCCAGCGTGGCCCAGATGGCATTAGTTCTCAGATCTGCATGGTCGATCGATCGTGCATCCTCTTCTACTTCTTCAATGCCCAGGCCGCCTCGTTCAGGGCCCTTGTGTCTATCCAGACCTGGCCAGGCTGGCTTTGACGGCGTGGCTCTTGAAGCTTCAGTCCTGAAGGCCAAAGGATTCTCTGAGGCGGTTATCCGAACTATGCTGAAGGCCCCTAAACCGGCTTCTGCTCGGATTTATTGCAGGGTCTGGAATTCTTACTTCACCTGGTGTGCTGCTAAGAATTACGACGCATACAGTTTCAGAACTTCCAGACTTTTGGCTTTTCTGCAACAAAGCCTTTGTTTGGCCGCCCTCAAGGTTCATATTTCTGCCTTGTCGGTGTAGTTTCAGAGGAAGATTGTGTCTATTCCTGACGTTCATACTTTCACTCAGGGCGTTTTACGGATTCAACCTCCCTATGTCCCCCCTGTGGCTCCATGGGATCTGTCTGTTGTCTTGAATGCCCTACAAGAGTCTCCATTTGAACCTCAAGTCTGTGGACCTTAAATATCTTACATTTAAGGTCGTGTTTCTGATGTCTATTGCCTCTGCTAGGAGGGTGTCGGACTTAGGAGCTTTGTCCTGTCATCTGCCCTTACTGATTTTTCACTGTGACTGGTCAGTTCTCTGAACACGCCTTGGTTATTTGCCTAAGGTGGTGTCTTCTTTTCACCTTAACCCGGAGAGCATGGTTCCGGCTTTTATCTCTTCTGGTTCTCCAAAGAGCGGTCTTTGGATATGGTACGAGATCTCTTTAGTTACGTGGAGAGGACTGCCTCTCTCAGGAGGTCCGATACCCTTTTTGGACTTTTTGGTTTTTATAAACGTGGCTGGCCTGCAAACGAGCAAACCTTGGTCAGATGCATTAGAATGGTGATTGCACAAGCGTATGCACAGGCTGGTCTTCCAGTTCTTGCTGCTATCAAAGCCCATTCTACTTGGTCTGTTAGACCTTCTTGGGCGGCCCGCCGTGGCGCGTCTACTGAACAGTTGTGCAAGGCAGCTACGTGGTCCTCAGTGAACACGTTCTTTAGGTTTTATGTCTTTGATACTTCCGCCTCCCAGGATGCTTCCTTTGGACGCCGGGTTCTTGTGCCCACTACAGTGCGTCCCCTCCCATGAGGAACTGCTTTAGGACCCCCGATGTATTCCCTGTGGAACACAGTGTACCCCGCTGCAGAAAAGGAGCTTTATGTTAGACTTACCATAGTTAAATCTCTTTCTGCGAGGTACACTGGGTTTCACAGGGCGCCCACCCTGACGCACTTAGCTTCTATGGGTTTGTATGGCATTAGCCGCTGGTCCCTTCTCCTGTCGTGAGAATGTGGTTCTATGTGACTAACATCTGTCTTCTTTTTACCTGCTACTGCATTGGACTGGGTAACGAAACTGAGCTCTAGTGTCCAGAGGCGGGGTTATAGAGGAGGCCATGCAATGCATCTTGGGAACAGGCAAATATTTAGCCTGTTGGTGCCTCTGGATCAAGATCCAACTCTACACCCCTATATATTCCATGTGGAACCCAGTGTACCTCTCAGAAAGAGATTTAACTATGATAAGTCTACCATAAATCTCTGTATTATCCTTTATATGGTGCCACAAGGAATCCGCAGCGCCCATTATAGAGAACATAAATGAGCAAAGCAAAGAAAACAGCACTTACAGTTCAAGACAATATAGGACAAGTACCTAAAACCAGGGGTTAGGATCCATCAGAGAGTCTATGGAGTATAAGACAGAGTAAGTAAGAGAAGTAAAGGCACATAACGGGAGAAAGTCCTCCTCTTGTGAGCTGACATTTTAAATGGTGAAAGGCTAACAGACTGGGGTGACACAGAACCGGAAGACAAGAGGGTTAGGAGGAGAGTTGGCTGGGCTTGGTGGAAAAATTGGGTCTTGAGAGCCCATTTTTAAATTTGGTAGAGAGGTGGAGAGTCAGATGGGGAGAGGTAGAGAATTCCAGAGATAAGGAGCAGCACGTGCAAAATCTTGTAGGTAGGAGTGGAATGAGGTATTCAGTTGGCAGAAGAGGACAAAGTGAAGAGTACAGGTGGGAGTGCAAAGAGATAAGGTCAGAGATGTAAGAGGGAGAAGAGTGGGTTAGGGCTTTGTAGGTGACTGTGAGAAGCTTGAATTGGATTCTGAATGGAAAGGGTAGCCGGTGAAGGTCCTTCAAGAGATGGGAGGTGGATGTAGTACGTTTGGTGAGGAAGATGAGATGGGCAGCAGCATTGAGGATAGATTGGAGTGGAGAGAGGCGTTAGTCAGGGAGGTCAGATAGGAGGAGATTACAGTAGTCCAATCTGGAGATGACCAGTGAGTGGATGAGTGTCTTAGAAGCATCCTGGGTGAGAAAGTGTCTTATCCTGGAAATGTTTTTGAGATGGAAATGGCAGGTTTGTGAGAGGTACTGAATGTGTGGTTTGAATGAGAGGGAGGAATCAAGGATTACTCTCGGACATTCAACCCGGGTATAACACTGCTTTATTCCCGGGTTGAATTTCCGGGTCAGACAACCCGCAATATTGGCTATGCCCCTTTTACACCGCACGCTGACCCGTGTCGACCCGGCAATATGCCGGGTCGATACCAGGTTATTTGTACGGTGTGAAAGGGGTATAAGAGGTGCTTTGTCTGCCTGCACATAATAGGAAGTTTAAGCGCCTTGTTTCTGTCACTGGATCGCAGATACGCTGCATTAATGCTTCTTGAAGAGCATTACTGATAAGTATGATGGGAACATTACACTGCATGCTATTGCAGACAAATTATATAATAATAATAATAATAATAATAATAATTTTATTTATATAGTGCTCTTTCTCCAATAGGACTCAAGGCGCTTAACAGATACGTAGCATAATATAGTACAGAAAATAATGAAGTACAGAACAGATTTTCATAAAATACAGAAGCATGGAGATACTAAAGGGACAATTACGGGAATGCTTGAGTAAAAAGGAAAGTCTTGAGTCTACTTTTGAAAGATTCTATAGTTGGGGCCTCTCGCACCGTGTTGGGAAGTGAGTTCCATAGAGTCAGAGCCACATGACAAAAAGCTCGACCCCAGATGAATTACGGGAGATTCTAGGTACTGCTAAAAGTCCTTCATCTACAGATCGCAGTAATCGAGTGGGGCAGTATGGGGTTAGTAGCTGCTTCAGGTCCTTGGGCCCTGGTCATGTAGTGCTTTGAAACTCAGTAAGCCAGTCTTGAAGATGATTCGCCATCTTACAGGCAGCCAGTGAAGGGAGTAGAGTATGGGTGTTATGTGGCTAGAACGGTGCTGGTTGGTTAACAGCCTGGCAGCTGTGTTTTGCACCAGCTGTAAGCGGTGCAATTCTTTTGCTGGGAGACCAAGGTAGAGGGCATTACAGTAGTCTAATCGAGATGATACAAATGCGTGGATGACTTTTGGCAGATCATCTGAGGGAATTAAGTGCTTGATTCTGGCTATGTTCCTCAGGTGAAATAATGAGGATTTGATTGTGGCTGATATCTGATGTTTAAGTGTCAAGCCACCATCCAGTACAACGCCAAGATTCCACACACGATCAGTGGTTTGTAATTCCGAATCCCCGAGTGTAAGTCCAGTTGGATGGCTATGCTGCAGTCTTGTCCTTTGATGTTGCGGTCCTATCATAAGGACCTCTGTTTTATCCGGGTTCAGTCGCAGCCAACTAGCACTCATTCACTCCTGGAGTTCAGCTAGACAGCCATTTAGGGTTGCTATTGGGTTATCAGTGCCCGGAGCAAAGGACAAGTACAGTTGTGTATCATCTGCATAGTAGTGGTAGACTAGCCCATGGCGCCTGATTATTTCACCCAGCAGGAGCATGTATACTGCAAAAAGCATGGGGGATAGTATAGAACCTTGTGGGACACCACATGGCAATGGCACTGGTGGTGATGAGTATAATCCAGAAGATACTCTCTGTGACCTGCCTGTGAGAAATGATTTGAACCAATTTAGGACTGTGCCATCCAGTCCACAAAAATGTATCAGACGCTCAATCAGAAGCCCATGGTCCACGGTATCAAATGCTGCAGAGAGATCCAGAAGGATTACTGTTGAACAGTCGCCTCTGTCTCTTGCCGTCAGAAGATCATTTAACACACACACCAGGGCTATTTCAGTGCTATGTCTTCTCCTGAATCCTGATTGAAATGGATCATAGATATCATGGGTTGTCAGGCGGATTTCCAGTTGATTTGCAACCACTTTCTCAATAACCATTCCTAGAAAAGGAAGGTTTGATACCGGTCTATAGTTGGTCATGCAGTCGGGATCTAATTTAGGTTTTTTAAGAAGAGGTCTAACAATTGCTTCCTTTAGGGGTCCAGGAAATATGCCTGTCTGCAAAGAGCATTGAACAATTTTTGCAAAGACAGGACCAATTATATCCATAAAACCTATTAGAAGCTTGGTTGAGGCAGGGTCCAGATCACAGGTGGTGGGACGCAAAATCCGAGCAATTTCAGCAATGTCCTTTACATCCACTGGATGAAAGCTGGTCCATGAAGTCAGGTGGCTTATATTGGCATGTTTTGTAGTTTGACACTCCTTTGATGGCACTGTGGAGATTCCAGCCCAAATGGTGGACATTTTATCTGCAAAGAAGTTTGCAAACTCGTTGCATCTTGCCTGGGAGAGGGTTTCATCAGTCTGCAGGCATGCTGGCTTGCAAAGCATCTCCACTGTGCGGAAAAGTTGAGCTGGCCTATTGTTTGCTGTCGTGATCTCATTTGACAGAAACTGTGATTTCTTACGGGTGATTGACGAATTATATTCTTCATTATGCTTTATTAGTTTTATTTTGTCATCCACTAGGTTAGTCTTCCTCCATCGTCTTTCCAGTCTACGCCCCCTTTTCTTGAGCTCACTAACACTGTTGTCGAACCAGGGAGCTTGACGTTGTGGTTTACGAGGTCTTATACGCACAGGGGTGATAATATCAATTGCAGCCGTAACATCCCTAATTATAATAACGGACTAGGGAACAGGGATCTTCACGTGCACCCAGTATAGCAGAGAGATCCAGATTTGCTGTTAGAGCCTGGGGAGTCATACCCCTCCTTGGACGATACCTGGTCAACTCCACGGACAGAGATTTTATTTGAGGGGTTGCAACTGAGAACCAAAGGGCGTGGTGGTCTGACCAGATGACTGGGTTTATTTTTAGGTCAGTGACTTCTAATCCAATCTGAAAGATAAGATCAAGAGTGTGACCACTTTTATGTGTGGCAGAAGGAATGACCTGTGTGAATGTTAAGCACCTTTATGATATTAGATTGAATTACTTCTAAAAAAAATGTTTGGCTTTCCATGTGAAGTGAAAGCTGTGGAAATATGTATGATTAAAAATGCATTCTGAAGAGATTTAACATTCCCCTAGTAAGAAATGTCACTGAATAGGCATCACTGTTTCATGTCACACACCACTGCTTTAGCTGTGAAATTAAGTGCAAGTCTCACTTGGAAGTCTTCAGAGTATCATAGTTTTTAATGCATGGAAAACCACAGCAGCCTAAAATGTTCTTAACAAGCGAGTTGCGGAAATATGTTATTAATGAGATGCAGATATGCAGACACAAGTCTCTTTGTACAGAATAACATTTGCCCCAATGTTTTACTGAACATTTATGGAAGTTATATCAGTTATAGTATATCTGTGTGTTCACTCTCTTTTCATCAAGCGGCCCACAAGTTTTCAAGTGAAGGAAACGGATTTGAAAGTAGAAAGTGGTCCTTCATGTGTTAGAACTATGTAATAATTTTCTTCCATAAAAGTTGTAATGGAAAGGTGTATACAAGTATGGCTGAATCCCAGGAGCAAGGTACCCTACCAACAACCACGCCTGGCATCCAACTCTTAGGTATAATTTCCTCTGTGATCATGCTAAAGTGGACCTGTCACCTACACATACTGAAAATGGGCATTTTGTGGTCTAAACCCATACTTCAGAGAATGCAACTTATAAACTCAGCAGCGCTGGTGACAACATTGAGGCATGGCTACATTTTTGCATCTTCAGTGATTAGAACTACATATACATTTCTGTAGACCTCATTAAATTGAAGAAGAAAAAAAAAAAACAATGCAAAGTAAACGGAATGCTGTTCCTGTACATCTGACACCCTAGGCCCTCATCTGTGCTCTTTCCATGAATCTGTACCTGTCAGACACCTCACTAATTCCTAGGTAGTGTTCTGCTCACAAAATGGCTGCCGCTGCCATCATCAGATGACTTGTATATTTTAAAAGCTTGGCGGAATCCTAGATTTGAATTCACTGAATATGTTGTCACCTTTGATACGTGTGGGGAATGTAGGCGTTGTAGATCCTTGGTCCTGCATACAGTATGGCTACCAATAGTTAAAAAGAATGTATATTTCCTGTTTTTGCACCAAGATAGCAGACCACATCATGCAGTGTATATGTTGAATCAGAACAAGATTGTGTTTGAGGTGAAACAGGAAGAACAGTCTGATATCCACATCCATCGCTGAACAAATATTGTTTTGAATATGCAAAGAAAGCAAACCGAGAATACACTCACAGCATGGACATTTCTTTTTTGCAACCCTATTTGTATGCAATGTTCTCATTTTATCTGATGGCAAGTGATCTTCCTGCTCTTGTACCGCTAAAAGGATATTTCCAGATGGTTTATGTTGGTTTTTTTTTTTAAATAATTAGCTGGAAAGAAGTATATAAATGTTGCCTGTACGGGTAACTCCTATGCATGTTTGGTAGGTGTCTGTAAAGTGTTTTTGTCCTTATCCTACTGATAGTGGTTCTAACACTGGCCATGAGCTGTAAAGTCCATCACCTCCTTATGATGGTTCCTCCTTATGAGGAACTTACTGGTAAAGACCATTCACCTGGACAATTACTTCCGAGTCTCAGGTGGACCATCCGTAATCACTAGCAGCCCATAGATGCCACCACTTTCCTTATACTACTATACCCGGTCAATCTCCAACATTGCAGTGTGCAACTAAAAGAAATGCTATGTACTCCCTGCTACAGTATCTTAAGGTGCCCATACAGTATACGATATTATGACTGATTTGGCCATTTTTGACGAACCAGAACTACAAATCATTCATAATAGTGCAGATCGTTCAGTGTCTGAATGATAACTATCACGATACACGGTCCTGCTGGTCGTTGGTTGGATCTTCTGATCTTCCCTGCTGCAGGGAATAACTGAAACTATTGTCAATGACAGCATGCTCCTGGATGTATCCACTCCCTCTTTAAGATAGATCATGTGTATTGTACTATATCGTTTGCCGGTGAGCTGCCAGGGGCATTCAAGGGAAATCGTTAACGAGAATTCATCATTTACAGATTGTCTAGTGTATGTGCACCTTTAGGGTATCAGACTTTTCTCTTTGACTTTCCTACTTGCCGAATCAAAGTAGAATCACTTTGGCTTGCTTGGGATATGGCAAAATGTGGATACCTGCCGTAATATGTTATTGCATGAGCAAACTGGTTAACCATAG
The DNA here is from genome assembly GCF_028390025.1 of Pseudophryne corroboree. Lineage (NCBI taxonomy): Eukaryota > Metazoa > Chordata > Amphibia > Anura > Myobatrachidae > Pseudophryne > Pseudophryne corroboree. Next base: position 876,891,527 of record NC_086445.1, read on the forward strand.
TGCGCCCTTGTGTGGTCATCTTAAATGACTTAACCTGTAGTAAATATAATCAACTGAATTAATTCATGTTTTTGTTAAAATCCCATCAGATCCCTCACATCTTCAATTAGTCTATGGGGCCTATGTATTAAAAATTGCAAGAGTAATAATCATTTTTAACAAGGTGGTGGGATCCGTCCTCATAGGGCCTGATTATGAGTTGGACGCAGATGAAGCCTTCCTTGCATCTTTTGCTGGAGTTGGGTCTGTTACTTTATGCTGATGTCGCTACAATGCCCTTCCGTGGTATACATTAGTACTTTTACATAAGCAAAGACTGCGATGGCCACTTTCAGTGTCTACAAATGCTGCACCATTGAAACTTTCACCAGCCTTATGCTAGGTGGAAATAATCCGTATGGCCTCCAATGTGAGCAATTCAGCATCTCTATTCCCATCCACTTTCAGCAACATGCCCATACTACTTTACATCTGTGTCTGGTTAGCCAACCACCTGTAACTGCCTAGGAATGCCCAACACATTTCTAATACATTCTTGGTACATGCTTCTGAATCTGTAGTGCAACTCTGTATAAACACCATCAAGACGAATGCACGATACAAATAAAACACATTGGCCTCAACAGGAAAAAAATAAATACATTTGCCTCAATAGGTATAAAATAAAACATAATGGTCCCCAACATGAAAAAAACAAACAAACAATGGGCCCTGGCAGAAAAAAAATAAAAATTGCCCGGAGTTGTAGTTTATTGTGATCACTGCAGTGCCCTGGCTGGCAACAGTAACAACACAGGTGCTACAGAATAAATAGAGTCTTACCCAATTGCCTTGCGAGCCGTTGTCATAGAGGCAACTGTAGGGCTCCCCGGTGGTCCATCTCCTGGACAGAGGTGTAGCAAGGAGCTGCAGCACTCTGAACAGGCACATACTATGGTGACCGATCCTCCAGTACAGAAATGTATCCGAGAACTGGGATTAGTTAGCATTTGGGGCTGAAATGCAGCATGTATAAAGGTAGAGCAGCACCCACTGTGTTCAGTGTATGTACTGGAGGCCGGTGGTGTGTGTGTGTGTGTGTCGGTGGGGGAGGGGGGCAGTTGGTATGTGGTTCTGTATGGCCTGGGGAGCAGGGTGGGTGATGTCCCTTGGGCCGGATGGGCAAGAAGTGTATGTCCCTTGGGCTGAGGTGGTGGTGGGGTGGGAAGTGTTTGCACCTGGAGCCAGGGGGGATAGTATGGGCAATTTATGTCACTGGGGCAGTAGGGCAGTTATGCATGTTCCAGAAACAGTGGAGGGGGGGGCGGTAGTGTTAGCGTATGTCCTCAGGCCGGGGGATATAGCTGTATGTCGCAGGGGGCCTTGGGATAGGGTGGGGAATTTATGGGCCGGGGAAAGGGGGGGGGGGGGGTATGGCGGGCAGTGTATGACAGTATCTATTGAGCTTTTTCATACATTGCACATCTATTTAAATGGAATAAGTATGAAATACCTACAATCAAAATCCCGACAACAACTGACCGATGGACAAAAACCCGACATTTAAAATGTCGACAGGTCAAAAAGTCAACAAGAGTTTTTCATTGTTTTTTGGTGTGTTTGTCGACATAGGTTGACATGGACACCATATAAGTGTACCACGTCCCCTCGCATGCTTCGGGCACACTATTATATTCCCCCTCTATGTCCACTGGGATCGTAAAGTATGAACAAGTCTGTTTCAATGGAAAAACTCACGTCGACTTTTTGACTTGTCGACATTTTAAATGTCGGTATTATGACCTTGTCTGTATTTTAAATGTCGGTATTTTGACCTTGTCGGTATTTTAACCATCAAGATTTTGATTGTAGGTAAATTGACCGCATCCCATATAAATATATTGCATATCAGAGAAGTCACTCACAAACATTGCATTTAGGAGCAAGAACCAAACGGCAAATAGCTGTAATCTAGTGCAAGTTAGAAAACATAACCAGTTCTTTGCTTTAGTATACGATAATATCCAATTAGCTCAGGGTTCTTTTCGAGTATTTCATGTTTTAGCCCAGAGGTTCTCAAACTCGGTCCTCAGGACCCCACACAGTGCATGTTTTGCAGGTAACCCAGCAGATGCACAGGTGTATTAATTACTCACTGACACACTTTAAAAGGTCCACAGGTGGAGCTAATTATTTCACTTGCGATTCTGTGAGGAGACCTGCAAAACATGCACTGTGTGGGGTCCTGAGGACCGAGTTTGAGAACCTCTGTTTTAGCCTATTGACTAGAAAGCCATCTGTGCACGGAGTCTTGCAGATCAGGAAGGTCTTGTCTGTTTATCCCTCTTGTAGAAGATTCCTGGTGCTGTGCACAAAACAGTTGCTGGTGATATCCTTGGTGATAACCTTTCTTGCTGGGTGCGTAGGGATTTAAAATATGCAGTCACATTTAGAGTTGGTAAAAGGGAACGTCCTGGATCAACTCTGCATTGCAGTGTTAAAATAATACCTTTTACCTTCATTTGCTTCCAACAATAAGGGTCAGATACAATTAAATGCAAGGTTCCATTGGAACCTGACACATTGTGCACAATGGGCCTGATTCAGTTGTAGACGCAACGACTGATGTCGCAAGTGGATCGATTGTTATCCATTGTGCAGGTGCTAAAGCCATACTATGCATGTGCAGCAATTGATTTGTGATGGCTTTCATGTAAAGGAATAATTTGCAAAGTGAGTGGCAAGTAGCCATTGTGTGGGGGTGGTCAGGCGAACGTGTCGGGGCCATTAAAAAAACGTTTCGTGGGCACGCATAAATTAGCCTTTGCGATTTCTCTCGCAGCATGAGCTCTCTGCGTGTCAGGTGAGCCACAAAGTATTGAAACAGGTCAGACTCACTCAGAGGCCGCATGATCTGCATCAATGTTACAGGTGTTTTATGCTGTTGTATGTTGTCGGATGGATATGAGAAGACACCAGTGGGCATACCTATGCTCGGGTAGGCTTTGGAGACATTAACATATTTTGGCAGAACTTTGCAATTCGTGAGAGATCACAGCTGCAATTTTATTAGTGACTGCTTCTGAATCAGGCCCAATGTGGCTAATTACAGTAGGGAAAATATTGTTAGATTTTGCTTGCAACTCTAAGGGTGGGAATATATGAGTAGAGGATATCCGGTAGGAGCAATCCACATCTTAGACGTGCGCAAGATTCCGATGGAACCAAGTCGCTAATTGAATCTGCTCCTAAGTGAAGTACACAGTGATCACAGGGCCTAATTCAGTGAGGATCCCGTTCTGTGCATGTGCAGAACAGGTCCTGCGATCATATTGCACGCCTCTGCCTGATTGACATGCAGAGGAGTTCATGGGGAGGGGCGGGGTGGCCAGCATTGGGGAAAACGGCGGGGGGTCACCCCATTTTCCGTGAGTGGCGAGGCCAAGGACTGTGTCGCGTACGCAGTTTCCATGGCCCCGAAAGCCGCACAGCGACTGCAAGCCTGAGTAAGCTCAGGCTTTCTCAGCCTGCCGTCGCAGATGAACATCACAACCGATGGCTAATGCACAAATGCAGAAAGGAGGTGGTATGCACCTCCTCCTGCATTTGTATTGCGAAGGATTGCATTTGCAGCAGCTTTGCAATTGCAATCCTTACTGAATTAGGTCCATAGTCAAGTCACTAAGATTGAGGGGCATAACATAAAGAGTAAACTGTCATTTTGTAATGTAACATAGGAACATTTATTCCGAGGTGGAAACAATAGCAGACGCTTGCAGAATAAAATCTATACAGTATAGCTCAGCATTCAAACTTACATATTATGTACAAAATAAAGGATATCTGTGCTGCACACTGTAGGTTAGCACTACAGACAAATACTATATGTCCAACAGCAATCCTATACTGTCCATATGACTGTGAAAAATACACTAACAGCACCCTGATTAATGCATTGGCATTGTGAATACATTTCTGACACACATACACAATGATGAAGAATAGAAGATAATATGAAAGTAATATAGTAGCCCTCTTACAACTTGAATTTAGCTGCTATAATAACAACAACAGCTTGAAAATGAAAGTTTTGTAAAGAAAAATTCAACACACATACAGACATACTGTATACACACGCGTATCTTACCTGGGCAACCTGTCAGCTGTCCGCCTGCTACTGTCTCTCTACTGCGCATCTGCTCAGTCCAGATGCTGCCCACCTCAGCTTATATACTACCAGCCCGAGGAGCACATTCCCTCCTGGCCCAGCCGACGGCCCCCAGAAGTGCCTGGTAGCCGGAGCAGATGACCGATTTCGGTTTGCATTCCACAGTGGAATACAAATTGTGGAAGCGCTTTAGTAGGCGCGGCAGATCGGCTCGGCAGACAGTGTGAGCCGGCCCGGAAGGATCTTACACACTGCCTCGGAGCACCAGTCTGCAGCTGGATGGATCGCCCTTTTTCTGGACCAAGCTCTGATAAGCTGCACTTGGTACATAGGGTCCAAGTGCAGTCCACATACTGGGGACTGTGGTATTTTGCAGGGAATTTTTGTGAAATCTCCTGCATTAGGCTATTGGCACATAGTGGTGATGCATGAAATTATGCAGAACCTTTAGCTTTGATATAAGTTTATGAAAAAGGGCTTGATAAATATGCCTCCATATGAATACACAATGTATATCAATATATTATTTTCATTTACAGTGCCACAGTTGTCCTTTTCCCTATTATCTGATGACACTTATCTGTCTTTGCATCATTGGGAGACATTTACAAGGCATCGTTAGGACTATACAGACATAGATTTGTGCATTTGGAAAGTACGTGTTACATTTCCTGTGCTGGATTTATTTACAATATTGTGGTTATTCTGTGGGAGGGACAGTCTGTGGCTTCTGGGTTGTGTGTGAAAGTTACACAGGCATCAGAAAATCACACAAGTAATTAGTCTGGGCACGAAAGTGTACAAAACTTATTAATGGTTTCATGTAATTCTCTGCTCTTATAACCCATGTTTAGATGAGGTTGTGTTTTCACACCACCTTGTGCAAAAACTCCATCTAGCACACTTATCTTATCTGTACTTCACATGAGTCTGCCTCAACTCTACATGGGAGGTGCCTCCCTTAGGAGAGCAGCCAGACCACAGTTTTCGGAATGTGAGAACTGCACAGCCCTACATTTCACTAGTGTTCTTATCATGTATTTACCAACATGTTAGAGATGGCACACACACAGGCTCTACCTAGGAGTGATGGTTCTTATTGCTTATTGTTGGCAAAATAGTTCTATAATACATGGAAAAGTTCTGACATACATACTAGTAAGCTGCCTTACACCCTTGTGTTCGGTATGATTTACTGCCGCACGGGATGCCGAATCCTGAGCGGTAGAATGCTGGCAGGGGGGCGAGTGCAACAAAGCTCCTTGAGAGCTTCGTGGTCCACAGGTTCTATTCTCACTCTATGGGTGTCCACTACACCCATAGGGGAGGTAATCACCTACCTCGCTGGTATACCGGCGTTGGTATGGTGCCCCAGTCAGGATCCGGGCGTCTGTATTGGGACAGCCGGGATCCCGACGAGCAGTATGCTACCCGCATACTGTTGGAACATAGGGCCTTGTTCAGCTTCAGTTGTAAAATTGCAAATTCGCGAGTCGTCCGATTATCGGACAACTGCACATGCATAGCGCATGCGTTAAAGCCTCAATGCGATTGCAGGACCAGCAAAGTGCGAATTCATAGCGATTGCCAGGGAGTGACAGTTTGTGGAAGGATACATGGCGGTAGTGGGGAGTGGTTGGGAAAATGTAGTCATGTCTTGCCTGTTTTCGGAGCGTGTATCTGACACCAGTTGCAATAGATTGCGATTAAAAACATTGCACCGGTGCGACTGCATTCTCTTTATTCTGGGTAGCCCTGGGTCATCCGCAACTATCGATGGTACTTGATTTCTGCTTATGCATTGGATCTGTGTGACTGCATACGCAAATTTGCAAATGTATCTTTGCGTTTTTTTAGCAGAAGCAGGATTGAGAAAATGATCCAACTTGAATGTGGTCCATAGAACATCTGCACTATGTAGACGCTTTCATCTAGAACAGTGGTTGTCAAACTCAGTCCTCAAGGACCCCCAGCAATTCATGTTTTCCAGGTCACCTAGCAGGTGCACAGGTGTACTCATTACTCACTGACACATTTTAAAAGAGCTAATTATTTCACTTACGATTCTGTGAGGAGACCTACAAAAATGTGAACTGTTGGGGGTCCTTGAGACCCGAGTTTGGGAACCGCTGATTTAGAATGTAGTACAAAGTATCTGTAAAGAAACAACTTGGAGTCATTCTAATGTACAGGATCTAGTACACATTCAGATATACTTGTAAGCAGCCCAAGTAGACAGATGTGGCCAATTTTGTGATAGCACAATTTCTTGGACTGAGACTGACTGCATTTTGTATCCACACATCTATTCCTTTTTGTGGCTGCTTTCGTCTAAAGCCTGCACAGATTGCTGCGGGAAGGTCAAATCCATACACTTTCAAATAGGTTTTTCATAGGTTTTTATTATGCAATCTTATGCTTTCTTCTGTAAAGATCGATATTTTTTCATACGCCATCGTGCTATAAATCTAACACAATCTGATATATTAATTAGACAAAGTATTGAACTAATTTGTCCCTTTGGGGTAGATTCGATCAGCTGCAAGCTCCCCTTGCAGCCTGTCGCACTGTGTGGCTACACAGTTATTACCATAGAGAAATTAAAATATTACTTTGCTCATACTTCTGTGGGCAGAGAGCTAAAATAACTTATGTTCTACTCCCATAATATTCCACAGAATATCATCTCTAAAGAACCTCATGGCTAATTGCAAAGACTCATTTAGGTTTTTTGACCTTTGTGTGGACATACTAATTAAGTTGAAAGTTGTGACGGATATATGTCTCCAGTCATTTCTAGTTGCATCACATAGTTTAATGTTAATGAGTTATATGATATAGCGATTTCCATTTTCTGCAGCTTGTCTTAATCTTTAAATATGATTATGCCAAATAATGTTCTCTGGAAATGACCATTATTGTTGCAAGATTTTCTCTTTTTTTATTTTTTTTATTTATTAGATATGCAATGGCCAAATAGAAGACGTAGCGTGTATGGAAGATGCATGGGCATTTACTGTGAAGAGTCCAAACTATTTTTATCATCCTAAAATAGCACTATTATACTGATGAGGGTGACCATAAATAAAATGTTATTTCCGCTTTTTATTTTGAGGACTACATTTCTTCACAGTGTGTTCTGAAGCGAAGACCTCATTTTGTGTAAGGACATGGGCAGAGGTTGTGTCCTGCACATGGTCCTCTATGATAACGTGTGTTTGGTAACCTCTCCGCTGTCTCATTTCCTCTGGAATCCAGCACTTCCTTCAAGTCTCTGTGGGTTCACAGTTTTTATGGGAGTGACTGACCGGACAGGATGTGAGCAGATATATCAGGGTCACTGGGTGGCCTGCGTGGAAGAGTACCTCCTTTTGCTTCATAATATACATGTAATGTCTGCTTTTTAATGCCCAGAAAGGAGTACAGTTAGCATTTAGTAGGTATACATAGGATAAATAGTAATGTTTCATATATTTGATTTAATGCATCTCACATCTAGAAACTGTATCCGGTCTTTAGGTCGACACTTATTATGTCGACATGCATTAGGTTGACATTGTCACTAGGTCGACGTGGCAAAGGCTGACACATGAAAAGGTCGACATGATTTCACTTTTTTCTTCTTCATTGTTTTAACTTTTTCATACTTTACGATCCACGTGGATGACGATTGGGAATAGTAACATGCCCGAAGCATAACGAGCAAACAGAGTGCACTAATTGGGGTTTCCGATCACGTTCCGAAGAAAACACCAAAAAAAATTAAAAAATTAAATAAAAAAAAACACAAAACCCCTCCCAAAAAACCATGTCTACCTTTTTCCATGTTCACCTTTTCCATGTCGACTTAGTGACAGTGTCGACCTATTTCAGATGTCGGCCTAGTCACTGTTGACCAATAGCGGTCGACCTAGTTACTGTCGACCCAACGATCCACACCCCTAGAAACCAGGTATCTAGCAAGTTATGAAAACCACAAAGGGGCAAAAAGAACTTGATCATTTATGTAGTAATGTTCTACATACAAAAGGATTGCTGAGAATTTCCTTCACTAGACACTTAGGGGTATATTCAATTGAGGTCGGATCCATACCGACATGCATTTGTCGGAATGGATCCGATAACGGCTATTCAATGCCCATCCCAATTCGGCTTTAAAAAAGTCGAATTGAGATGAGATTGAATAGGGGTTGTCAGATCCATTCCGACAAATGCATGTCGTAATGGATCCGACCCTAATTGAATATACCCCTTGGAGGTGAAAGACCAGCGGGGAGACGGGGGACAGCAGCCCTGCAGGAGGATGTGGCACAGCTGCCAGACCTTACGGCAGCATCCACCCGACACCAGCAAGTGGGACCTCACTTGCTGGAGCCGGGTGGACGCTGCCATGAGCGGCGGCTGTGCCACATTCTTTTGCAGCGCAGTGCTGTAGCACTGCTGTACCCCGTCTGCCCGCGGCTCTCCTCCTCTCAGGTCCCTTATCTCAGTTCGACTTTTTTTTTTTAAAGTCGAACTGAGATGGTCGGAAACGGGGCCAAAACCTGTCGAATTTGGCCCTGTTTCCCTCAGAAGCACATGAATCGGCAGCTATACCGCCGTTTCACGTACTATTCGACAAGTCGAATTCCCGACTTGTCGAATAAAAAAGCTGGGGACTGAATAGGTCGAAACCCCTTCCGACCTGAATAAGTCGAAAACTGACGTCTTTTCGACAAGGCTGCAGTTTCGACCTTAACTGAATATACCCCTTAGAGGAGCGCTGCAAAAATCAATAAAGGGAACATCAGGAACCCGTAAACCTGATGCTCTAAATTAAAGAATAAATTCTTACCCTGAAAGAGTGCCAAGCATTGCAGATAATAGATCTCATACCTGCAATCTTTCCAATTGATCAGTAATGAAACAAGATTGCAGAGAGCAGAATAATATTATTCAAAAATAATTATGTCTACCATAAACATTTTGAACAGTAAAGACGTTCCCTTAACTGAAGTCAGGCCTGGCAGCTTGCCCAGTCTCCCAGAATGTCTGGGCTGTGCTGGCAGCAAGAGCTTGCATCTCGCAAATCATTTCCATGGTTTGTACGACACTGAGCAGAGATCACTCCCTGGAGGTCGTATAGCTTTGGGGAAGAGGGACTGCCCTGCTGTATATGGTCTACACCTGGTCTAGAGGGGGGCAGTTAAGATTCCTGCTGTGTCAGAGCGTATAGTCCCCATGCTGTTTAACTTGTGGGGCTATAGCATGTGACAGTCTGTGCCCAAGAATGTTGGCAGTGTGTTGTAGGCAGTTGTGGCGGTATGTGTACTGTGTAATGTTCCCACGTCCAGATTTCCCGATCTATACCTTGTTTTTGCATAAAAAAATTCCCTGTCAAAATGTGTAGTAGTTCACGCCTAACATGAAAGCTACCAAAACCAAATACAGGAAAAACAAACAAATAAAACAAGGCAATTTTACACGGTTTCAAAGGAAATCTTTTCCTAATCAGAATTAATCATAAGGAAATAAATTCCAGGAACTGGAAACATTACTCTGATCACTTTTAAAAGTTTCTATAAAAATGAGGGGCGGGGGGGGGGGGCGGTTAGGGAAAGAGATCTTGTAGATGGAAACATTGGGGCCGGATGCAGAATTGTGCACATGCCTGTAGGGCAGTACGGATGGTGTAATGGTTAGCATTACTTTCTCACAGCACTGAGGTCGTGGGTTCGATTCCCACCATGGCCCTAACCGTGTGGAGTTTGTATATTCTCCCCGTACTTGCGTGGGTTTCCTCCGGGTACTCCGGTTTCCTCCCATAATCCAAAAATATACTGGTAGGTTAATTGGCTCCCAACAAAAATTAACCCTGGCGTGACTGTGGCTGTGTGTACATGTGATAGGGAATATAGATTGTAAGCTCCACTGGGGCAGGGACTGATGTGAATGGGCAAATATTCTGTGTACAGCGCTGCGGAATATGTGTGCGCTATAGAAATAACTGGTAATAATACAAAAAAAATAATGTAGGGCCAAGAATATGCGAATTTTGCCACCTCCTTCTCTGCACTTACCTCTGGGACCTCCCCTTCAGGATCTCCTTGCTTTATACTGATTGATGTGTATTGATCCCTCTCTTTTAGTTTGTGCTTATTAAAGGGGTTGTATATTTTTGGACACCCCTTATTCAGCCATGCTCCATCACGTAGTTTTTTATTGGATGGCTATAACCCAGCAGAGGTGTACATGAAGGGAGGCTTGATAGCATAGAGTACACCCTTAGGGTAGTGTGACACAAGTACTTAGCAAGTCACAAGCATTCATAGTACGCAAATCACCCAGTGCTGACAAATTGTAGAAAATGGGTCACCTGGGAGTAACTTTGCGCAGGAAATGTTTAATCTTTAGAGCATAATCACCCCCGTAGGACAGGTAAGAAGCGTTCCTCCTTCACTTTAGTGCATGAGCACGATGAATATTAGTGGTTTTCTACCTGTAAAAGTTCTAGTGCTGAAAGGTACCACATCTGTAGGGCGGCACCACCCTAAATCATTCTGCTTTTTAGTAGAGTGCATTTCCTGATGTGATTTGTTAATAAGCAGTAAGAGACATAAAAGGAAGCTACTAAGAAATCTGTATACTATAACACTTCATTAGCTTTGTGTATAATGAAGGGTTTCAAATAAGGCTTTGTCAAAGGACTGTAATACGGTGCTATATGTGGTATATGGAAGGTTACTTGCTCTGCACTGCTAGGCAAGTAGTATCTGCAACTTTAAAGGGGGGTACTGACGGGGGAGATGTGTGCTGAGCGATCTTAATACAGACTGCTCAGCACACATCTCTCACCCCGCTCAGCACAGCGCAATGTGCTGAGCGAGGGGACGGATGGATGGGGGGCCGCTCACTTCAAACAGCAGTGAAGTGAGCGACCCGCTAGATTGAGCCTGCATGCAGGCTCAATCTAGCACCGGCGATAGCTATGCGGCTATCGTTGGGGGCATACACACGGCAGATCCGTGCTTAAAATCAAAGCAATCTAGTCAGATTGCTTATATTTTAAACACGGATCTCTCCATGTGTACACCCCTTTAGATATGTCTCTTTATATTGTGTTTAGGTTCATTGGCCATAGATAATGGATTACAGTAGAACGCCCATCCAGCCACCTGTGCTGCAGTTTGCTCTGTGTCACGAATAGTAGCACATTCCCATTGTACGTAGCAATGTACACATTCTACCACCCGTTTGGTGTAGATATAAGCTTGTGTTTTGGGCTTTTGTTACTCAACCACAAATCTTTTTATTTTAGCTTTTTTTTTTTTTTTATTTCAGCCTTTCTAATTAAGACTCCTAATTAGCAGTTTAGCCTCAGGCTCTTTTGCCATCATGAACCCTTTCCTATATAAGATGGCTGATGTGTTCAGTCTTTTGTCTGTCAGGCTTTGACCTCCTGCTGTGCTTTATAATCTGCATCCGTGTGATAGTGTGGCAGAAACACCAAACCTAGTGCATGGGTAAAGTTCCACAATCCAAGTTAGTTCTTATCTAAAATACTTGATAGGATTGTTTTTATGGAAATCAAATGTAAATTATTATTCACTTAATCATTAGAGACCTGGATTGATGATGGACATATTAAGTATAAACCCGTTAGGTTCATCAAATAACTTTATTAGCTATTTAATTTCAGTGTTTGTAGTGTTCATTCATTTGTTTTGAAGCTATTTTAATGTTCTTTAGGAGATTTTATAATCATTTGCTAGTAAATTATGAACAAAAAATCTAATTGATTTCCTTTATGGATGAACCTTCTCTGTCTCATTTATTTATGTATTTATTTATTTTTAAGAATAATTGGGGGAATCCAATTGATGGCAACTTGTTCGCCAGGCTGAAATCTGCCGACACCCGTCTCACTTTACAGCAGCGGGATCTCGCTCAGAAGTGTTTGCTACCCCATAGGGGCATGATGTCTGCAAGTTTATTTTGCAGGCAAAACCTTGCACTCAATTGAATACCTCCCTTTGTGTCATACGGCGAATTAATTGTAGAGTACCCAATCTCCCGTCTAAAGTGCCGCAATTCGTTTTTTCTCTAACGTCCTAGAGGATGCTGGGGACTCCGTAAGGACCATGGGCACTTTAAGAAAGAATTTAGTTCCTGGTGTGCACTGGCTCCTCCCTCTATGCCCCTCCTCCAGACCTCAGTTTGATACTGTGCCCAGAGGAGCTGGGTGCTTTTCAGTGAACTCTCCTGAGTTTACTGATAGAAAGTATTTTGTTAGGTTTTTTATTTTCAGGGAGCTCTGCTGGCAACAGACTCCCTGCATCGAGGGACTGAGGGGAGAGAAGCAGCCCTACTCTCTGAAGCTAGGTCCTGCTTCTTAGGCTACTGGACACCATTAGCTCCAGAGGGATTGGTACGCAGGATCTCACCCTCGCCGTCCGTCCCAGAGCCGCGCCGCCGCCCCCCTCGCAGAGCCGGAAGATAGAAGCCGGCGAGTATGAGAAGAAAAGAAGACTTCACAGGCGGCAGAAGACTTCATGATCTTCACTAGAGGTAACGCACTGCACTGCAGCTGTGCGCCATTGCTCCACACACCTCACATACTCCGGTCACTGTAAGGGTGCAGGGACGCAGGGGGGGTGCCCTGGGCAGCATTTGGGACCTCATGTTGGCAAAAGTACACATATATACAGCTGGGCACTGTATATATGTATGAGCCCCCGCCAAAATTACTGTATAAGCGGGACAGAAGCCCGCCGTCGAGGGGGCGGGGCTTCTCCCTCAGCACTCACCAGCGCCATTTTTTCTCCACAGCTCCGCTGAGAGGAAGCTCCCCGGACTCTCCCCTGCTGATACACGGTAGAAGAGGGTTGAAAAGAGAGGGGGGGCACATAATTAGGCGCAAAAACTATACATACAGCAGCTACTGGGTTAACATTAAGTTACTGTGTTATTCCTGGGATATTATAGCGCTGGGGTGTGTGCTGGCATACTCTCTCTCTGTCTCTCCAAAGGGCCTTGTGGGGGAACTATCTTCAGAAAGGACATTCCCTGTGTGTGTGTGGTGTGTCGGTACGCTTGTGTCGACATGTCTGATGAGGAAGGCTATGTGGGAGAGGAGCGGGAGCAAATGAATGTGGTGTCTCCGCCGACGGTGCCGACACCTGATTGGATGGATATGTGGAAGGTTTTAAATGATAATGTTAATTCTTTGCATAAAAGATTTGACAAGGCTGATGCATTGGGACAGTCAGGGTCTCAACCCGTGCCTGACCCTCTGTCGCAGGGACCGTCAGGGTCTCCTAAGCGCCCACTATCCCAAATTGTTGACACAGATACCGACATGGATTCTGACTCCAGTGTCGATTACGATGATGCAAAGTTACAGCCAAAGTTGGCTTAATCCCTTCGATATATGATTATAGCAATAAAGGATGTTTTGCACATCACAGAGGAAACCCCTGTCCCTGACACGAGGGTGTATATGTATAAGGGAAAGAACCCTGAGGTAACTTTCCCCCCCCTCACACGAACTGAATGAGGTTATGTGAAAAATCTTGGGAATCTCCAGATAAGAAAATGCAGATTTCCAAACGGATTCTTATGGCGTATCCTTTCCCGCCAACGGATAGGCTACGATGGGAATCCTCCCCTAGGGTGGACAAAGCTTTAACACGCTTATCCAAAAAGGTAGCCCTGCCGTCCGAGGATACGGCTACCCTCAAAGATGCTGCTGACCGCAAACAGGAGGTTACCCTGAAGTCCATTTATACACATTCAGGTACCTTACTAAGACCGGCAATTGCGTCGGCCTGGGTGTGTAGTGCTGTAGCGGCATGGACGGATTCCTTATCTGAGGAATTGGATACCCTAGATAAGGATACTGTATAATTGACCCTGGGGCATATAAAAAACGCTCAAAAAGGCATATGGAGGTTTTACCTTACAGGGGTGAGGAATTGTTCGGGGAAGGTCTCTCGGACCTGGTCTCCACAGCTACAGCTGGAAAGTCAAATTTTTTGCCTTATGTTCCCTCACAGCCTAAGAGAGCACCGCATTGTCAAATGCAGTCCTTTCGTTCACAAAGAAACAAGAAAGTCCGAGGTGCGTCCTTTCTTGCCAGAGGTAGGGGCAGAGAAAAGAAGCTGCACAACACAGCTAGTTCCCAGGAACAGAAGTCCTCACCGGCCTCTGCAAAATCCACCGCATGACGCAGGGGCTCCACTGGCGGAGTCGGGCCCGGTGGGGGCACGTCTTCGGAATTTCAGCCACATGTGGGTTCACTCCCAGGTGGATCCTTGGGCAATAGAAATTGTGTCTCAGGGTTACAAGCTGGAATTCGAAGAGGTGCCTCCTCGCCGGTATTTCAAATCGGCCCTACCATCTTCCCCCCAAGAGAGGGAAATAGTGTTAAACGCAATACAAAATTGTATCTTCAGCAGGTGGTGGTCAAGGTTCCCCTCCTTCAACAGGGAAGGGGTTATTATTCGACCATGTTTGTAGTCCCGAAACCGGACGGTTCGGTCAGACCCATATTGAATTTAAAATCTCTGAACCTATACTTGAAAAGGTTCAAGTTCAAGATGGAATCGCTAAGAGCGGTCATCGCAAGCCTGGAAGGGGGGGATTTTATGGTGTCACTGGACATAAAGGATGCGTACCTTCATGTCCCCATTTATCCACCTCATCAGGCGTACCTAAGATTTGCGGTACAGGATTGTCATTACCAATTTCAGACGTTGCCGTTTGGTCTCTCAACGGCCCCGAGGATTTTCACCAAGGTAATGGCGGAAATGATGGTGCTCCTGCGGAAGCAAAGTGTCACAATTATCCCGTACTTGGACGATCTCCTCATAAAAGCGAGATCAAGAGAGCAGTTGCTGAACAGCGTATCTCTTTCGCTGAAAGTGTTACAGCAACACGGCTGGATTCTCCGTATTCCAAAGTCGCAGTTGGTTCCTATGACTCGTCTACCCTTCTTGGGCATGATTCTGGACACGGACCAGAAGAGGGTTTATCTCCCGATAGAGAAGGCCCAGGAACTCATGACTCTGGTCAAGAGCCTATTGAAACCAAAACAGGTGTCAGTGCATCATTGCACTCGAGTCCTGGGAAAGATGGTGGCGTCATACGAGGCCATTCCCTTCGGCAGGTTCCATGCGAGGACTTTCCAATGGGACCTACTGGACAAGTGGTCCGGGTCACATCTTCAGATGCATCGGTTGATCACCCTGTCCCCCAGGGCCAGGGTGTCACTACTGTGGTGGCTGCAGAGTGCTCACCTTCTGGAGGTCCGTAGATTCGGCATTCAGGACTGGATCCTGGTGACCACGGACGCAAGTTATATGGTGTGATTGGTGTGGCTGGTATGAATCTTGCCCTTAGATTACCAAAATCCTTTCCTCGCACTGTCCGTCTCCTCTGGGCACAGTTTCTCTAACTGAGGTCTGGAGGAGGGGCATAGAGGGAGGAGCCAGTGCACACCCATTCTAAAGTTCTTTATAGTGCCCATGTCTCCTGCGGAGCCCGTCTATACCCCATGGTCCTTATGGAGTCCCCAGCATCCTCTACGGACTAGGAGAAAAAGATTTACCGGTAGGTTTAAAATCTTATTTTTATTTATATAATGCTCTTTCTCCAACAGGACTCAAGGCGCTTTACAGACATCAAAAACAATGCACATAATACAGAGGATCTAAGTAATACAGCAATAGATAAGCAACACAGACATAAAATAAAACCTTAAGCACACAGAAAGCATAATGCATGATTTGTGTAGGCATTTTGGGTCCTAAAGTTCAGAGTAGGATGCCAACAAAACCACCAGGTCCATGTATTTTTCGGGATCCGGTCTGAAGATCGACGCTGTCTAGGTCGACAATGTTTAGGTCGACCACTATAGGTCGACAGTCACTAGGTCGACATGGATGGAAGGTCGACAGGGTTTCTAGGTCGACATGTGGTAGGTCGACATGTCTAAAGGTCGACATGAGTTTTTCACATTTTTTCTTTTTTTGAATTTTTTCATACTTAACGATCCACGTGGACTACGATTGGAACGGTAATCTGTGCCGAGCGAAGCGGTAGCGGAGCGAAGGCACCATGCCCGAAGCATGGCGAGCGGACGCGGTGCACTAATTTGGGATCCCGGTCACTCTACGAAGAAAACGACACAAAAAAATTAAAATCCTCATGTCGACCTTTAGACCTGTCGACCTAGCACATGTCGACCTAGAAACCCTGTCGACCTTCCATCCATGTCGACCTAGTGACTGTCGACCTATAGTGGTCGACCTAAACATTGTCGACCTAGATACTGTCGATTTGATGAACCACACCCGTATTTTTCATCCCTACCACAAGTGTACCATATGGGGCAGCCATGTTGGGTGCACTTCGAAGGTTACACTGTACTGTTTGACTCTTCAACAATTCAGCACAGTGTTCAAGAAGTGGGAAGAACTACAAAATAATCAATAAAAAGGAACTAAAATCAAGAAAACGTGTAAAAAAAAGTTATTGCCACTAAGGATGGTCATATTAATTATTGATATGTAGATAAATCTAAATATTTTTAAATAAAAACACGGGGGGAAAAAAGGTTTTGTTATAATTAATTTGCACACTAATATAAACCCTGATTCATAAAAGCTAAACACAGTGCAAGTGTGGACAAACCAAGTTCTTCTCTGATGCTAATCTGGATTTGTGTATTGTTGTATATGGTTGGCGAGTGGTAGCCTGACCTCATTGGGCTCATTTGCACATTTTATTTGCTCACATATTACCATAATGAAAGGCAGATGAAAAAGCAAACAAATAATATTAACTTAATCATCACCACTTAGGAGTTGCTTACAGGGTTATTAGTGAGGAAAGATTTGCCATTAGACAGTAGAATACAAATCTGAATGAAACCTTCAACCAGCTCTGCATGAAATCAACATGAGTTTTTCGAGACGTTCAGTTTACAGTTGGCAACATTTTCAAATTATTTTAAATGAGGCTTTGTTGCTGAACTTGGGATTTTAGCATAATAGCTTCTAACTGAACCTACGCACACTTTAATCCTAATAATTAGATGTTATAGTAACATCTGAAGCCCAGAATATAGGAGAAGATAGTGGTAATAGCATCAAGTGAAGAATAATAGAAAGTTACTATACAATTTCACAGTTTGTAAAATTAGGGACCTTTCTATGGACAAAAACTTCAATCCTTGGGGTTCTGCTTTGAAATTAGGGTGGTTGGCAACTCTCCAACATTTTCCATGAATTATAAAAGGGATCACAAAAGGGATCACAAAAACCAGCCCTAATCCTGTAACACTTATCGACATAAGTGAAAAACCACTTTGATAACTTTTTTCATTTTGTTTAATAAAATAATCATGATTCATGCTATAAATTACTGATCGAAAATGCATTCTCTGAACCGCCTAAATTTCTAGATTACTGGGAACGTGATTTGCAGGTCTCTCTTAATCCTCTGGATTGGCATAAGATTTTTGTCAACTCCTTTGTTCTGTTAGTTACTCATACCCCTTTTCCACTAGCTCTAAAAACACGGGTAAATGCGCGGGGGCTTACTCAGCCGCTGCGATCACTTCAGCCTGTCTCGGGACGGAATTGATGTATGGAGCCCTCCCTGCAAACGCTTGGGAACGCCTGCGTTTTTCCAACCACTCCCTGAAAACGGTCAGTTGCCACCCACAAACGCTTTCTTCCTGTCAATCTCCTTGCGAACGGCCATGCGAACGGATCTGTCGCACAAACCCATCGCTGAGCTTTGTACCACGTGACGCGCCTGCGCATTGCGATGCATACGCATGCACAGTTTAGACCTGATCGCAGGCTGTACGGAAACGCAGCCTAGCGCTCAGGTCTGAATTAGGCCTACTAAGTGATTACACTGAAAGATGTGAACGATCTTGTTCATTAATGAATGAGAAATTGTTTATATCTTTCAGTGTGTATGCACCAACGATGAACGATGCGTGGCCCCACGCTCGGTCATTGCTGGTGCCGCCGGCTCGTTTAAACTTGCAAGCCAATATGGCCAGTCTCGGATTGGAGCCAGGTGACGGGGGGAGTAAAGAAACTTCACTCCTCCTGTAACTCCCCTCACCCCGCACTGCCGGGTCGGCCGTTGGGCACCTCGGCGGCACATCACGCTGTGTGTAGGGCCCATTAGTAGTTATCCATTGCACTGCACTTTGGGGCAGATTTATTAAGCCTGGTGAAGTGATAAGGTGGAAAGGTGATAATGCACCAGCCAATCAGCTCATAACTTCCATGATACAGGCTGGGTTTGAAAAATGACAGTTAAGAGCTAACTGGCTGGTGCGTCACTTCACCAGGCTTAATAAATCTGCCCCTCTGTTCCTGACTGCATGTACCTATGCTGGTAGACACTTTGCTGATTATGGACTTTTGTGTGATGTTTGTTCTGTTTGTTTTAAAATGAATAAACATATCCCCCCCTCAAAAAAAATAAGATTGTTTTCTTTGTTTTAAATATTATTTAGCTGTGTTTAGCAATAAAGTATTTGAAATATTTTGGTGTTTAGGTTGATTTAGCCATTTGAATGGAGAGAACATGTTTGAACGTTACCAGCCTACAGTTTGCTGCAGTTGTCATTGCTGCTGTAATAGCATTGTGTACATTTACCTATATGTAAATGTGAGTAGTTATCATAGATAAAGGCTTCAGTAGCTGGTGTGGACTTTACTTATCTTTTAGGTCACACATTTGAGTGATATAAAAGGGAGCAGTGTGTCTGGCTGTGAGACATTAACATCCATAATTGACAATGCATGTGTGAATATTGTAATGTTTGTAAAACTCTGCTTTCGGCTGTCGACTCCTGGATCTAGATAACAAACTGTACACAAACTATTACCATATAAATTAACAGTACATAAACACAAGTGGTGGTACCTAATGCATTGCTATGGTCAAGCGTAAAAGTGGTCTAGACCAGTGGTTCTCAAACTCTGTCCTCAGGACCCCACACGGTTCACGTTTTCCATGTCACCTGGCAGCTGCACTGTGTATCACCCATTTTAAAAATTTACAGGTGACCTGCAAAACATGAACCGCGTGGGTCCTGAGGACCGAGTTTGAGAACCTGTGGTTCTAAAGACTGAATTATGTTCGGTTCAGTACAGTGTGATTTCACTGAACCCCTGGTATGATCATCTTTTTCTCTGTAATGTATTAAATATAAAACATTCAATGGGGGGGGGGGGGGGGGGGGGCATTTTTGTGTTTTGTTATTTTGAGAGTGACGGCTTACCGTTTTGCACACTTATCTGTGCAGCAATGTAAATTTAGCAGTCTTATCAAAAGTACAGTTAAGAAAAGTAATAGAAATACTATAGGCTGCAGCACATTTTACGTATGCAAGGATTTTTGTAAATGTTCCCCAGTACACTAAGTGGTAGATGTATGAACTGACGTTATGGGAGAGAAGTGGTATTATGTGTGCTGATACTGCTCCTCCCCCATGTATGACAACGGCGCTGTGAGCATGGTGATAGTTCCCCTGTCATTATCTGTGCTGCTATGTGTAAGATAGCACGCCGAGGTGTAAGATAGCACAATGTGTGGGGCAATGTAAGGATGGTCAGTTGCACTGACCGTTCCAACACCTGCAGCTATGGTTGCCCCATTGACGGTCACTATAGTGGTTGCTGCCGTCTTCAGACTGCGCATGGGAGGTCTCGCGATAATAGCGAGATCTCGCACAGTAGCCAGCCGGACAGAGAGACTCAGCACTAGGCTGATGTGCTGTGGACGCTGACAGGCCGAGGGGGGAGTTTTCACGCCTCCTCTTCAGCAGTTTAGTTGATAATCCATCTCTGCGCTAGTGCTTCCCGCTTTACCTCGGGAAAGAAGCGGGAAGAACCATAGCAGCACAATATGTGCCCGGTTAATACATCTCCAACTAACCTATTTATTTGCTGCGCTCCTAGGCTTAGGCCCTGAAGCTCTTCCTCTTTATGTACAGTGAACACCCAAAAGGGAACCAGCTGATGGTCTATGCAGACTCTCTTACTCTCCCGTCACCTGGGTTCTCCACCTCCTCACAGAGACCAGAGTTTGATTACAGTTCTTTCTAAATGTTATTGAATATATTCTTAAAGACACAGTGCATAGCTTCAATGTGATATGTTTATATATATATATATATATATAGTCTTATTCTTTTCTGTTATTTGCTTTTTACTCTTTGCATCAGTATGGTGTACTTTTATAATCTTTATACCAATGCAGACTTCTCAAATTTGTGTCTGATGCTTATACAGCTGTGGAATCCTATTTCCTAAGCTATTCTTTATGTCTTTGTGGTGATCACTGACTGCTGAATGCTACTTTATTTCTATGGGTGATAATTGAGCATAAGTGCAGAGTGCTGATTTGTCTGAATACTGAGATCCTGCCGATATCTCTTAACAGCAGACATTACATAGGAGACAATATAACCATTATCAGTTAGTTATGGGTTAGACTTTGCCTCTATCAGCTTAATTTTACAGACACCTACTAGTCTTGTCTTTGCAGATAGTGCAGGTTTGTTATCCGTCTCAGTAAAAAGTTGGTGGCACGTTTTAAAACTGTTATTTAAACATTCAGATATATTATATTATATTATATACTGTTTCCAGCAAATGAACACAGCAGATCCGTCAGAATAATTAAAGTGAAATGTGTTGTTTCATACGGGTGATCTTCAGGTTGCCGGCGGTCGGCCTCCCGGCGACCGCCATACCGGCGCCGGAATCCCGACCGCCGGCTTACCGACATCTTTTCTCCCTCTTGGGGGTCCGCAGTGTGGCGAGCGCAGCGAGCCCGCAAGGGGCTCATTTGCGCTCGTCCAGCTGGCGGTATGCTGGCGGTCGGGATTCCGTCGCGGTATGCTGGTCGCCGGGAGCCCGACCGCCGGCATACCATTCTACACCCATTTCATACATATTATTCTCTAAATACTTCTCTGTTTATATTTTTATTTATATCATTAAATATAATCTAAGAATTTATTTTTTTTAAATCCCCAAACTAAAGGCCCATACACACGGTGAGATTCAGGCTATGCCCGATTCTCACTATGCGACAGGGGCTAGATCGGGACATAGTATGTGCTTGCGATACTGACTATGTGCGATTTTGGCTAAGTGTCAGTTTTGACTATCTCTTCTACAGGGGTGTAGTATGGCTGACCGGAGGTCAGGAGACCGCCGGTCAGCTTACCGACGCCTGACCCTTGCGGGCTCGGTGGCGACCTGCGGTCGCCACGGGTTCTATTCCCACTCTATGGGTGTCGTGGACACCCACGAGTGGAAATAGTCCCTGTTGGTCGGCATGCCGACCATCGGGATAGTGAGGGGTCGGGATGGTGGAGGAGGTCATGTGACTGTCGGTCTCCCGACCGCCGGTCACATGAATACCACCCCTTTTACAGAGATGGTCAAAATTGACTTGCCCTGCGCAGTCTATCTATTCTTGCGATGCCGGCCGCGCATCGGCATCGAATTGGGATCGCAAGGTGACTTTCACCTTGCGATCTGCACTAACTTTTCTTACGATTTTCACTATATAGTCAAAATAGTAAGAAAATATCTCACCGTGTGTACACACCATAATGTTGATGTAACACCTATACTTAGTTTTCAGTTACTATTATAATGTCATCTCTTTAATCTCTTGTTCAAGTGAAACTAATTGAGTTGGATTTTATCCACAGGAGAGTGATTATTATATTAACTCTTTGCTTACTAATGTATGATGTACGTCTACTCCTGGAACTACATGGAGCTGATGGCAGCACTCAGCAGCCGCCTAAGTCTTTATTGTAGTTTGCCATTTGCCTCAGATTTTGATTGGCCCGGGTGATCCTTTTGGCCCACATGGTAAGTTCAGAGTAAATTGGTTGACAAAATCACCCCGTGTTGCCATCAACACTGCACACCTATACTAAGCAGCTTTCCGTAGGCTGTGTGCATTGAGATAAAGCAGCAGACTCACAAAAGAGTACACCTGCATATTATGAGTCAGACAGGTGAAAGCAGGAACTTCCCACTGACACATGACCCGTGGGTGCCGAGTTCTTACTCAGCGTCTGAGGTTTGTTATTCTGATGAATTTATCTGATTGCTTTTTAGAGACCAAACAAAACCATACTCCACAAAGCATGTTTATTCTTGCATACTGTGCTGATAACATCGCTGTGCCTTAGATCCCCTATTGGAGTCAATGTTAATTATTCTATCAGAGGCAAATGGAGAAGTAAACAAGCTCTTCTTGCTGGGTCCACCTGGCTTAGGGGCTCATGTTGTAGGCATTAGCTGTACACAACACAGATTAATAGGATTCTGGCCGTGTGATGCTTTGATTGTTGCGTGACATATTCCTGTCAGGCACACACACTACCAAGAAGTTTGACAGGGTTGTCAGATGTTTTAGTTTGATGTGTTGTGGAACATTGCATGCCATCATTGGCACTGATCATGTGCAGAGCGACACAGGGCCAGAGATCTGTAGCATGTCAAGTGACAGCTTAACGAGTCTTCATTTACAGCCCATAGAAGCATTTTATACTCTGCATAAGTGTTCAGATATTTGGATACTGTTATCTGAGACATGAAAGGGTTGTTAGAAGTGTGTATGCTATTCAGGGAAGAGACTGCTAGGGTGCTCACTAATTCTGTCTTAAAGATCCCTGTTTACCGGGGGAGGGGATGTGTAACACCATCAAAGACGGCAAAACACACAGATATGAGGCCTTCCGCTTACAGATTTTTGTTTATTGCTTTTCGTTATAATAGTTGGACGTTAATTCTTCTGATGACGTTCTGTCTGTCAGACTTGTTAAATTACCTGAGGTACCATTAAATTGAAGCCATTGTGTGCACACTGTGCAGGGGGCTGTTTAGTTGGTTGAACAATTATTCAGACTATCGGTGGTCTAGGAACAAGTGACCTCGAGGAATGAGGCACTTGGTGATATCAGCACTTACTTGTGATAGGTGTTCCTGTTTTCTACCTTAATCCAAAACATACTGGTAAATGAACTGGCTTTTGACTTAAGAGCCCTAGAGTGTGTTCGTGTGTGTCCATGTGATAGAGAATATAGGGGTCTATGTACTATGCCTTGGATGGAGATAAAGTACTAGCCAATCGGCTCCTAGCTGTCATTTTTCAAACCCAGCCTGTGACATGGCACTTAGGAGCTGATTTGCTGGTACTTTATCTCCAGCCAAGGCTTAGTAAATAGACCCTTTAGATTGCAAGGTCTGCTGAGATAGGGACTAATGTGAATGAATAATCCATGTAAGTGTCATTGAATATGTGTGCTCTATATTAATAATATTATAAAATAATTAGTAGTATACATTTTGGCTCATCACACAAAATGGCTGCTTCCACTGTGAATAAGAGTCAGTTGAACTTTAATACATTTAATGAAGGTCAACAGATCATCCCATATCTATGGATAGTTCCTTATTCATAAGACATTAAGGGTTTCCTGGGCTGTTAGGTCAACTGAAACTGATGACTCCGCTGTCAGTTAGATAAAGAGCATTGCCTTCCTCTCCGATAGGATCTTTACAGGGATAATTAATTGTTGAGTGACGCACACAGGAAACTAGGCTATTTTATTTTACATACACTGTATGAATAGAATTTACTGTAATAACGCTGGATACACACTATAAGATTATCTGTCCAATCTGGCTGATTGGATAGAAAATCTGGTAATGTCTGGGAGCAAATGACAATCAACCATTTGCTCCCAAAATCCGTAAAATGGACAGAAAAACGGTTGTTTGGATACATTGGTTAAATCAAACAGATTTTTGTCTATCTTTCAGTGTTTGGGAGCAAATGGTCAATTGTAATTTGCTCCCAGAAATTAGCAGATTTTTCTTCCAACCAGAAAGATTAGACAGATAATCTTATAGTGTGTATCGCTTTGTCTTTTTTTATTTTTTCTTCTTGTTTTAGTCATACTTTTTATGTGTATGTACTTTGCAAGTCACTGCTGGCCCCTTGTGGTGCCCTATAAATAAAGGATATTAATAACTTTTAAAGGGGATATATTTTGTTTGCAATGTTTTTTATTTATTTATTTTCAGACTGCAGCCAGAAATGATGGTCATAGATCTATACAGTATGACGTTTTGTTTTTTTTTTCTCGTTTTTTCTTCCTTTTTCTCCTAGTACATTTTGAGAAACTTAGCCGCTCCGTATGGTCATCTTTACTGAGTTTGCAGCTGGGTACATGCAATACAATATAAAGGACAGTGTTGCAATCTGCGACAAGTAGCAACGACCATCGTATAATTTGTACCCACAAATTCACCCAGTTCATATTTTGATTAATTGTGTGGTCGTATCGTCTCATCTGATTATCAGATTAGATGATGCTGCAGATGACAGAGTTGTCACATTACGCATGTAACAATATGTTGCTCCATCGTATGGTTAATAGTGTAGTGAGCATGGCGATGTGATTTATCGTTACATCACATCGCCGTGTCGTTCCATCGTGTACAGCTTAAGATATAGGCTTAATAATTAATAAATTAATAAACGGAAAAGAAAAAGTCCTTTTATGTGCAATAGAAGGAGCTCTTTTCGCTTGTGATTCAGGCACCAAAAGAACAGAATACAGTCGCTCTGATCTTACATACAGGACATTACTTGGGAAAATTGGTGCAAACAAGCTTGAAGAAGCTAGCAGTGTACCTGTGAAACGCGGAACCTGTTTATGCTATTTTTCATCCGTGTGCCTTATGTCACTGTTTTCTTTGCCATCCGTGGAGTATTTGAGCCAACTACAATGAACTTTAAAATAAATTTGAATCCATGTATAGAAGTGGTATTGACTCTTTCTGTTGATAGAACTTGCACCAAAATAGGATTTTCCCACTTCCAAATGTATGCGTATGCCTGGATATCTGAGACTCATTTATTTAATAGTTGTCACCTGGTCTGCTTTCATTTAGTTCTCTTAGGCTGGGTACACACTTGACGATCCGCAAGAGATGCAACATATTCAACTGAAAAGATATCTGACTGACATACACATTGAACGATATTGTCACCAATATCGTCAGTGACGGCATACACCCACACCCAGGTGCATGCAGTCTTGTCCGTGGGAGCGCGCATTGTTAACAATATAGTGTTTACACACTGGATAATGTGAACGATATATTGTCCGATCCGCCGGTTCGGACGATATATCAGGTGCATATCGACAATTGTGTACCCAGCCTTACAAGAATTCACATTAAAAAATAAATGTGCAATCCTAACAAAAGTAGAGTTATAACACAACAACTAATATATCTCTAACACCATATCTATAAACAAAATCAAATCAAATAGTATACGTATATATTTATTTGTTTTTTTATATGTAGTGGTATTTATCACAGCTAAGAGTGAGATGAACTTTTGTGAGATGAAGTAAGAGCCAATCAGCTTCTGCCTTATGCCCCCTACAGACTCGGCGAGCTCCCTGACAGCGGGATATGTCTGACGGGCGACGCGAGGGTGGGGGGAGTGAAGTTTCCCCCACTCCACCCGTCACCCGGCTTCATAGCAGTGCATGCTAATATGGACGAGATTGTCCATATTGGCCTGCATGCATAAGCGGCGGGGCACCAACAATGAACGAGCGCGGGGCCGTGCATCGTTCATCGTTGGTGCTTCCACACTGAACGATATGAACGAGTTCTCGTTCGTTCATGAACGAGAACGTTCATATCGTTCAGTGTTATCTTCTAGTGTGTAGGGCCCATTACATTTTACAGGCTGTGTTTAAAAAATGACAGATGATGATTGGTTGGTACTTTATCTCACAATGTTCTCTCTTTCCAGGCTTTGATAAATACCCCCTAAAGAGGGGTACATACGGAGAGATCCGTGTTAAAATGTAAGCAATCTGACCAGATTGCTTAGATTTTAAGCACTGATCTGCCGTTTGTATGCCCCCAGCGATAGCGATGTGCGGGGCTATAGACATTGCTAGATTGTCAATCTAGCGGGTCGCTCACTTCACCGCTGTGTGAAGTGAGCGACCCCCCCCCCCCCCCCCGTCCGTCCGTCCCCTCGCTCAGCACATTGCGCTCTGCCGAGCGGGGGGAGAGATGTGTGCTGAGCGGTCTGTGTTAAGATTGCTCAGCAAACATCTCCCCCGTCAGTACCCCCCTTTAGTGACATATTAAGGGAAGTTTTCGTAGTACATACCTACTGAAACTCTATCATGTAAACAAACATAATCGTGAGGTGATGACTAACCATTTCTAGCTGTATATTCCAATAGGCTGTGGACATATTTCTGGGAAAAACACAAATGACCAACCGTAATGCGGATTAACATACAGTAAACTGAGCACAGTTAAAACATTTTACATATTGCAAACAGGCAAAATGGTACAGATGCACATATGCATCTGTCCAAGCCAGTGGTTCCCAAACGCTATCCTCAAGGAGTGCTGACGGTCCTCGTTTTATGTATATCCATGCTTGGACACAGGTGGCTTAATTATTACCTCAGTCAATGTGCTTTAGCCATCTGTGCTGAGCCATGGATATACTTAAAACCTGGACCGTAAAGCTGGGCATACACTACACCAGTGGTTTCCAAACTTTTTTGAATCACGGCGCCCTAGAGTATCAGAATTTTTTTCAC
This sequence comes from Pseudophryne corroboree, assembly GCF_028390025.1. Taxonomy (NCBI): domain Eukaryota; kingdom Metazoa; phylum Chordata; class Amphibia; order Anura; family Myobatrachidae; genus Pseudophryne; species Pseudophryne corroboree. Next base: position 876,918,373 of record NC_086445.1, read on the forward strand.
GGCACCCCTAAGCCAAAAATTTCTTATTGAGAAATTTAGAAATAAATATTTATTTAGGTAAATTGCATTTATATGTCATCCTTAGGCTCAATTGTGTTGTGAGGGACAAGATTTGCTTCTGTTTGTCCCCATATTGTATGACTGACAGCCACCAGCACTAGTTTTGCCTATTATATTGACCATAAATAATTTGAATTGGTCCTTCACCACCAATCCAAGGCACCCCTGCAGGTGTCCCAAGGCACCCCTGGGAGCCACGGCACAGTTTGGGAACCACTGCACTACACAGTTATCTGGCAGATACATTACACAATTATCTGGCAGATTATCTGTGGTTGGAATGAAAACCTGGTAATGGATGAGAGCAACTGCAATTGACCATTTGCTCCCAATCACTGGAAAATGGACAAAACGTGTAGTTTATACAAATTGGTTAAATCACGGACAGGTTTTGTCCAGTTTCCAGTGTTTGGAAGCAGATGGTCGAATGTCAGTTGCTCTCATTCATTACCAGGTTTTCATTCCAACCACAGATTATCTGCCAGATAATTGTATAGTATATGCCCAGTTTTAGCGCTCCTTGAGTACTGTGTTTGAGAACCACTGGTCTTAGCTGGGAGGCATTTGATCTTCCGGCTGTCAGAATATCGGCGCTCACCATACTGACGCCGGAATCCCAACAGCCGGCATACCAACAACTATTCTCCCTCTTGAGGTATCTACGACACCCCTGGAGGGAGAATAAATAGCGTGGCGAGTGCAGCGAGCCCACAAGGGACTCTTTTGCGCTTATCCCACAGCCTGCATGCCAGCGGTCGGGTTCGCAAGCGCAGGCATAACATACTACACCCGTCTAAGCCTGATCATTTACGGGTGGACAAGGGCATTTGTAAGGACACGTGGATTATTGTGACCATCACCAGCTGTATATAAACCATTTCTGATTGCAAATTCATTTCTGAAGCTGATACTGTAGATGCTTTATTTGTTGCTCTTGCATTAAGTTTTTTGTATGCAAGTGTTAGCAATTTTTGTATTTGCCGTACATTTTAAGGTGAGTTGTTCCTGCTGCATTAGAAAGGTGTTTTATTGTCTTTTGAAAGCTATTAGCAAATGCAAAGTCCCTAAAAAAAAAGGGAAGAAAAAAATGGCTAAAAATTGTGTGTAGGTGATATATGCCAAACGTAAATCTGGGCCATATACTGCTGGTTCAGACCTGTGAACGCCACTAGACTAGCCAGTATATATGCTATGTTTATATATTTTGAGTGTAAATCATGTTCATTAATGTTCACTTTGGCGTCAGGCCCCTAGAGTTAACAATGAAAGATTTGAGGAAATGGCACAAAGAACAAGTGACTCAGAAGATCTCATACTAACATTGCAAAATATGACCGCGCAACAGAAGAAAACTATTCACAATATATCTGGGAAATGAGATGACTGTCTTACTACAGTACCAACCACTTCTGGTAGAGTAAATATTGATTAGCAGCACACAGCTTAGGTAATTGTAAAGTTTTTATATTATCAGGAAATATCCTTATAGTCTATTGTAAATCATGCTTTCGTATAGTAAGAGATTCTAAAGTGCTGACTACTCAGGATTACAGTATTAATGTAAAAAAGACAAATAATTTCTGCCGATACGCGAGTCATCCTATGAACAGAATGTTACATTTGCGTTACTCTATCCTGCCAAGCTTATAGTTATACTAAATGGTAAGCCAGTGACCTTTGAAGACCCGCAAACAGCTAGATCTGAGCTTAAAATAGATGCTCCTGACAATAAGACTACACAGAGGTCACCCCTCATGGTGATTGAGATTTGCTCTTGGTTTATAACTGTATGTTAACATGTTCGTACTTACCCTTTATTGTTACCAACAGGTGTGGGGCTGATTCGGTTAAAGAGTTCAGTTAAATATATTAATTATATTTTGAAATGTTATTTTGTAACTTATCCTCTACCCTCCTTTACTGCCCTTACATGTCTTCCATTGCCGTGAGATCCTTTTTTATTATTATTATTATTATCCTTTATTTCTCTATCGTCCTAGTGGATGCTGGGGTTCCTGAAAGGACCATGGGGAATAGCGGCTCCGCAGGAGACAGGGCACAAAAAGTAAAGCTTTCCGATCAGGTGGTGTGCACTGGCCCCTCCCCCTATGACCCTCCTCCAAGCCTCAGTTAGATTTTTGTGCCCGGCCGAGAAGGGTGCAATCTAGGTGGCTCTCCTAAAGAGCTGCTTAGAGAAAGTTTAGCTTAGGTTTTTTTATTTTACAGTGAGTCCTGCTGGCAACAGGATCACTGCAACGAGGGACTTAGGGGAGAAGAAGTGAACTCACCTGCATGCAGGATGGATTGGCTTCTTGGCTACTGGACATCAGCTCCAGAGGGACGATCACAGGTACAGCCTGGATGGTCACCGGAGCCTCGCCGCCGGCCCCCTTGCAGATGCTGAAACATGAAGAGGTCCAGAATCGGCGACAGAAGACTCCTCAGTCTTCTAAAGGTAGCGCACAGCACTGCAGCTGTGCGCCATTTTCCTCTCAGCACACTTCACACGGCAGTCACTGAGGGTGCAGGGCGCTGGGAGGGGAGCGCCCTGGGAGGCAAATGAAAACCTATTTGGCTAAAAAATACCTCACATATAGCCTCCGGGGGCTATATGGAGATATTTAACCCCTGCCAGAATACACTAAAGAGCGGGAGACGAGCCCGCCGAAAAAGGGGCGGGGCCTATCTCCTCAGCACACAGCGCCATTTTCCTTACACAGCTCCGCTGGTCAGGACGGCTCCCAGGTCTCTCCCCTGCACTGCACTACAGAAACAGGGTAAAACAAGAGAGGGGGGGCAAAATAGTGGCAAAAATTATATTATAAAAGCAGCTATACAGGGAGCACTTATTATAAGGCTATCCCTGTCATATATAGCGCTTTTGGTGTGTGCTGGCAAACTCTCCCTCTGTCTCCCCAAAGGGCTAGTGGGGTCCTGTCTTCGTTAAGAGCATTCCCTGTGTGTCTGGTGTGTGTCGACATGTATGAGGACGATATTGGTGTGGAGGCGGAGCAATTGCCAAATATGGGGATGTCACCTCCTAGGGGGTCGACACCAGAATGGATGCCTTTATTTATGGAATTACGGGATAGTGTCAACACGCTAAAGCAGTCGTTTGACGACATGAGACGGCCGGACAATCAGTTAGTGCCTGTCCAGGCGCCTCAAACACCGTCAGGGGCTGTAAAACGCCCTTTGCCTCAGTCGGTCGACACAGACCCAGACACAGGCACTGATTCCAGTGGCGACGGTGACGAATCAACCGTATTTTCCAGTAGGGCCACACGTTATATGATTTTGGCAATGAAGGAGGCGTTACATTTAGCTGATACTACAGGTACCACTAAACAGGGTATTATGTGGGGTGTGAAAAAACTACCTATAGTTTTTCCTGAATCAGAAGAACTAAATGATGTATGTGATGAAGCGTGGGTTGCCCCCGATAAAAAGATGCTAATTTCAAAGAAGTTATTGGCTTTATACCCTTTCCCGCCAGAGGTTAGGGCGCGCTGGGAAACACCTCCTAGGGTGGACAAGGCGCTCACACGCTTATCTAAACAAGTGGCGTTACCCTCTCCTGAGACGGCCGCACTTAAAGATCCAGCAGATAGGAGGATGGAAAATATCCAAAAAAGTATATACACACATACAGGTGTTATACTACGACCAGCTATAGCGACAGCCTGGATGTGCAGTGCTGGAGTAGCTTGGTCAGAGTCCCTGATTGAAAATATTGATACCCTGGATAGGGACAATGTTTTACTGTCTTTAGAGCAAATAAAGGATGCATTTCTTTATATGCGTGATGCACAGAGGGATGTCTGCACACTGGCATCACGGGTAAGTGCTATGTCCATTTCGGCCAGAAGAAGTTTATGGACGCGACAGTGGTCAGGCGATGCGGACTCAAAACGGCATATGGAAGTTTTGCCGTATAAAGGGGAGGAGTTATTTGGAGTCGGTCTATCAGATTTGGTGGCCACGGCTACAGCCGGGAAATCCACCTTTTTACCTCAAGCTACTCCCCAACAGAAAAAGACACCGACTTTTCAACCGCAGCCCTTTCGTTTCCTTTAAAAACAAGAGAGCAAAGGGATATTCATATCTGCCACGAGGCAGAGGAAGGGGGAAGAGACACCAACAGGCAGCTCCTTCCCAGGAACAGAAGCCCTCCCCCGCTTCTACAAAAGCCTCAGCATGACGCTGGGGCTTCTCAAGCGGACTCGGGGGCGGTGGGCGGTCGTCTCAAGAATTTCAGCGCGCAGTGGGCTCACTCGCAGGTAGATCCCTGGATCCTGCAGATAATATCTCAGGGGTACAGGTTGGAACTAGAGACAGATCCGCCTCGCCGTTTCCTGAAGTCTGCTTTACCAACGTCCCCCTCCGAAAGGGAGACGGTTTTGGAAGCCATTCACAAGCTGTACTCTCAGCAGGTGATAGTCAAGGTACCTCTTCTACAACAGGGAAAGGGGTATTATTCCACTCTATTTGTGGTACCGAAGCCGGACGGCTCGGTAAGACCTATTCTAAATCTGAAGTCCTTGAACCTGTACATAAAGAAGTTCAAGTTCAAAATGGAGTCACTCAGAGCAGTGATAGCGAACCTGGAAGAAGGGGACTTTATGGTGTCCTTGGACATCAAGGATGCGTACCTCCACGTTCCAATTTACCCCTCACACCAGGGGTACCTCAGGTTCGTTGTACAAAACTGTCACTATCAGTTTCAGACGCTGCCGTTCGGATTGTCCACGGCACCTCGGGTCTTTACAAAGGTAATGGCCGAGATGATGATTCTTCTTCGAAGAAAAGGCGTATTAATTATCCCATACTTGGACGATCTCCTAATAAGGGCAAGGTCCAGAGAACAGCTAGAGATGGGATTAGCACTGTCTCAAGAAGTGCTAAAACAGCACGGCTGGATTCTGAATATTCCAAAATCCCAGTTAATGCCGACAACTCGTCTGCTGTTCCTAGGGATGATTCTGGACACGGTTCAGAAAAAGGTTTTTCTCCCGGTGGAAAAAGCCAAGGAGTTATCCGAGCTTGTCAGGAACCTCCTAAAACCAGGGAAGGTGTCTGTACATCAATGCACAAGAGTCCTGGGAAAAATGGTGGCTTCTTACGAAGCAATTCCATTCGGCAGATTCCATGCACGAATTTTTCAGAGGGATCTGTTGGACAAATGGTCAGGGTCGCATCTTCAGATGCACCAGCGGATAACCCTGTCTCCAAGGACAAGGGTATCTCTTCTGTGGTGGTTGCAGAGTGCTCATCTATTGGAGGGCCGCAGATTCGGCATACAGGATTGGATCCTGGTGACCACGGACGCCAGCCTGAGAGGCTGGAAAACAGTCACACAAGGAAGAAACTTCCAGGGAGTGTGGACGAGCCTGGAAACGTCTCTTCACATAAACATTCTGGAACTAAGAGCAATCTACAATGCTCTAAGCCAGGCAGAACCTCTGCTTCAAGGAAAACCGGTGTTGATCCAGTCGGACAACATCACGGCAGTCGCCCATGTAAACAGACAGGGCGGCACAAGAAGCAGGAGTGCAATGGCAGAAGCTGCAAGGATTCTTCGCTGGGCAGAGAATCATGTGATAGCACTGTCAGCAGTGTTCATCCCGGGAGTGGACAACTGGGAAGCAGACTTCCTCAGCAGACACGACCTTCACCCGGGAGAGTGGGGACTTCATCCAGAAGTCTTCCACATGCTGGTAACCCGTTGGGAAAGACCAATGGTGGACATGATGGCGTCTCGCCTCAACAAAAAACTGGACAGGTATTGCGCCAGGTCAAGAGATCCGCAGGCAATAGCTGTGGACGCGCTGGTAACGCCTTGGGTGTACCAGTCGGTGTATGTGTTTCCTCCTCTGCCTCTCATACCAAAAGTATTGAGAATTATACGGCAAAGAGGCGTAAGAACGATACTAGTGGTTCCGGATTGGCCAAGAAGGACTTGGTACCCGGAACTTCAAGAGATGATCACGGAAGATCCGTGGCCTCTACCTCTAAGGAGGGACTTGCTTCAGCAGGGTCCCTGTCTGTTTCAAGACTTACCGCGGCTGCGTTTGACGGCATGGCGGTTGAACGCCGGATCCTAAAGGAAAAAGGCATGCCGGAAGAAGTCATTCCTACTTTGATTAAAGCAAGGAAGGAAGTAACCGTGCAACACTATCACCGCATTTGGCGAAGATATGTTGCGTGGTGCGAGGATCGGAGTGCTCCGACGGAGGAATTTCAACTGGGTCGATTCCTACATTTCCTGCAATCAGGATTGTCTATGGGTCTCAAATTGGGATCTATTAAGGTTCAAATTTCGGCCCTGTCGATTTTCTTTCAAAAAGAATTGGCTTCAGTTCCTGAAGTCCAGACTTTTGTTAAGGGAGTGCTGCATATACAGCCTCCTGTGGTGCCTCCAGTGGCACCGTGGGATCTCAATGTGGTTTTGGAATTTCTAAAATCTCATTGGTTTGAACCACTAAAAAAGGTGGATTTAAAATATCTCACATGGAAAGTGACCATGTTACTAGCCCTGGCTTCGGCCAGGAGAGTGTCAGAACTGGCAGCTTTATCTTACAAAAGCCCATATCTGATTTTCCATTCGGACAGGGCAGAACTGCGGACTCGTCCGCATTTTCTCCCTAAGGTGGTGTCAGCATTTCATCTGAACCAGCCTATTGTAGTGCCTGCGGCTACAAGTGACTTGGAGGACTCCAAGTTACTGGACGTTGTCAGAGCATTAAAAATATATATTGCAAGGACAGCTGGAGTCAGAAAATCTGACTCGTTGTTTATATTGTATGCACCCAACAAGATGGGTGCTCCTGCGTCTAAGCAGACGATTGCTCGTTGGATCTGTAGCACAATCCAACTTGCACATTCTGTGGCAGGCCTGCCACAGCCTAAATCTGTTAAGGCCCACTCCACAAGGAAGGTGGGCTCATCTTGGGCGGCTGCCCGAGGGGTCTCGGCATTACAACTTTGCCGAGCAGCTACGTGGTCAGGGGAGAACACGTTTGTAAAATTTTACAAATTTGATACTCTGGCTAAGGAGGACCTGGAGTTCTCTCATTCGGTGCTGCAGAGTCATCCGCACTCTCCCGCCCGTTTGGGAGCTTTGGTATAATCCCCATGGTCCTTTCAGGAACCCCAGCATCCACTAGGACGATAGAGAAAATAAGAATTTACTTACCGATAATTCTATTTCTCGGAGTCCGTAGTGGATGCTGGGCGCCCATCCCAAGTGCGGATTATCTGCAATAATTGTACATAGTTATTGTTAACTGATTCGGGTTATTGTTTAGGAAGCCATCTTTCAGAGGCTCCTCTGTTATCATACTGTTAACTGGGTTTTGATCACAAGTTGTACGGTGTGATTGGTGTGGCTGGTATGAGTCTTACCCGGGATTCAAAATTCCTCCCTTATTGTGTACGCTCGTCCGGGCACAGTACCTAACTGAGGCTTGGAGGAGGGTCATAGGGGGAGGGGCCAGTGCACACCACCTGATCGGAAAGCTTTACTTTTTGTGCCCTGTCTCCTGCGGAGCCGCTATTCCCCATGGTCCTTTCAGGAACCCCAGCATCCACTACGGTCTCCGAGAAATAGAATTATCGGTAAGTAAATTCTTATTTTATATGGCACCACAAGGGTTCCGCAGCGCCCAATTACAGAGTACATAAACAAATAATCAAATTGGAAAACAGGCAACTTACAGTTGATGACAGTATAGGACAAGTACAGGGTAAATAAACATAGTTACATCAGCAGATGACACTGGAATAAGTATCAGGTGGCAGAAGACTGCTGGATTTGGTGCAGTTGAAGATCATTAAAGTAAGAAAGGATAAGCACATGAGGGAAGAGGGCCCTGCTCGTGAGAGCTTACATTCTAAAGGGGAGGGGTAGACAGACAGGGGTGACACAGATGGGGTACATAGAGAGCGTGGAACAGAGGGTTAGGATGAGATTTGGCTGGGTTTGGTGAAGAAGTGGGTCTTGAGAGCCTGTTTGAAGTTTTGTAGCGAGGTGGAGAGTCTGAGGGGGAGAGGTAGGGAATTTCAGAGAAGTGGTGCAGCACGTGAAAAATCTTGGAGGTAGGAGTGGGAGGAAGTAATCCGTAGGCAGGAGAGTCGGCGTGCATTAGCAGAGCGAAGAGGACGGGTGGGAGTGTAAAGGGAGATAAGGTCAGAGATGTAGATGGGAGAGGAGTGTGTGAGGGCTTTGTAAGCGAGTGTGAGAAGCTTGAAATGGATTATGAAAGGGAAGGGAAGCTAGTGAAGGTCTTGTAGGAGAGGAGAGGTGGACATAGTGTGTTTGGTGAGGAAAATGAGCCGGGCAGCAGCATTGAGGATAGATTGGAGTGGAGAGAGGTATTTGTCAGGAATGCCAGTCAGGAGGAGATTACAGTAGTCCAGTCTGGAGATGACCAGTGAGTGGATAAGTCTTAGTAGCATCCTGGGTCAGAAAGGGTCTGATCCTGGAAATATTTTTTAGATGAAAATGACAGGTTTGTGAGAGGTGCTGAATGTGTAGTTTGAAGGAGAGGGAGGAGTCAAGGATTACTCCAAGACAGCGCACTTAGGGGCTAGAGGAGATAGTAGTGCCATCAATAGATAATGAGATTGTAGGAGGTGAGGTTATGCGGGAGGGAGGGAAGATGATCAGCTCGGTCTTCGACATGTTAAGTTTAAGAAAGCGCTGGGACATTCAGGAAGAGGTAACAGAGACAGTTGGAGATACGAGTGAGGAGAGCAGGGGAGAGGTCTGGAGAGGAAAGATAGATTTGGTTGTCATCAGCATAGAGATGATATTATCCCTGTTACCCCAAAAACTGGTAGGAGGTTGGTCATGTGGATAATGTGACAAACTAAAGAAGGTTAATTCAGCTTGGGACAGGGTGAATACTTTATTGATTCTGATTATTTGTCTACTGAAAAGTGTGAAGTAAAGGTATATAGGGTAACATCTAAATTGCTCATACAGTTTACCCACCTATAACTACATGAAATAGGAAATTCTATTGGAACATAGCAGATAACGAAAGAGCCTACCTTAACAAGATGATTAATAACACCCATATTTCCTACTACAATATTTTTGCCCAATTTATCATATACCTAAATCATAATGATGTGAAAGGGGAATCTATTATATAATCCACCATTTGTGTGTGCACACAGGTGCCCACTGAGAATTACAGGGATGTGTTACAGGTAGCTTTCCCATCACAACATATTTTGCTGTCCGTCAGATATGTTTACTAGTGACAGGAGAAGATCCCAGAAGAAGAAGATCCCAGAAGATGGCCTCCCCCACTGCACTGCCTGATATTGATAACCAGACAACAGCACTATACCGTTATTTCACCAGGGAAAGAAGAGAGGGCAAAAGCTAGATGGGAAACATGGATAAAGGGGGTCCTTCTGAGTTGATCGTAGCTGTGCTAAATTTAGTACAGCTACGATCAGGCACTCAGACATGCAGGGGGACGCCCAGCACAGGGCTAGTCCGCCCCGCATATCAGTGCCGCCGCCCCCCCTCCCCTGCAGAAGTGCAAAAGCATCACACAGTGATGATGTTTCTGCGTTTGAGCAGTAACTCCCGGCCAGCGCAGCTTCTGCGGCTGGCTGGGAAAACCTCTTTGCTGCCCGAGTCGCAGCGGCCCGCCCCCCCCCCCCCCCAACGATCCGGCCACGCCTGCGTTGGCCAGACCGCCCCTCCTAAACGGCAGCTTAATGTCGCCGTCCAGCCCCCTCCCGCCCAGCGACCGCCTCTGCCTGTCAATCAGGCAGGGGCGATCGCTAGGCAACGACGCCCTTCGGCTGTCTGGCATGCGCAGTACTGACCCGATTGCACTGCTGCGATAAACTTCAGTGTGCGATCGGGTCAGAATGACCCCCAAACTACTAGAAAGATAAGGAAAGGGGGGGATGGGTAGTACAGGAGGAGAGAGACGCAGAAACATTGGAAAAGGGGTCAGACATGGAAAGGGGGATACAGAGAAATAGAAAATTACAGGTAACACCTGCCACAACAGCTAGCAACCCGGCAAATTAATTATCCGTAATGCTAGTTTACCAATACCCAGATAGACATGCCTGCGTTGGCCACTTTCCTGGTGTTTTACTTTGGCTTTAGACCAGGCATGTCCAAACTGCGGCCCTCCAGCTGTTGTGAAACTACATATCCCAGCATGCCCTGACACAGTTTTGCTGTCAGAGAATGTTAAAGCTGTGTCAGGGCATGCTGGGATGTGTAGTTTCTCAACAGCTGGAGGGCCGCAGTTTGGACATGCCTGCTTTAGACTATTATAATCGTGGAATAAATTCTACGGCATTCAGATAGGTGAAAGTAACATGACCCTATGATATTTTCAAATGATTTACTACTCTACATAGCAAACCCAGCACAGAGCCTTAATCCAGCTATGGAGAACATTGAACAGTTTGTAATGTTGGGTTTTGGTGTGAATGGAGAGAAAGTGGTTGCCATACTTTAAGCAATGCAATATAGCCACCTTGGAGCAACCTCCTTCTCCTGCAATGGGCAAAGCGACATATTACATAACATGGGTGTCATTTAGTCTTCCTGAGATATGTGTAACCTACATGAACTTATGTTAAAGATATCATCATGTTATCCATTGATTCTTGTCAGAAATGGTAGACCATACCCCTCTCATTTTTGTTAAAGCAATAAGCGGGATACATGCGCAAATACATTACTAGAGCATCAGTTTCTGCCCAGGATCTTTTTTTTTTTTCACGTACCTAAGTAATACCCCTTTCACATCACACAAATAACCCGGTATCGACAGTGTGCGATGTGAAAGCACTTTCCAAGAATTAGCGAGTCGTCTGATCCGGTAATTCAACCCGGTATAAAAGAAGGATTATACCCGGGTTGAATACCGGGTCAGGTGCAGTGTGAATGGGAGCCGCGTCGATGCGACACGGTTCCCATTCACAGCATAGGGAGAGGCGGCGCAGGAGATGAGCTCCCAGCGCCTCCTCCACCCCCGCCCCTGCTGCTGCTGCACACACACCCCTCCCCCCCCCCCCTGCTGCTATGGCAACTGACCCGGTACATTGCCGGGTCGGAAAGCCAGCAAAGGTGCGCAAACGCCGGATCCCACCCGGTAAGGACGCGTTTCTTTTACCGGGTGGGATCCGGCATTTGCGATCTGAATGCGGTATATGATACTCCAGAGCGAACCCTAATCAAGACTCCACTGATATCTACTCAGTCATTGTGGCATCAAATGAGAAGTGAATGTAACTTCAATAGCTACCTTTCCTTATTCCTCTATCTATAGGAATGAGTAATAATAAGGACAACCTGTTAGCTACAGACGAGAAGGAATAAATACAATCAGATGCCTTACTAATCTACATACTCCCTAGCCAACTCAACATTTGCATTTATTCACTCTCATAACTTGGCAATCTTACAAGCCCAATGTTTTATACATATGGTTTTGACCTTCCTGTCAGATACTAATGGGAATGATCAAGTAGAGTTTGTACAAAGTGCACAATTTTTGCCTAGAGCAATTTATCTTTATAAGGCTATTTGTGTTCCTCACTTTAGTTGCATTAGAGAAACTGGTATCCTAGTGGCGGTTACAAATCTCGCACCTTCAGCACTGATACTCTATTAAAACCTTATTGACTATTAGGCACATCCGTATAAGATTTATTTCAGAGGTGACTTGTTCCCCCTTCGGAAGTTATTCAAGTAGATTGCAACCCTCACCGAATTGTTGTAGCTGTACTTTGAGACGCATTACTTTTTTTTATTACCATTAATTAACGTAACAGACTATACAACGTCATACTTCTTAAGATTTGCGTCTCTCTTCCTCTGAAATTGGCTATTCCTGGATTACCTACCACAAGTAGGCATAAAATTAATATCAATCACCATCCTTATTTCTGCAGTGGGGTACACTGGGATTCCACAGGGAATACATCGGGTGTAGAGTTGGATCTTGATCCGAGGCACCAACAGGCTAAAGCTTTGACTGTTCCCAGGATGCACTGCACTGCCTCCTCTATAACCCCGCCTCCGGGCACTGGAGCTCAGTTTGTTAGTTGGTGCCTGCAGAGCAGGTCACTAACAGGTGGGACTGCGCTAGGCAGCTCTGAAAAGAGCTTTTTAAGAAGACTTCAAGGGCCGCAGCACTGTTTATGTTATTCTGGCATTCTGTGCTGCGGGTCCATCGCCTCCCCAGCAGCGCTGCATACTCCCGCAGCCGGGTTCCCGGGTACTTGCAGCGGAGGCGCACCGGTCTTCAGGCACACCACCGCTGACGCTCTCCAGGATCACGTGGCTGCACCTCAGGGAGGAGGTAAGATGGTCTCCCAGGTGAGACCCGCCAGTAAATTGCGGTCTCAGGAGACGGACCGCGCCGCTGGCGTGGAAACTGTATTGCACAGGGACCCCACTATATCCACCAGGGCAGGGAGCACAGGTTGGATTTACTAAAAATCCGTTTTACATAGGCTCCACAGTACCCGGTGGTGAGGACCAGCATAGGGGATAAGGCGCTGACCTGTAGCCCCTCCCCCAGCTCCGGGCGCCATCTACTGCTTGTTTTCCCGCCCTGGAGCTGCATTTCACTCTCCCTCACTTCCTGACAGAGATTTTGGTGCCATCTTTACACAAGTAGCTGAGCTGATCTCCGGGACTGTAGGGCACTGTCTCCTCTGTAAAGCGGCCTGTCTCATCAGCGCTGTGCATTTACAAACACTGAAGTATTCTACATGTCATTTTAGACAGTGCTAAGGCCCGTATTCACGGGCAGATGTGGGAGAGATGTGTGCTGAGCGAACCGCTCAGCACACCTCTCTCCCCCCGCACAGCACAGCGCGATGTGTGCTGAGCGTGCGGGGGAAGACGGGGGGGTGGGGCGCTCATTTCATTGACACGAGCGACCTGCTAAATTGAGCCTGCATGCAGGCCAATCTAAAGCTAGCTATAGCGATGCGCGGGGCTGCACATCGCTATCGTTGTCTCAGATAATCTAAGCAATCTAGTCAGATTGCTTAGATTATCGCTACGAGAGTACCCCCCTTTAGTTAAGAACTAGTGTACTGCTACCTGATTATTTAGTACCATTATTCTGTGATATACATCCAGTATCTACTGTGCATTGTTATATCTATATACATGCATATCTATATGTAGTTTTACTAGTCCACTGCAGTTTTGTTTATCTGTAATAACTTCTGCATTGTACCTGTGACTGAGTGTGCCTGTAGCTGCTGTGTGGATTTCATTCTCATGTATGAGACTTCTTGCTATCACTATATTCTGTATCCTGGGGGGTTAGGTGCGTCAGGGTCTTGTGTGTGTGTGTGTGTGTGTGTGTATATATATATATATAGATATATATAGATAGATATAGATAGTCTAAACTGTGTAGCACTATATCTGTTTTGTATTTTTTACTGTGTACTTCAGTCACCTCATACCGCTTTAATCCTCTGTTTGTGCCCTGTATTTACTGTCACATAAATCAGGGGGTTATCTGCAGGTATTGTGTTTGTCTGGCTATATTGTACTGTTACGCTCTAAGGCTACATTCCCTATAATGTCTGCCACACAAGGCAAGAAATCCGCGGACGCTTCTGCATCATGCAGTGCTTGCACCAAGGATTTACCTGAGGGGGAAGTTTTAGCTGATGGTTCAGGATGAGTCCCATACATCTCCCAATTAGCCCTGTTAAGTTCGATTAACTTTCAGGGAAATGCAGTACCTTATTACACTACGGTTCGGGCCGCTGCGGCCGCTAAATGCAAACAATAACCCCTACGATCCGTCACGCTGTGCGCACAATGCAGCGACACGTGTGGCTGAATACACCTTATTCCCCAATCAAGAATGGAATGCGACACCAGTAGTTATATGTTATGTTGTTGTCCAACGCATCAACAATATTTACTCAAAAGAAATACAAGTAAAGATACAACAGTAATACAGGGAAAGAGCTACAACCAATAGTACATACATTTGTTCGCAAGCGCTTTCCGGATCCGGTCCTCAGTCAGTCTTAGCAAGATGACAAATAGACTGAGGCCGGCAAGGAGGCCTTTGTTTTATACAATGGGTCCAAAATACAATACAAAAGGAAATGTAAGCTCTTCTTCCATAGGTCAAGGGGCAGGTCATTTACAGTACATGAGGGGGTCATAGGTTGGTTTAAAGAAGTGGGCGATGCTTGGTCCAGGTGTGCTTGCAGGTTTCCACCACCGGGTTCCCGCCGAATTTCAAATGTACAGTATTTACAGTATTGCCAAATATTACAATTCTGCACATATCTACGCACAGAAACATGCGATTAACTGCACATCATAACTGGAACATAGATCTCAAAATACTGCACATCTGGATACCAAACAGTAAGTGGATATCTCTATTATTCTGCCCTTTGAGTAAATGTATCTTGCTGGCAATGTGTGTAGAGATAAATTGAGCACTATATGAATTTAATATTGAATACATCTTTGTAGCGTTTCTGTACGAATGCGTACGCTACCGTATATACTCATACCACGTGCCAATACACAAGGCTCGTGAACCATTGTACGTAGTGTGCGTGTATGAGTACGCACGGCGAGAACGCACCCGCACAGAGGCCACTCTGTGTGGTGTTTGCACGTGGTGTGTGGGTGTGTAATATTTTTGACTTCGTCAGCCCGCAGTACCTGTGGCCATTCAGGAACCACCTTGGGCAGCATTCTCAAGTATGCTGAATACACTTACACCCCTGTGGGACCTCCTGTGCCATTGCAGCCACATATTGTCCCTGTAGTTAATCCGCCTTGGGCGGACACTCTGTCTACCCAGTTACAACAATTAAATCAATCTTTGGTTATACGTCCCTTTGGGGTCAAGCGCTCATATAAGCGGGCCATTTCTTCCTCACAATCCACTAATATTTCGGATAATTCTTCTGATGAGGATGGGGAATATATTGATCCGTCAGACATGATACAGTCGCTTCTGATGAGGAATCTACAACTCAGGTTGATGTTCCTGACCTAGTGGAGGCTATTAAGCTGATTCTCCAAATTGATGATGAGATCGATCCCACTACTGCGTCTAAGAAACCTATTAAGTTCAAACGTCAGAAGGTTACTAAAGTAGTCTTACCACATTCTGACCATTTAATTGACATACTTCAGGAATCCTGGTCTTCTCCAGGAAATAAATTTTCTCTGTCTAAAAAGATGCTAGCTCGTTATTCTATCCCTGCGGAGTTGAGTAACAAGTGGGAAACTCCACCGCCGGTGGACTCTCATGACGCCCGTCTTGTGGTGTCATCTACTCTGCCTGTCACCTCACTGAAGAAACTGACGGATAAGCGTGTGGAGGGATGCCTGAAGTCGTTTTACTCTCTTACTGGTGCTGTACATAGACCTACTATAGCAGCCTCCTGAGCCGTGAAAGGTATTGAAGCATGGGTTCAGGCAATTGAGGATGAGCTGCCTCAGGATATTTCTGACACTGCCATACAGTATCTGTCTCATATTACCACAGCCTCCCACTATATTCAGGAGGCGGCCTCTGAGGCAGGTGTAATGGCAGCCAAGGCGTCTACTACATCAATACTGGCTCGCCGAATTCTGTGGTTGAGGTCCTGGAAGGTGGACCTAGACACCAAAAAGATTTTGGAGGTGCACCCTTTTAAGGGAGACAACCTTTTTGAGGAGGATCTAAATAAGATTGTGACTGACTTGCCTACTGCTAAGACTGCGTTTCTCCCAAGTACTAATCCTTCTGCACGGAAGGCAAAGAGTACCACTTTTCGTTCCTTTCAATCTCCAGGGAAGACAAAGGATCAGGTGTACCCGAGACAGGCTCGTACTTCCAAATCCACTAAGCCCAAACCTAAACAATCCTGGGCCACCCGTCAGCCTCCTTCCAAACAAGACAAGCCTGCTGCATGACGGGGCGGCCCTCCCCCTGGGGGACCCCAACTTCTGCAGTCCACCCAGGCCTGGTTAAAGACCACTTCGGACGCCTGGGTGCGGGAAGTTGTCTCTCACAGGTTCACGATCTCTTTCAAGAGACGTCCCCCTCGCCAGTTCTGCTCAACGGTTATCCCTTCGGATCCATTGAAAGCGCAAGCTCTACACTTGGTTTTTGCAATCCCTCCTGGACAGTGCCGGTACCTCTCTCCCAGAGAGGCAGGGGATACTATTCAACCCTTTTTCTAGTTCCGAAGCAAAATGGGTCCTCCCGGCCTATACTCAACCTCAAATCATTGAACAAATGTGTGTGTGTGTCCAAATTCCGTATGGAAACTCTGCGCTCTATTGTACTGGCCATGGAACCCGAAGACTATATGGTATCCCTGGACATACAGGATGCATACCTGCAAATACCTATTGCCATATCGCATCAGTAATATCTGCGGTTTGCTATTGGCAACCTACATTATCAATTCCAGGCTCTGCCATCTGGAACTGACGGTCCAATTCCTACAAGCCCACGGGTGGCTCATCAACTGGAAAAAGTCCTCGCTGGTACTTGCTCGGAGCATGGTGCGCCTGGGGGCACTGCTGGACACACACAGCCAGAGATTGTTTCTGTCTCTAGAGAAAGTCCTGAAACTTCAGGACAGGATCAGATACTTCCTCTCTCGCCCAAGAGTGTGGATACACTCGTCGATGCAAGTATTAGGCCTCATGGTGTCAGCTTTCGACATGGTAGAGTACGCTCAATTTCATTTCCGCCCTCTGCAGAGGTTAATCCTTTCCAAGTGGGATGGCCTGCCTCATCGGATCAGGTCTCAAATGATATCCTTGACTCTGGAGGTTCGTCTGTCACTGAGCTGGTGGCTACAGAACCAACAGTTGAGCAGAGCCCGTCCCTTTTGGATCTCCAACTGGGTCCTCCTGACCGGACGCCAGTCTGCGAGGTTGGGGCGCAGTGTTGGATAAACACTCTCTCCAGGGTCGGTGGACCAGGGAGGAATCTCTCCTCCCGATAAAATTTCTGGAATTGCAGATGACGCTTTCCCTGCCTCTGGCACAGAACAGGCCTGTTTAAGTACATTCAGATAACGCCACCACAGTGGTGTACATAAATCATCAAGGTGGCACTCAAAGCCGCATGGCAATGCTGGAAGTATCATAAATCCTCCGTTGGGCGGAACGCCATCTGCCAGCAATACCGGCAGTGTTCATTCCTGGAGTACTCAACTGGGAAGCGGATTTTCTCAGTCGTCAGGACGTTCACGCCGGAGAGCGGAGTCTTCATCCAGAAGTCTTTCAACTCCTAGTGGACATGGGGCGGCCTACCGGATGTAGACCTGATGGCGTCTCAACACAATCACAAGGTTCCTGTCTTCAGATCAAGGATAAGGGATCCTCAAGCAGCGTTCGTGGATGCACTGGCAATTCCATGGAACTTTCGGCTGCCATACGTGTTTCCTCCAGTGTCACTCCTGCCCAGGGTACTACGGAAGTTCAAGCAAGAAAGAGGAATACTACTTCTAATTGCTTCAGCGTGGCCCAGACACGGCATTTGTTCTCAGACCAGCAAGGTCTATTGATAGAGCTTCCTCTTCTACTTCCTCAATGCCCAGACCTCCTCATTCAGGGCCATTGTGTCTATCCGGACCTGGCCAGACTGGCTTTGATGGCGTGGCTCTTAAAGCTTCACTCCTGAGGGCCACAGGATTCTCTGAGGCGGTTATTCAAACTATGTTGAAGGCCTGCAAACCGGCTTCTGCACGGATTTATTACAGGGTATGAAATTCTTACTTCACGTGGTGTGCTGCTCAGAATTATGATGCCTATTTGTTCAGAACTTCCAGGCTTTTGGCTTTTCTGCAACAAGGCCTAGATTTAGGTCTTCGTCTCACCTCCCTCATGGTTCATATATCTGCCTTGTCGGCAGGCCCGGCGCTACCCGCTCAGCGAAGGGATGCAGTGCAGGGAGGCGCTGGGACAGAGAGGCGCTCCCCCAGCTCTGCATCCCTTCCCTGCTGCGCCGTCCTGGGCCCCCTGCTGCTGCTGCTGCTGTGTCTGTCACTGTATGACAGTCACTGGCAGCGGCGCCTGCAGCATGAAAAGCCTCCTCCCTCCCCTCACCTGTGTGACATCGGCTGGGTTCGGGACGGAAGGGGCGGAGCTAAACGGGACGTAAGGGGCGGAGCTACACGGACCAGGCTGCTGTACCGAGGGAGACTGGCTTAGGTAAGTAGAGGGTGAGAGAGAAGTGTGTGTTTGTATATATGGTGGGTGTGTATGTGTGTGTATATATGTGTGAATTGTGTGTGAGTGTGTGAGGTATGTCTGTGTACGCGCACCGCACTGTATGGATGGTAGTACTGGGGGGGCATTACGTATAATGACGATATTACTGAGGGGGGGGCATTACATGTAAGGACGCTACTACTACAGGGGGGGGGGGGCTTTTTGTGAAACAACGCTACTACTGTGGGGGCCATTACGTATAAGGACGATACTACTACTAGGGGGGAATTACGTATAAGGACACTTCTACTACAGGGGGGGCATTACGCGTAATGACGCTACTACTACTGGGGGGGGGCATTACATATAAGGACGCTACTACTACTAGGGGGGAATTACATATAAGGACGCGTCTACTACTGGGGGCGCACTACATATAAGGATGCTACTACTACTAGCAGTGGCGGATCCAGCAGGGGGCGATGAGGGCAATCGCCCCCCGTAACTCAGTGACCCAGACCCGCCCACTTGTTGCTGGGGGAAGTTGAGTGCGACGGCTGGGATCTGGCCGCATTGACAGGGTACAGAAGTAAGGGCCACACTTGACCATTAAGTGTCCCGCGGAGCACGACATCCATCACTTTCAGCCGTTTGTTACAAGTTACCGGTGAATGATCCAGCCTGTGATTCAATCACTCCACTCTAACTCTCCTTGCATTTGGAACATTGTTACCTCCTGCCCGGCCGGGCGTCGCTCAGCAAGCTGGAGGATCTGTATGGTGATCTAATACAGGCAACTGGTGCTGCACAGAAAGAAGTGGCTTTCATCTGAATATACCGCTGACGGATGTCTCACCCATGCACAGGGTGATAACAAGCGGTTTCTTAACCATTTATCCCGTACAGCAAGAGATCATTACGTCTCAGTGAGTAACATTAATCGGCTGGTTTATTTTGCTCCAAGGAAACACTATTTAAATCTGGACACCTTTATGGTCACAAACGCTAATTACATCAGTTTACAGGACTTCCTTTTCATTTAAACTGTCTGATATGGAATTAATGTGAGAGATTAACCCTATCTTACAGAGACGGGTTCTCCTGCATATTAGTGTCCCTTTCACTTATTTATACACTTTATGTGTGAACTATAAGGTATAATACCTCAGTTATATGCTCTGTGTAGTGTTGTGTCTTTTAATCAGTTTGTTATTGGTTTTATGTTAATAAATTGTGTTTTTATCAACATCACTGGTACCGTGCGCCTACTTGGTGATTTTGTTTTAGTTGTTTCACTTTCAGGAGGCCGGCTACCTCCTTGCCAAGTGGCTGCCATTACCAGTGCTATATTTGCACGACCCTGTTCAGCGCCTAAAAACCTTTTTTCTGTTCGCATTGACAGGGTAACTGAGACGGCGCTGGGCGGGACCACCCAGTGTGCCCCAGCTACCAGCGGCAGCAGCAGCATAACTCCCCACACCGCAGCCTAGTTCGCTCCTTCAGCTGCGGAGGAGCTGCCGCCGCCTTGTCTGGCAGATCAGGAACCGCAAGGACGCACAACAGGCTAGGGGCGGGGAGGGGAAGGGGAGGCGATTGGCTGGTGTCAGAGAGCGGTCGGAGTTCTGTCCTGCGGAGAGACAGGGGGCCTGTCCCGGCAGATGAAGGAGGAGGAGCGCTGGGTGGACGGGACTCTAGTGTATCCTATTGTGTCTGTGTATGTACCGTACATCACTAGTGTCTATGTGCATGGAGTGTTACTAGGGGTTGTGTATGCTGTGTATCACTAGTGTGTGTGTGTGTGTGTGTGTGTGTGTGTGTTAGTAGTGTATGTATGGTGTGTCACTAGTGTGTGTGTGTGTGTGTGTGATGGTGTCTGTATGTGCATGGAGTGTTACTAGGGGTTGTGTGTGCTGTGTATCACTACTGTGTGTGTGTGTGTGTGTGTGTGTGTTTATTAGTAGTTTATGTATTGTGTATCACTAGTGTCTGTCAGTAGTGTATGTGTGGTGTATCACTAGTGTTTGTGTGTGTTAGTAGTGTATGTATAGGGTATCAGTAGGTGTGTGTGTGTGTGTGTGTGTGTGTGTGTGTGTGTGTGAGATAGTAGTGTATGTATGGTACATCACTAGTGTCTGTATGTGCATGGAGTGTTACTAGGGGTTGTGTGTGCTGTGTATCACGTGTGTGTTTATTAGTAGTGTATGTATGGTGTATCACTAGTGTGTGTGTCAGTAGTGTATGTATGGTGTATCACTAGTGTGTGTGTGTTAGTAGTGTATGTATGGTGTATCGCTAGTGTCTGTGTGTGTGTGTTAGTAGTGTATGTATTGTGTATCACTACGGCCTAGCGGACTGGACTGGAAGGGGGAGGAGTCGAGATTAATTTTAAAACCGCCCCCCCTATAGGAGAAGTCTAGATCCGCCCCTGTCTACTAGGGGGGCATTATGTATAAGGAGGCTACTACTACTGGGGGTGCACTACGTATAAGGACACTACTACTACAGGGGGGCATTACGCATAATGACGCTACTACTACTGGGGGGGGCATTACGTATAAGGACGCTACTACTACTAGGGGGGCATTATGTATAAGGACGCTACTATTACTGGGGGGGCATTACGTATAAGGACGCTACTACTACAGGGGGGCATTACGCATAATGACGCTACTACTACAGGGGGGGCATTACGCATAATGACACTACTACTACTGGGGGGGGGCATTATGTATAAGAGGAATAAGATTGTGTTACATTGTGGTGTCATTTTAAATGGGGGTACTATTGTGTGGCCATGCCCCTTACTTGTGAGCCCACACCCCTTTTCCCGGCGCATGCCAAAGGAATATGGGAGGGCGCAAATTTATAGTTTGCAGGGGGGCGCCGAACACCCTAGCACCGGCCCTGCTTGTCGGTGTCATTTAAGAGAAAAATTGCGTCTATTCCTGATGTTCATACTTTCACTCAGGGTGTTTTATGGCTTTAGCCTCCCTATATCCCTCCTGTGGCTCCATGGGATCTGTCTGTTGTCATGAATGCCCTACAAGAATCTCCATTTGAACATCTTGAGTCTGTGGACCTTAAATTCCTTACGCTTAAGGTCGTATTTCTATCTGCCTAAAGTGGTATCATCTTTCCATCTTAACCAAGAGATTGTGGTTCCGGCTTTTATCTCTTCTGGTTTGTCTTCCAAAGAACGGTATTTGGATGTGGTACGGGCTCTCTCCGTATCTACTTGGAGAGGACTGCCTCTATCAGGAGGTCAGATACCCCGAATAAGCAAACCTTGGCCATATGGATTAGAATGGTGATTGCACAAGCCTATGCGCAGGCTGGACTCCCAGCTCCTGCTGCTATCAAAGCTCATTCTATTCGGTCTGTTGGACCTTCTTGGGCGGGCCGCCGTGGCGCGTCCGCTGAACAATTGTGCAAGGCGGCTGTGTGGTCCTCCGTGAACACTTTCATTAGGTTCTATGCCTTTGATATTTCCGCCTCCCAGGATGCTTCCTTTGGACGCCGGGTTCTTGTGCACACTATGGTGAGTCCCCTCCCATGAGGAACTGCTTTAGGACATCCCCGATGTATTCCCTGTAGAATCCCAGTGTACCCCACTGCAGAAAGGAGATTTATGGTAGACTTACCATAATTAAATCTCTTTCTGCGAGGTACACTGGATTCCACAGGGCATCCACCCAGACGCACTTAGCTTCTTTGGGTTTGTATGGCATTAGCCGCTGGTCCCTTCTCCTATCGTGAGAATGTGGTTCTATGTGACTAACATCTGCCGTCTCTTTTACCTGCTACTGCATTGGACTGATTAACAAAACTGAGCTCCAGTGCCCGGAGGCGGTGCAGTGCATTCTGGGAACAGTCAAAGATTTAGCCTGTTGGTGCCTCGGATCGAGATCCAACTCTGCACCCCGGTGTATTCCCTGTGGAATCCAGTGTACCTCCCAGAAAGATTTAGCTATGGTAAGTCTCACCATAAATCTCCTTTTTAAAGAAAAAAATAGAATAAAATATTGTTATAAAGAATAATTTTTATTTGAAGTCTGGGAATGCTTCATAGAGACACTAATAATTACTAATAAAACATATATGCAGGCAAATAGCTGATATGAAATCAGAATATTTCACTAACATCCATATATTTAGATACAATATGTTAGTTAGCATGTTCTACATTCATGCTGAGACCTCTGTCTCCATCATTGTCATGAGAAATGTCAGACCCCAGCATCAATGGGAGTGTCACCATACCAGGTTGTGGTGGCTTGTTGCTGAAGGGAAGTGACTACACCATGGGGGTAATTCCAAGTTGATCGCAGCAGGAATTTTGTTAGCAGTTGGGCAAAACCATGTGCACTGCAGGGGAGGCAGATATAACATGTGCAGAGAGAGTTAGATTTGGGTGGGGTGAGTTCAATCTGCAATCTAAATTGCAGTGTAAAAATAAAGCAGCCAGTATTTACCCTGCACAGAAATAAAATAACCCACCCAAATCTAACTCTCTCTCTGCACATGTTTTATCTGCCCCCCTGCAGTGCACATGGTTTGCCCAACTGCTAAAAAATTTCCTGCTGCGATCAACTTGGAATTATCCCCCATGTTGGTAACATAGTTGCCCCACTTCAGCAGGCCCAGACATGCCCCCTACCCTTCCCTCTCACTCTCTGCGTACCCACTATTTACCCTTTATCATTCACAGTTTTCTCCCTCTCCCCAGATCTCCTTTGGAAGATCTGATGTAAAACAACTTCTTTACAGTTCAGACTTTAAGGATATCCATGCTTAAGCACATGTGACTTTATTAGTTCCTCAGTCAATTTGATTTAACCATCTTAACTCAGAGTAGAATATCCTTAAAACCTGGACTGTAATGGCTGAGTTTGGGAAACTCTGCCCTAGGCTGTTTATACCCATGTAATTTCTTGTTTAAAATCCTAAAAGGACTGCTGTTAGAGGACTTGGGTAAGATGTATTCCTCATAACCTATTTTAAACTATCTTAGCGGAAAATAATGTAAATTATTATGAGTGAATAATTTAAACCTTATTTGTCATTTTTATTTTTACAATATATACTCGAGTATAAGTCGACCCGAATATAAGCCGAGGCACCAAATTTTACCGCAAAAACCTGTGAAAACTTATTGACTCGAGTATAAGCCTAGGGTGGGAAATGCAGCTCTACCCGTACTCAGACCTCATAGTGCCAGATATGCCCCACAGTGCCAGATGTGCCCCACAGTGCCAGATATGCCCCACAGTGCCAGATATGCCCCACAGTGCCAGGTGTGCCAGATATGCCCCACAGTGCCAGATATGCCCCACAGTGCCATGTGTAAGATATGCCCCACAGTGCCAGATATGCCCCACAGTGCTAGATACTTACCCTCCGTCGCTCCCGCGCTGTCGTCTGAAGGAGGGACACGGAGAGCGCAGCGCACGGCTCTCCTGTGTCCCTCTTGCGTCTCCGGCGGCAGCGGCGTGTGTTAAAGGAAGTGCCGGTTCGTGCACTTCCTTTACCACACAGACGCCGCTGCCGCCGGAGATGCAAGAGGGACACAGGAGAGCCGCGCGCTGCGCTCTCCGTGTCCCTCCTTCAGACGACAGCGCGGGAGCGACGGAGGGTAAGTATCTAGCACTGTGGGGCATATCTGGCACTGTTAGGCATATCTGGCACACATGGCACTGTGGGGCATATAACGCTGACTCGAGTATAAGCCGAGGTGGCTTTTTCAGCACAAAAAAAGTGCTGAAAAAGTCGGCTTATACTCGAGTATATACGGTAATCAAAACCTTTCCACTGGATAATACAAATGGACTGTAGAGATAATTGCATCTTCGTATATCCATATGTCCTTTTCTTAAGGTCTGTTCTCCATTCTTTTTTTAAATAAAAATAAAAATGTAAAACTGCTTTGAAAATATTTGGGGTGTTTTTCTCTTTGTGATCAATGTTTGGTACAACAGTTACGGTATCTCAGGTTTTCCAGTCATACACAATGCCTGTCTCCAGAGGAGCTGACATATCTAATCATCACCCTCTTCAGTATACAGAATGATTTGATCTGTGAAAATTTTCCTGTTTCTTGTACAAGATCACAGGCTCCATTTTTTCTTTCTCTTTTCATTCTTTATATATTAGTAATCACTCTACCCCAGGTCTGTTTACCTGTACAGTACTCAATCCACCCACTATGTAATCTGAGTGTAAGTACCTGATGATACCTGAACAGGGCTGTTTGGTTACTAATCAGCCTGAGGTACTGTACTGTCAGAGCTTTTAGGGTAGAGATGATGGGAACCTCTTGCTGTTAGGATAGTATCTACTGAATAAGGAGTCCAAATGAGGCTCATGGTCAGAGTTGGGAATTTATAGTAGTGTATGATGAGCAATCAATAGAAATATATGGTGAAAGGGTACATAAGTGCAAATGTATTAAGCTTTAACAAGAGATAAAGTAGAGACGGCTAAAGAGAGCTAAATGGCCAGCCAATCGGCTTCTTAACTGCCATGTCACAGACTGTCTTTGAAAAAATGACAGTTAGAAGCTGATTGGCTGTTCATTGATCACTCTTTAGCCGTCTCCACTTTATCTCTTGTTAAGGCTTAATACCTTTGGTCCATAATGTAGTTACTGTGACAACACCTGAAGCCCAAGTTACATCTAGCTCACTAGTGTAGTTGATAGTGTTTATTGAAGTGTCATTTGATGACTGAATATCAGCAGGTCAAAACCTCAGATTTATGTACAGTTTACAATGGTCCCATTAATACTTGTGTAGATCTTGTTCTTTATTATGAGGCGGATGTAATAGGTTCTATTTTGGCAAGATTTTTTTGAGACTTTGCTACAGGATTTACAGTAAAGTGTTAACTTTTTTTAAAGGCATTAGCAGGTTAGCTTTGTTTTTGTTTGTTTTTTAATTGGCAAGATACCAGACAGTCTTTGTGATGTTTTAAAGTGGCAATCATTTAACAGGCAAAACCAACTTGTTTTTGGCTTTTAAATTATTACCGCTTTAAAACATTATGCAACCTCATTGGAGTCTCGCCAGTGTCTACAAGTAGCAGGCTATTACATTTCTCCATTAATGTGGAAATCTTTTTCTTCCTGAGAATAAAACTAGTGTAGGAATCTGAATCACTCCTGGAAATAAGCCTCTAGTAATTTAAGAGAACACTTGTCATGTAAAGGGTTCTGCTCTTATATGACACGGAAGAAGTAATGCGCAGCAACTACCTATGTAAATGAGCGAGTGTGCAAACGTGAGGAAAGAGACCATTCTGCAGTGGAAAAGTTAAAAGTACATAAAACAATGTTCAGTGTCACTAAAGTGTATTTTGTTGTTTATGTACCTCATAAATGCCACATTTACACCTAAGTGTCAGGAGCGTGTTGTTGGTTCAGTGCTGACAGACACTGCTAGCTTCTTCCTTGTGTGTTACCCAGTAGATAAACATCACATACATGCTGAAGCACATACCATCACGTACAATAGGTATGTGTATCACACATGTCTCTTGTATAGATCATGGTTTTGTTACATTTTAAATCCTATCAGGAGTGATGCTGACAGTTGCTCTAAAATGTACCTCGCCGCAATTTGCGATTTACTTTTGCCACTTGGGAGATATTTATTCGGTTTATTCCATAAATATGAACTAATTTCTAAGCCTAATCTTTTAAAATAGGTGAGTGTGAAAGAGGATCCGGTCTGAAGATCGACAGTGTCGACAATGTTTGGGTCGACCACTATTGGTCGACATGTTTTCAAGGTCGATAGGGTTTCTAGGTCGGCGTGTTCTAGGTCGACAGGTCAAAAGGTCGACATGAGTTTTTCACTTTTTTCATACTTAACGTTCCATGCGGACTACGATTGGGAATAGTAACCTGTGCCGAGCGCAGAGGTAGCGGAGCGAGGCACCTTGCCGAAGCATGGCGAGTCATGCGAGGGGACACGGTGCACTAATTGGGCTTCCCGGTCACTGTACGGAGAAAACGACACCAAAAAAACATGAAAAACTCGTGTCGACCTAGAAACTGTCGACCTATAGTGGTCAACCCAAACATTGTTGACCTAGACACTGTCGATCCAATGATCCACACCCGTATGAAAGATTGCTTGTGCAAGTTCAGTTCTAATTTCAGCTGGTGAAACAATTTGTGCCAAAAACTGCATAAAGTTTCTTTGAAAACTCACTGGGATTGCTTTTGGTGCATGCAGCACAATGTTTTAATTCTGCAGTGCTGTATAGACTAAAGGGTCAATTTACTAAGCTGCAAAGGGCACCCCATCCCAGCTTATTCTCGCCCCAGGCTCATGGATTTTTGTACTCAAGTCCTATGGAGCTGGGAACCAAAAATCCACTAATTTGGAGATACTGTAAGTGTGGCATATAGCTGCACTTGTGGTGCAAAGGAACTCACAGCCAAGGGCTTAGCTACCATAGATGCAGGGAGTGCAGCTGCTATGGGGCTCAGAGCTGAGAGGGGCCCATCTTCCCTGACACACTTACATGTGTTTATATACATGTTTCACCATTGCGTGGTACATAGGGGCCCTTGCAAACTTTTGCCTTGGGGGCTACAATATATTTAGGTATGTTCCTGAACCTGCTCATTATAATGTGGTATAAAATGAACTGGAGGGTATTATGATGTTGCAAGAATATTGAAATTGAGGCATTATAGTGTGGCACAATATGAAGTGGTGGCACTGCAATGTAGCATAATATGAACTAGGGACACTGTATGGCATAATGTGAATTGGGGGTACTGTGTGGCTTAATATGTACTGGCAGCACTACAATGTGACATAACAGTACCTAAGTCACTACTATGATTCAGAAAATGAACTAGGGCACTACTGTGTGGCATAACATTAACAACTGCTGAGGAGAGGAGTCTCACTGGAAGCATTGGACAGGGGTCCCTTCAATATGTTGCTATGGGGCCTACAAAGTACTGGCTACACCCCTGCTCACAGCTAATTATATCAAACCATAAGTGAAGAGGCCATCATTATTAAATCTCACATTTGCTTTTAGTTCACTTTGACATTTCAATGTAAAAAAAAAATATATATATATATTTATTTATTTTTTGCCCATTTTGGTCACATTTTATTGATAGGCGTTACACAGAGCAAAAAAACAAAAACAAATTGTATTTTCTGAAATGTCCTCATAGAGGGACACATTGATAAACTGTACATTCCCATATAAACAAAAACACGTGTAGCATTACAAAAGTGCACTACTAGTATAAAACTGAAGCTCCTGCCATCAGGAAAGAAATGGAAAATTGTTTTATTTCACTGGTAAACTATTTTCCATGTGCGCAGTGTTCTTGTATTATTGTTGTGCATGATAAACAGGCTTTCCCGCGCTGTTATAAGGGGAAACATTGCAGTAAGCTCCTAATAAACTTGCTGCTAGCAATAGTCATCTTCATGGGGTAAACTCTGATAAACCCCTAAAATGTTTTGTCCCATCATACATAGTAATGGTTATATGTCAGTTGGTAACTGAAAACCGGCCAAGTTCCACATCTGAAGAAGGCGACATGAAATGTTTATTATAAGGGTAGGCTTAAAATTAGATGCCAACATTCGAGGGCTAAATTTACTAACATGGGAGTTCTATTTAAGATGGGATGTTGCCCATAGCAACCAATCAGATTCCAGGTATTATTTTCTAAAAGGTGCTAAATGAGAAGTAGAATCCAATTGGTTGCTATGGGCAACATCCCATCTTAAATAGAACTTAGTAAATTTAGCCCATGGTGTTTAACCCATAGAATCTTAGTAAATTTACCCCATGGTGTCTAAATAACGACTATTGACAAAGCATAAGTGCTCAGTACTACCTAACAACACAAAGCTGGCACTTGATAAGCAAATGGCCTCTGAGTTCTTTGAAAAGCAATACATGTGCTAGTAAAAAAATAAAATAATACATGATAATGACGTTTGCCAGTGGTGCTTTCATTAACTTAAAAGTGTATTAATTTGTGCTGGTCAGGGTAATGAAGTTCTGTGTCTAGTTGTATGACATTGGGGGTGGGGGCAGTAAGTTGTTAGGATGCTCAAAAAAAAAAAAACCCTCCTCCAGCACCCATATGGCTGGGGAGGAGGGCTGAGGGAGGCACAGCATCTGCGCTTGCGCGGCCCTCGGCAGCTGATAACCGGGACAGTAGCACAAGGAGCCCGGCAGTAGTCCGGCAGTGTCAGTGTGTGCGGCGGCGGGGAGCCCGGTGCTCGGGGTGGCATGCTACCGCAGCAGGAACAGGCAGTGCCACCCAGCAGCCCCTGTACCGCACATATAACACAATCACCCCACACACAGTAACACGCTATCTCCGGGAGCGCTTCCGGCACTTGCAGAAAGTTTGCTGCGATCAGTCCGGGGATGTGCTCGGCGCTGTGAGGAGCTTATGTGCCGGTGCGCTGAGTGCAGAGCGGCCATCCCGGCGGGACAGCAGCTCCCCATGACACTCAGCACGCTCTCCGGGGCCAGGCAGGCGGACAGCAGCAGCGGCGGGCACTGCTGTGTGTGCTGCGGGGGGAGGATGATCCCTCACTTCTCGGAGAACGCCGTCATCTCACAGAACACCATCAACCAGATGTAAGTATGCCTATAGCTATGTACAGCCATTTACACCCGTGGTCTGATGCCTGGGATCTATACTGCCCTCACGTGCAGCTGTGTACAGGATGGTAATGGTATGCCCAGGGTTGGGGCTATATGCAGCCTATACATAAAAGAAAAGTCTGTTTAAAACCAAAGTTACAAAATGTGCATGACACTAGTAAAAATGTAGTTTAATTATGTATTTCTGTTGTACACTATATAGACCCATAGTAGATGGAGCACTATAGTGCACCCAGGCTTACGTGTGATTGTGGCATTACAGCCCATATGTGCCGGTAATGTTATATAGGGGGATGGGTGCCATTTAGGTGTCATTATATATAGTGTCGTGGTCTTTCTAACTTGCTGCTCTTCCAATTTAATGTCCCATCACAGGGAGCTTGTCCCAGAGGCACATAGTTTCATACACAGGACAATGGTTCTTCTAAAGGCCTCTGTGCCCACATCAGGGATTCCTGCCATAGGCTTCTATTGATGCAAAATGTTACTGAATGACTTTATTTGTTTCACTCTTTCATACAGCTGAGATCTTGTACAATAAAGAAAGGCTTGCATGGATTGAAATCTATTAAGGGTCAGAGAATATATGTACCAATGTGTATATCTGAACATATATGCACACACACACTGAATAGTGCAAAGCTTGTGCACACTGTCCCCAAATATATAACACGTGAATTCCGTTTATATCCTTATAGTTCTCAGATATGATTCAGAGTAGTTTTGTGCATTATCTGCATTGGCAATACTACACCTGCTGTACTTGTTGCTCATTAATTTGTTTGTTGTATTTGTGGAAGCAGTGACTTTAGTGTATGTGGTGTGCACAGCTGTTACCTGCAGTTGTAAACCTCTGCTTCAGCTATATTCTCAGAAATATATTCAACACTTCTAACAAGTCTCCAATGTTTTCTATCCTTCCATTTATTTAACTTAGAGTGACATTCAGAAATATGTGCAAATGTTTCCATAGCTCTAAATATTTGAATGTAGATACATGGTTTTCCAAATTGTGATATTCTGATGCGCTTCTGACATCCTGTTCTGAAAACAGGATGTGCTGCTGAACTAAAACTCAAGCTGACAAAGTTAGAAGTACAAAGGCAAATTGAATATCCAAACTCATTACATAGTTATCTAAAATAAATTAGGACTCTTGAATGTATACATGGCAATGATTGTGAGTTGATGTGTATATAAGTTTAGCTTATCTGTAAATAAATTAACACTGTTACATTATATTTTTAGCCTTTTTTTTTTGTCTTTATCAAGATTGACTGCAGTGATAAGACATCATGACCTTGTGCCAGGCATTGCTCATGATTCCCAAGCCACATTGTTAAAACATAATTTCTTGCTTTAAGGGCTAACAAACCAGTGCTATTTAGTAGATGACTTCACAGTTACAATTTATTGGACTTCTTAATACTTTGCAGGGCCCATTATTTTAAATGTGATCCTTTAATTTGTCGGTTTGCTAAATATAGTACTGTGTCTTACTGAGCCATTTAATTTCCCTGTGAACCCAGGTCTCACCTCAGCAATAACATCACTTCTCGGGACTTGACCTTTTGTCAGGACAGTCTAGTGAGTTTGCAGAGTTCTAGTACTGCTGCTCTTATCTTCCTCTAGCTTCCTGTTTATATGCAAGCATTGGATTCTTGTGTGGAATATTTCATTGTCTTATTAGATAATTTTGCTGCAGCAGACTTCCTCTGTGGCGAGATATTTTACACATTCAGAGGAAAAAGAGGAGTTCGAATGTGGTAACATTAAGCATCCTGTGTTTTATCAAACTACCCGTTGGAAGAGTACAATTGAATGTGTACATATTTTCATTAAAGTGTCATTTTATGTGTGTATATATGTGTGTGTGTAGATATAGATAGATAGATAGATATATATCTATCTGTGTGTGTGTGTGTGTGTGTGTGTGTGTGTGTGTGTGTGTGTATATAAATATATATATATATTTATATATATATATATATATATATATATATATATATATATTTAAATTTTTTTTTTAAATCAAATGATCAAAGGTCATGCTAAGTAATTGTACAAAACACAGGCTTCTATGTGGGACAGGCCTTACTTATGTTTTGCACACCTATCATGGTTCTCCTATTGTCTTGTGTCTTAAACAAGTGAAGCATAGCATATATGCATACTGATACTGCTATAAGTGGAACATTTATAGAAATGATTGGTTGGAACCGATTAACTATAAATTGCTGCGTTCCATCTATATGCCATGTAATGTGTTAACCCTATTTGTAGAAACCTCATTACTGTCAGATAAATGTTGACTTTGGGGACAAGCTAATTAACATAGGAATTGTGTGTATATACAATTTGCATTGAGGGCAGTGCTAGTGAATATACCCAGTCAGCCACAGGTCTTTATCCTTGTGAAAAGGAAAGACAACACAAACAAGTGCTGTTTGCTTTTTACCTTGTCCTGCTTTCAGTATCCAAGTAACACCTGCTGCTATCTTTGTTTGGCCTTGGCTTTGAATGGGATTGGCCCTTAGGTGGCAATCTACTGGTCATTGTATCTAAACTCGGTGGCGTTAGGAACCTGAAATTATAGGTTATGCCTACTTTGAAGGTCACAAGAATATGTCACCCTTGTCTTTGAGGGTTGAATGTGTACTTTTTAATAGAACATGGAAATGCTTTAATGAATATTGCTATATTTTTTTTATTTTTATTTTTACCACGTCTTTAGACTTTTTTTGGGGGGGTACAGACCTGTTTACTTATTTAGCCAACCAGTATTCTTCCTTCTGGCCACTGGGGGCACCATTCCATTGTGGTCTGATGTTTTGTGTTCTGCCATGGATTGCGTCGGGCCCCATTCAATTTGATGAAACATTGTCTGCACAGAATGGTTCCTATCTATAGTATCTAGTGAAGCTTTTGAAAAGGAAAAATAAAACCTTCTCATAAATTGGGTCTGTTTTTCTACTGGAAGTCCTTGTCTGACGTGCTTAGCTCAGCAGTTCTACTTCAAGCAACAACCTTTGCTTCTGCTGTATGTTTCTTGGTACGCTAAATGTCACAATGACAAATGGGATTGCTAGGAACATGTCAGGACCTCGTATTAGCCAGAGGGGCTTTGTAAAGCTATCAGCCCTTTCCAGGAACTTATGCTAATGATATACAGTGTGAAACTTTTCAACTTCACGTGAAAGATGAACAGGGAGATGAAAAAACAAAACCTGTAGCTTTTTATACAATACCCATTTTATTCATATAAACGTGTGTTTTAAACACAAATGTTTTTCAGTAGAAATATGAATTTCGTATTTACATTCTATCCATACAATCGTTTATCTTTCAAGATAGAATCATACACCTGCTTTACAAATTAGTACAAACCATTGCATGATTTCCTTGCCACGGAAATCTAACAAATACAGCGCCCGCTGGCAGAATGATTTTGTTGCTTGACAGTAAAAATTGTCTGGTGATAGTCCAAAATAAGCAGGTAGACATAACAGAGACACATTGCAGTGCTCTCTAGAGCCACATCAAAGGAGGTCCTATTTGTTGGTAGTTCACAGTGGATGTTGCAAGGCAATTAGCTGCGCAGTGTCTTATTTATACAGCAGTATAGTATATGCCTGTTTTTTGTACCTTTACACCTATTCTCTTATTTACCTCAGGTATGCGAACAGAAACTAACAGGTAACTTTCTATGTGGAAAGCATTACCTCAAGTGCAAAGTCTAACAGACCGTTACTCACGTCCTGTGTTTACCTAACAAGTCGTCACACAGGACATGTCAGTAGTTGGTGCACACAGGATAACTGACTTCGCTTCTGTTGCTTTTGACACTTATTGAGCTGTTAATATTGCAGACAGCTCATAGTTTGTGATCTATATACCTACTGTCCATACACGAGAGGCCGCCATTTTGTGGGTGGAATACTTGTTCAGTGTGACAAGGTGCCCTGCCGTGCTGATACTACTTTATCTTTATTACACATTGTTTTGGTCAGCCTTTTAAATTCGTTGCTTTAACAGTGTGAAGTGAGCGACCCGCTAGATTGACCTTGCATGCAGGCTCAATCTAGCACTGGCGATAGCGATGCGCGGCCCCGCTGGGGGGCATACACACAACAGATCCGTGCTTAAAATCTAAGCGATCTACTCATATTGCTTAGATCTTGAGCACGGATCTCTCCGTGTGTACACCCCTTAACTGGCATATTGGCATATTTTAACATCTCGTGCTGTGCAACCCCCCCCCCCCCCCCCCCCTACACTGTCCTAACTAACTACTAGTAGCGCAGGATTGACGTAGTTGAACTAATTCAGTGTAAATAGGAAGTATATTTGCTTTTACAGCTGTCTTAGGATATTATTGCCCAGAAGGGTTATTACAGATGGTAAAAACCAAAAAATATTTAAAGTGCGCACAAAGCTACCTGGGGGCATGTGCTTCATTTTGTTAAATGTGGATTATTAATATTGATCTTTGAGGGGGATTGTAAAGGGTTCTTTTGTCTCTACCACTGGTTTGGTGCTGAGTGGCTGGATAATGACATGACTGTCCTATTACGTCTATTGTTCATGTTGCTAGCTTGTTCTGTACAGCAACTCAAGTACATGCAACTGTTTCCAAGTTGATTATTAACAGTGTAGTTTGGTTTTTCAGCTCCTAGATTGCTGTAAGCTGCTCGTATACTGCACACAAGTTTATTCAGATGCTGGAAAATCACAGCAAGACTGGGTTCCAAAGCTTTCTTTTATTATAAGGGTGTAGAATCCCCCAAAATGTACATTTATAATACACAAAACAAAGAGGCTGTTTGGAAACTTAGAAATGGAACATCATAAGCAGGTCAGATGGTTGGAGACAAAGG
Source organism: Pseudophryne corroboree (assembly GCF_028390025.1). Lineage (NCBI taxonomy): Eukaryota > Metazoa > Chordata > Amphibia > Anura > Myobatrachidae > Pseudophryne > Pseudophryne corroboree. Next base: position 876,952,186 of record NC_086445.1, read on the forward strand.
ACAACGGGGGTAGGCTTCTATTCATTGTTGTCCAAAAACTGTAAATATTCATATCACCTCACCCACATGTGGCATTAGATTCTAAAAACCATTGTAATGGTACATGATATGATATTATAAAAAAACGTTCTCTTCCCCACTCCTATTTACATTCCTTGGAAGCAATTTAATTAAGCCGGCTGGATGATATACATGCTGTTGTAAAAATGTAGGGACACTTACTATGTCGGAACTACCGTTTTGCAGATGTGGAACACATCTCAGCAGCCCTGCCAGAGTCTTGCCATCATGGTATGCTACAGGCATCCTGGGATGTGTAGTTCCACAACTGCTGGCGAGCCACATTTTGAATACTCCTGGTGTAGCTGATGGATATACCTTTTCTCTATCGTCCTAAGTGGATGCTGGGGTTCCTGAAAGGACCATGGGGAATAGCGGCTCCGCAGGAGACAGGGCACAAAAGTAAAGCTTTTACAGGTCAGGTGGTGTGTACTGGCTCCTCCCCCTATGACCCTCCTCCAGACTCCAGTTAGATTTTTGTGCCCGGCCGAGAAGGGTGCAATTCTAGGTGGCTCTCATAAAGAGCTGCTTAGAGAGTTTAGCTTAGGTTTTTTATTTTACAGTGATTCCTGCTGGCAACAGGATCACTGCAACGAGGGACAGAGGGGAGAAGAAGTGAACTCACCTGCGTGCAGGATGGATTGGCTTCTTGGCTACTGGACATGAAGCTCCAGAGGGACGATCACAGGTACAGCCTGGATGGTCACCGGAGCCACGCCGCCGGCCCCCTCACAGATGCTGAAGCAAGAAGAGGTCCAGAATCGGCGGCTGAAGACTCCTGCAGTCTTCTTAAGGTAGCGCACAGCACTGCAGCTGTGCGCCATTTTCCTCTCAGCACACTTCACACGGCAGTCACTGAGGGTGCAGGGCGCTGGGGGGGGGGCGCCCTGGGAGGCAAATGAAAACCTTTAAAAAGGCTAAAAATACCTCACATATAGCCCCAGAGGCTATATGGAGATATTTACCCCTGCCTAAATGTACTAAATAGCGGGAGACGAGCCCGCCGAAAAAGGGGCGGGGCCTATCTCCTCAGCACACGGCGCCATTTTCTGTCACAGCTCCGCTGGTCAGGAAGGCTCCCAGGTCTCTCCCCTGCACTGCACTACAGAAACAGGGTATAACAGAGAGGGGGGGCAAAATAAATGGCAATATATTAATATAAAAGCAGCTATAAGGGAGCACTTAATCATAAGGCTATCCCTGTCATATATAGCGCTTTTTGGTGTGTGCTGGCAGACTCTCCCTCTGTCTCCCCAAAGGGCTAGTGGGTCCTGTCTTCGTATAGAGCATTCCCTGTGTGTCTGCTGTGTGTCGGTACGTGTGTGTCGACATGTATGAGGACGTTATTGGTGTGGAGGCGGAGCAATTGCCAAATATGAGGATGTCACCTCCTAGGGGGTCGACACCAGAATGGATGCCTTTATTTGTGGAATTACGGGATAGCGTCAACTCGCTTAAGCAGTCGTTTGCCGACATGAGGCGGCCGGACACTCAATTAGTGCCTGTCCAGGCGCCTCAAACACCGTCAGGGGCTGTAAAACGCCCCTTGCCTCAGTCGGTCGACACAGACCCAGACACAGGCACTGATTCCGGTGGTGAAGGTGACGAATCAACCGTATTTTCCAGTAGGGCCACACGTTATATGATTTTGGCAATAAAGGAGATGTTACATTTAGCTGATACTACAGGTACCACTAAACAGGGTATTATGTGGGGTGTGAAAAAACTACCAGTAGTTTTTACCGAATCAGAAGAATTAAATGACGTGTGTGATGAAGCGTGGGGTGCCCCGATAAAAAACTGCTAATTTCAAAGAAGTTATTGGCTTTATACCCTTTCCCGCCAGAGGTTAGGGAGCGCTGGGAAACACCTCCTAGGGTGGACAAAGCGCTAACACGCTTATCAAAACAAGTGGCGTTACCCTCTCCTGAGACGGCCGCACTTAAAGATCCATCAGATAGGAGGATGGAAAATATCCAAAAAGGTATATACACACATGCAGGTGTTATACTACGACCAGCTATTGCGACTGCCTGGATGTGCAGTGCTGGGGTAGTTTGGTCAGAGTCCCTGATCGAAAATATTGATACCCTGGACAGGGACAATATTTTACTGTCGTTAGAACAAATAAAGGATGCATTTCTTTATATGCGTGATGCACAGAGAGATATCTGCACACTGGCATCACGGGTAAGTGCTATGTCCATTTCGGCCAGAAGAGCTTTATGGACACGACAGTGGACAGGCGATGCGTAGAGGAGTTATTTGGGGTCGGTCTATCGGATTTGGTGGCCACGGCTACGGCCGGGAAATCCACCTTTCTACCTCAAGTCACTCCCCAACAGAAAAAGGCACCGACCTTTCAACCGCAGCCCTTTCGTTCCTTTAAAAATAAGAGAGCAAAGGGCTATTCATATCTGCCACGAGGCAGAGGACGAGGGAAGAGACAGCAACAGGCAGCTCCTTCCCAGGAACAGAAGCCCTCCCCGGCTTCTACAAAAGCCTCAGCATGACGCTGGGGCTTCGCAAGCGGACTCGGGGGCGGTAGGCGGTCGTCTCAAGAATTACAGCGCGCAGTGGGCTCACTCGCAGGTAAATCCCTGGATCCTGCAGATAATATCTCAGGGGTACAGGTTGAAATTAGAGACAGAGCCACCTCGCCGTTTCCTGAAGTCTGCTTTACCAACGTCCCCCTCAGAAAGGGAGACGGTTTTGGAAGCCATTCACAAGCTGTATTCTCAGCAGGTGATAGTCAAGGTACCTCTTCTACAACAAGGGAAGGGGTATTATTCCACTCTTTTTGTGGTACCGAAGCCGGATGGCTCGGTAAGGCCTATTCTAAATCTGAAGTCCTTGAACCTGTACATAAAGAAGTTCAAGTTCAAGATGGAGTCACTCAGAGCAGTGATAGCGAACCTGGAAGAAGGGGACTTTATGGTATCCTTGGACATCAAGGATGCGTATCTCCACGTTCCAATTACCCCTCACACCAGGGGTACCTCAGGTTCGTTGTACAAAACTGTCACTATCAGTTTCAGACGCTGCCGTTTGGTTTGTCCACGGCACCTCGGGTCTTTACAAAGGTAATGGCCGAGATAATATTTCTTCTTCGAAGAAAAGGCGTATTAATTATCCCATACTTGGACGATCTCCTATAAGGGCAAGGTCCAGAGAACAGCTAGAGATGGGTTTAGCACTATCTCAAGAGGTGCTAAAGCAGCACGGATGGATTCTGAATATTCCAAAATCCCAATTAATGCCGACAACTCGTCTGCTGTTCCTGGGGATGATTCTGGACACAGTTCAGAAAAAGGTTTTTCTTCCCGAAGAAAAAGCCAAGGAGTTATCTGACCTGGTCAGGAACCTCCTAAAACCAGGAAAGGTGTCTGTACATCAATGCACAAGAGTCCTGGGAAAAAATGGTAGCTTCTTACGAAGCAATCCCTTTCGGCAGATTCCATGCAAAGGGATCTGTTGGACAAATGGTCAGGGTCGCATCTTCAGATGCACCTGCGGATAACCCTGTCGCCGAGGACAAGGGTATCCCTTCTGTGGTGGTTGCAGGAGGCTCATCTATTGGAGGGCCGCAGATTCGGCATGCAGGATTGGATCCTGGTGACCACGGATGCCAGCCTGAGAGGCTGGGGAGCAGTCACACAGGGAAGAAATTTCCAGGGAGTGTGGTCGAGCCTGAAAAAGTCTCTTCACATAAGCATTCTGGAACTAAGAGCAATCTACAATGCTCTAAGCCAGGCGGAACCTCTGCTTCAAGGAAGACCGGTGTTGATCCAGTCGGACAACATCACGGCAGTCGCCCATGTAAACAGACAGGGCGGCACAAGAAGCAGGAGGGCAATGGCAGAAGCTGCCAGGATCCTTCGCTGGGCGGAGAATCACGTGATAGCACTGTCAGCAGTATTCATCCCGGGCGTGGACAACTGGGAAGCAGACTTCCTCAGCAGACACGACCTTCACCCGGGAGAGTGGGGACTTCATCCAGAAGTTTTCCACATGCTATTAAACCGTTGGGTAAAACCAATGGTGGACATGATGGCGTCTCGCCTCAACAAAACACTGGACAGGTATTGCGCCAGGTCAAGAGATCCGCAGGCAATAGCTGTGGACGCGCTGGTAACACCTTGGGTGTACCAGTCGGTATATGTGTTTCCTCCTCTGCCTCTCATACCAAAGGTATTGAGGATTATACGGCAAAGAGGAGTAAGACTAGTGGCTCCGGATTGGCCAAGAAGGACTTGGTACCCGGAACTTCAAGAGATGGTCACGGACGATCCGTGGCCTCTACTTCTGAGAAGGGACCTGCTTCAGCAGGGTCCTTGTCTTTTTCAAGACTTACCGCGGCTGCGTTTGACGGCATGGCGTTTGAATGCCAGATCCTAAAAGGAAAAGGCATTCCAGAAGAAGTCATTCCTACCTTGATAAAGGCAAGGAAGGAAGTCACCGCGAAGCATTATCGCCGTATTTGGCGAAAATATGTTGCGTGGTGCGAGCAGCGGAGTGCTCCGATGGAGGAATTTCAACTGGGTCGTTTTCCTACATTTCCTGCAATCAGGATTGTCTATGGGTCTCAAATTGGGATCTATTAAGGTTCAAAATTTCGGCCCTATCAATATTCTTCCAAAAAGAATTGGCCTCAGTCCCTGAGGTCCAGATTTTTATCAAAGGAGTACTGCATATACAGCCTCCTGTGGTGCCTAAGGTGGCACCGTGGGATCTAAATGTAGTTTTAGATTTCCTCAAATCCAATTGGTTTGAACCACTAAAGAATGTGGATTTGAAATATCTCACATGGAAAGTGACTATGTTACTGGCCCTGGCTTCGGCCGGGAGAGTATCTGAACTGGCGGCTTTGTTTTATAAAAGCCCTTATTTAATTTTCCATTCGACATAGGGCAGAGCTGCGGACGCGTCCGCATTTTCTCCCTAAGGTGGTATCAGCGTTTCACCTGAACCAGCCTATTGTAGTGCCTGCGGCTACAGACGACTTGAAGGACTCCAAGTTGTTGGACGTTGTCAGAGCCTTAAAAATATACATTTAAAGGACGGCTGGAGTCAGAAAATCTGACTCGCTGTTTATACTGTATGCACCCAACAAGTTGGGTGCACCTGCTTCTAAGCAGTCGATTGCTCGTTGGATTTGTAACAAAATTCAACTTGTACATTCTGTGGCAGGCCTGCCACAGCCTAAATCTGTTAAGGCCCATTCCGCAAGGAAGGTGGGCTCATCTTGGGCGGCTGCCCGAGGGGTCTCGGCATTACAACTCTGCCGAGCAGCTACGTGGTCAGGGGAGAACACGTTTGTAAATTTTTACAAATTTGATACCCTGGCAAAGGAGGACCTGGAGTTCTCTCATTCGGTGCTGCAGAGTCATCCGCACTCTCCCGCCCGTTTGGGAGCTTTGGTATAATCCCCATGGTCCTTTCAGGAACCCCAGCATCCACTTAGGACGATAGAGAAAATAAGAATTTACTTACCGATAATTCTATTTCTCGGAGTCCGTAGTGGATGCTGGGCGCCCATCCCAAGTGCGGATTATCTGCAATACTTGTACATAGTTATTGTTAACTAATTCGGGTTATTGTTTAGGAAGCCATCTTTCAGAGGCTCCTCTGTTATCATACTGTTAACTGGGTTTAGATCACAAGTTGTACGGTGTGATTGGTGTGGCTGGTATGAGTCTTACCCGGGATTCAAAATCCTCCCTTATTGTGTACGCTCGTCCGGGCACAGTACCTAACTGGAGTCTGGAGGAGGGTCATAGGGGGAGGAGCCAGTACACACCACCTGACCTGTAAAAGCTTTACTTTTGTGCCCTGTCTCCTGCGGAGCCGCTATTCCCCATGGTCCTTTCAGGAACCCCAGCATCCACTACGGACTCCGAGAAATAGAATTATCGGTAAGTAAATTCTTATTATCCCTTTGCTGGTGTGTCGTGGGTGTATTTTTTTTATTTTTTGTCTTTTCAATTTTTAATTTTTTTTTAGCGTAAGCAAGGTCTCACTAAACTGCACTACAGTAGTAACAATTCAGATTCTCCATTAGAAATAAAATGGAGCACTTTTGCATTACAGTTTACAAATTAAATTGTTTACATTTGCATCACATTGGGTGAAATGTGGTAATAATATTTCATACAACCACACAGTTGGTGATATCTTTGCCCTTTCTTGGTTAGAGAGCCTTTGGCCCTAATCTTTACTAGAACCTCAGATTCTGGGAAATCTCTCCAGCTGATCACTTGCCATTGTTCAGACAGTTAAATGGAAGGATAATGAGCACTCTGCAGGCCGGTGGTGGACTCCAGATTTATTGAGAGGGCAAACCATGACCCATTGTTTTACCTTTGTCCCTTTTCTGCAGTTGTATGAAGGGGGTAGGGGAGATCCTTATTATCTGTGAGCTGGATCAGTTTGGTTAATTGGTTTTACAAGAGTGAAAAAAACCCACTATACAGATTGAGGAGTTTGGATGTCCGTGTGCTATTGAAGCAGTGTTCATTTTGCATTGTTTGTTTTCTTCCATCAAAAAATGTACCCAGGATTGAAGACTAATTTCATATCTCCAGAAACTAGGAATTGCTTTATGTATAAAATAGGAACAGAGAACAGCAAAAAGCCTTCACTTTCACAGATAAAACAAAAGTTCTAATCACTGCAGTTGTTAAAATCTGAAGTTTATATTTGGGTAAGAATGTTAGCATGATAACTAAGGCTGTGTGTAGTCCGAGAACCTTCTGGGTTGAGAATTTAAGTATGTTTGCATATTCTTATTGAGATTGAACCCTAAACTAAAACCGTACGTAGGAAGTATGTAATTTTAAAGCTCCTGATGTGGACCGATCACCTACCCGTCCCTGCAGAAACTGTTTTGACTGAATCCGAATTCAGCCATTTAACTGGGAAGTAGAGGCATTGCTGAGGTATAAGTACCTCAGGCCTAATGAAGTCCCATAATAGTTCAGGCTGTGAAATAGCAGCTTCTGCTGTAACAAGGTTGACAAATTTTAACTTTTTTAGACACCACATTGAAACATTCTCTGTCCTCAAGTAGTATGTTTTAGTCTTCTGTGACATTTCTTAAATCATAGCTATCCTCTGGTTCCTGGTCAGGAGAGGTCTTTGACTTCTGAGCAGTCACAGTTGCAAGACCCTATAGTCTGAGAATAATGAAAAGCTTAAAAAAAAGTAAACAGCTGATTGGGCATGGTTGTAGAAAGCTGACACTGTCTTCATGGTTTATTGGATATTTTGAATGTGCTACACTTAAGGAGAATTTCAAGACACAGAAGAATCTGTACATTGCAATCCTGCTGTGTTCACAGGAGCTAAAACGTTTACAGGTAACAAATATATTGTACAGCTTACGATCTGATTTTTAGTACAATTATGTAACAGTCTCTAGTCTAGCATGTGTCCATCTGAATACTTAATATCAGTTTCTGGTTTGCTGTAGCACAAAGATGATAGCTGGTGCAGTTTGACATAATTGCACAGTAAAGGAGAGCATTAGCGTGTGAATCTGAGGCTCTGATTACATTATCAGTGGTGACCCATGCTGGTTCTGTTTATAGGTCAATTTAGTATTGTATGCTTTACACACAGCAGTGCAAATTTATTGTGTGTTTTTCTTCTGTTTTGCTCACTTATGCCCAGTGCCTTCACAAGATGCGCACACATCATTCAGGTCTGTGCAAATAATATCTATAGAAAATATTTATATACAACTGACATCTGTTTAAAATGAGTGTGTTTCTGTTTGCAACAGCTATTACAGAATGCTTTTTAATGTATGATTGCAATTATTCAGTTCTAAGGGTGCTATATATAAAGGTGTCTGGTAAGTGAATGCTGTCTGAGAGGTCCATATTCTAAAATGAGACCAGATGATGTGGGAAGAATCTCCCAAGACCTTGTACTGGGGAAGCTATAAAGAGCGTGTAATAGATAGAACCTGAGTGAGATGCTACACATACCACTTTTCAGTACTTATTCGGTATTCATCTTGTCGTCCTGTTCATCAGAGCAAGACGGCCCACTACCTAATTCAGACAGTCATTGGGGGCTTGGTTCTTTTTTCAGCTGGGAAGTTCTGGGCATACCACGGCTAAATATAGTGTTCTCCGCACTTGACTAATATGGAAAGGGACAGTATATTGACCTTAGCACATCCCAATGATACAGCTTACAGTAGACACCCTGTCTGTTCCTCACGAACGACCTGAAAGATGATGGTGCTGAAAAGCCACCACAGAGTGATTACATTCAGTAAGAGCTTCTAAAGCTTTGCTCTTTTTTTGTAAAGGAAAAATACTGTGGGCTTTGAGTTTTCTGTTAGTGGTAGTACAGATGTAATACTTGCGTTAAAAAAATATTTCCTGAGTGTCCACAACCTATTTCCTGTCCCAGCTGAAGCCACGCTTCTCTTGCTTTTGTATATGCTAGTTTGCGCCCGTTGGTGAAGGGTACAGTTAAGATTTTTCCATTTTATTCCCTGAGCTCTTGTCCATGGTTCCAAGAGGTGAAGTCCATTGTTTTCTCATGCTATTAGCTAACTGTCTATAGCAGGCATGTCCAAACTGCGGCCCGCCAGCTGTTGTGAAACTACATATCCCAGCATGCCCTGACACAGTTTTGCTGTCAGAGAATGCTAAAGCTGCGTTAGGGCATGCTGGGATTTGTAGTTTCTCAACAGCTGGAGACCCGCAGTTTGGACATGCCTGGTCTATAGTGACTGGAACTATTCTGTTGTTTTTGGGTGCCCACCATTTATCCTGGATATCTGCTCTGACCCTTCTGCGGTGCGAGCAGAAATCCATCTAAAGTGGGTATTTTGGGTGCCTGAACTGCAGCGTGCCCAGTAATTTGCAAGGAAAAGCCGCACTCTACGGCTAATCCTGGTGTGTGTGTGTGTGTGTGGGTGCCAGAATGCGGCACTCACGGCCAGTGCGGGACTAGGCGCCCAACAGTAAAATAGGTTCTGTCACTTTAGACCAGAGCTACGGGCATTGGCAAACAATTAAATCTTCCCCTTCCCCCCCATATGGGAGTGTTTCTCAAACCTGATCCTCGTGGAATCCCAACAGTGCAGAACATCTAACTGGAGCACAGGTATGTTATTTGACACAATAGCTCTACAGGTGGTACTAATTATTCTTGAAGATACCTTGAAAAAAAATTGTTAGGATTCCATGGGGACAGCGTGTGAGAAGGTTCCATGGGGACTGTATGAGAAACTCTGGTCTTGGAAGTCTGCTATACAAGCTATTGCATGTCATCCTAACTGCTATAACAGAGGCATGCAGCTTTAACAAGTGCCTATATGGAGTGGATCCGCTTGGGATCCCAGCAGTTGAAATGCCGATGCGGGAATCCTGACACTGCGCACGGGCATCCCAAGTGAGATCACAATCCTGATGCCAGAGATCACAATCCTGAAAGAGGTGCTGCCGGAGTGATAAGCCGGGGGGGGGCCGTGCCGTTTGGGTTAGTTTTGAGGTTACGTTTAGGTTGCGGGAGGCTAGGGTTAGGCACCCTTTGGAGGGTTAGGGTTAGACTGCGGTGGGTGAGGGCTGAGGAGGTAGGTTTAGTCTTAACCTGCATGAAGCGGGGTTAGGTTTAGGTTGCTGTAAGGAAGGATTGGGGGGGGGGGGGGGGGGAATCTGCTTTCTCAACCGGGATTCTAAACATCGGGATGCAGCAGTCGGCATTTCAGCCCCAACCCTGGTGGAGCACATCCCAGAAATGGGGGCAGTGGGCACAAATATACACAATATGGAGTGAATAGATCCTTTACTATGTGGTCAATTAAAATAGAGCGGAGATGTTGCCTTGATGTATGACTGCACACCTATTTACTCATGAAGGTAAATGATTTTCCTGCACACCGCCATGGTGTGTGAAAGAAAGAAGTACTGTGCAATTCTGGAACTGCGTGTCGTCCCTTATTGAGTCGACACATATGTAGTGTGTTAATACTGGGACCTAGCTTTTTATAATTTTGTTGAACTCAGGCTCTATAAATTGTTAGTGTTGGCAATGGGCACACTTTGTACATTTGATGGTTTTCAGCCAAGCAGGTTGCACAATCAAATCATGTTTACAGATTGTTTCATAGAGACTATTAGTATCTATCCATGGCCACGGTCGCTCGTGTGTGAGATTATGACCTGACCAGAACTATCCCAAATTATGAATGATTGGTGCAATTTTGCATATCTTCCTCATTCAGGCAAGTTTGCCCTCAAATCTGGATGTAACTGTAGGAAAATTACTACTTTTAGACTTTGTGGTTACTATTGTTGACATACAAAATATAAGTGTAGATTTTCCAAAATGATGGTAGTTTGATCCACGGAGACCTGGGCAGCACTTTTTTTTATTTTATTTTTTATAATGTTCGCAGCTAGCACTGAGCAGCCAGTAAACACACCATTTCACTTTCTCTACATAGATTATATTATCTTCTACTCCATACTCCCTACAACGGCACCTAACCCTCAGTTTCTGCCACCAAGATACTTATTTCAGTGTCATGTCCCCAAGTGCAGAAATGTTTGTATACCGTTTAACATAGAATTTGACGGCAGATAAGATCCACTTGGCCCATCTAGTCTGCCCCTTTTTTTTATCCTTTAGGTTATCTCAACCCCTTTTGAACATTCATTCTTTGTAAGGATATTCATATGCCTATCCCAAGCATGTTTAAATTGATCTATAGTCTTAGCCTCTACTACCTCTGTTGGGATGCTATTTCACTTGTCCCCTACTGTTTCTGTGAAGTAATTTTCCCCTGAACTTGCCTCCCTCCAGCTTCAATGTATGTCCTCATGTTCTAATACTCCTCTTCCTTTGAAGAATGTTTCCCTCCTGAACTTTCAAATATACCAAGGGTTTTAACAAAGTTTCTATCGTGTCCCCCCTTTCCCTTCTCTCCTCCAAACTATACATGTTAAGATCTTTTAGCATTTCCTGCTAAGTTTTGTGATGTAGGCCATGCACCATTTTAGTTTTTTGTACACTCTCTAATGTATTTATATCCTTCTGGAGATATGGCCTCCAGAACTGGACACAGTATTCGAGATGAGGCTGCACCAATGACCTATACAGTGGCATTATTACTTAATTTTTCCTGCTACTGATTCCTCTTGCTATGCAACCAAGCATCTGACTTGCCTTTCTCATTGCTTTGTTGCATTGCCTTCCTGCCTTCAAGTCACTTGAAATAGTGACTCCTAAATCCCTTTCCTCCTCAGTAGTTTCCATTTTAGTACCCTTGATACTATATTTAGACTTTGGTTTTTTGAGACCCAAGTGCATGATTTTAAATTTTTTAGCATTAAACTGTAGTTGCCTCGTTCTTGACCATTTCTCAAGCCTAGCTAGGTCATCAATCATTTGTTTTACCCTTCCCAGTGTGTCTACCTTGTTGCATATCTTTGTATCATCTGCAAAAAAGGTATACTTTTCCTTCAATACCATTTGCAATGTCACCAACAAAGATATATACAATATGTACTTGTCCCACATTTTATTGTACTGTAAGTTGCTGTTTTCTTGTTTTGGTCTTTGGTTTATGTGCTTTTGTTAGGCACTGCAGAACCCTTGTGGCGCCATATAAATGGTAATAATAAAAATGCTATTTTTAATTCGACCACTGTAGAGATTTTCCCCACGTGTGCTCTGGTTTTGTACTTGATGTACTTAAAGAATAAGAGTCTCAGTGACTTATTTTTATTGGTTTTCTAATTAAGCACGTCATGAAATTGTCTGTAGATTCTGACTTCCCAGGCAATCCATTACATCTCCCATTTGTGTATTGTTCATCATCTTTTATGAGTGTCTTGCACTGAAACATGCGACGTGTTTTTATTCTTTAGAAGGTTTTTTCATCTCGTGACCCTACAGCTGTTTTTGTGAAAGAATTGCTCTGCAAAACATCTTAAGGTCTAGGTAACATATTGGGAAGGTTTAGTGCTTGTTCGTTATATGGGGGAGAATTCTGGCCAGCTATTCACTAGGTATCACTTCTGTACATGAGGCAGTGGTATCACTGGCCCCTGATTAATTGGTAGGCTGTTTTTTTATTCCTGAATAGGAAATATCTATGCCACATTCTCCTGATTATTGATTCATGCTCTTACTTGCAGATAGGAAAAAATACAGCAGAAGCCTTCTTTTTCATGTAGCACCCAAATAGTAAGCAGCTAGACACTGATCAGCCATAGGGCCGAATTTAATTAGCAGCAAAAAAGCATTTTTGTGGTGAAAACTGATTTTATTTCGAAAACGCCTATTCAATTGGCGTTGAAAAAGTATTCATGGTGATTTCACAGCGGATTTCAATTTACCAGCTCTGGTCAAATGAAAAGTTGGGAAAAATCCCTATTTTAAGTTAAAAATGTTGGGGTTTGGTTCATAACCCATAGGGCACCCCTCTTAATGACTAATTAGGCATGTAGAAGTTTTTAATTATTTTTAAATGGCCAATAAAGACATTTTTTGGGTAGAAAAGTACAAAATGATGAAAATTGGGGTACAAAGTATGGGACAGGTATATTAGGATACTCTATGGGCAGTATTCAAATAATTTTCGTGCCGATCTCCCATCTAAAGTGGCTGGGGATTGCAGGGGCGATATTCAGATTTATCTGTTTGTTGTGCTTATACCCACAGAGCGGGTTTAGCAGCGTAAAGCAGCTAAACCCGCTTGCTCCCATCTTGCTCCCCTCCAATCTGTCCTGAACTCCGCAGCTAGGCTTATCTTCCTCTCCCGCCGCACCACATCTGCCACTCCCCTTCGACAAAATCTACACTGGCTCCCATTCCCTTATAGAATCCTCTTCAAACTCCTCACCCTCACATACAAGGCCATCTCTAATTCCACTGCTCCCTACATCTCAAACCTCCTTTCCCTTCATACTCCCTCCCGCCCCCTACGGTCGACTAATGACCGTCGCCTCTCCACCGCCCTGGTCACTGCTTCCCATGCACGAGTTCAGGATTTTGCCCGTGCTGCACCCCTTCAGTGGAACGCACTCCCCCGCTCCATTAGACTCTCCCCGACCTTGCAAAGCTTCAAACGGGCACTAAAAACCCACCTATTCATCAAAGCATACCCTCCCGATGCATAACCCAGTGCTGAAGCCACGCCTCCACCCCCCTGCCTCATGCCGTGAACATCTCAGCTTTGCTTACATACTGCCATCAGGCTACATCCCACTTGCCTGCACCTCTTGTCATGTCACCCCTCCCCACTAGATTGTTAGCTCTTCAGAGCAGGGCCCTCTTTCCTCTTGTTATCTAAGCCCTCGTCTCGACACATTTCACTCGCAGCTCTCCCCTACTCAATGACCATCTTTATCCTGCTAGTAAAGGCTCATCTCCATCTATGGCCACCAGCCTCTAGTAGTACGATTATCACTCCATCAATACTTACATCTTAGCTGTATTATGTCTTGAGAACGTGTGGTGCTCTGTTACCTGTACTCTATTTCTGTTATTTATTTACTGTAATGCTATGTTTTGTCTCCCTGTACTGTCCTTTGTACGGCGCTGCGAAACACATGTGGCGCCTTATAAATAAAATGTAATAATAATAATAAACCCGACCAAAGTGCTGGGATTACCATACGGGTCACTTTCGTGCATTTTTAGCTCCCCTTCCCTGGGGGCTCCAAACTGAAATGCAGACACCTGCAGCCATTATGCCTGAACGGAACTACAATTGAATAGCTCCGTTTGGGCACCATCTGCTGGCGGAAAAACAATTGAATTCCACGCTATGGACCCGATTCAATTGTAAAAGGGTATCTAAAAATCCTGTCTAAACTGGACTTTTCAGACGCCCAAAGAATTGTCATAATTCAGTTGTGTTTGGGTGCCTATGCATGTCACACCCAAACAGATCCGGTTTAGCCGTCTAAAACGGTTAAACCCATATAAAAATCCTACTTTGAGCGCCCAAACTACTGTGCAGATTTAGAAAAAAGTGGAGAGAGATATTCCCTAAGGCGCCCACCACCACTAATAGCACGCAGTGATGATAAATAAATATATTACGTTCCTCCTTCTGTAGATAGAAGTCTGTCTTCAAATCAAAAGGTTTGAGAACTGGTATCAACAGCTCTCAAGACAGCAAGTTGTTTACAGTCACCCAACGTCTCTCCGGAAAAGACCACTGGAAACCAATGCTGGTAATCACTTCAGCTATCCATGTAATGGAGTGCAGGAGCTTTTTGTAGTCCAAATTCCGTCCCTTCTAAACCGACGCGTTTCCACCCGCGATGCTGCGGGTCTTTTTCAAGGTGAAGTCCTTGCTGTCTTGAGAGCTGTTGATACCAGTTCTCAAACCTTTTGATTTGAAGACAGACTTCTATCTACAGAAGGAGGAACGTAATATATTTATTTATCATCACTGCGTGCTATTAGTGGTGGTAGGCGCCTTAGGGAATATCTCTTTACATTTTTTTCTAAATCTGCACATTTATTTAAGGTATTGTGGAGAGGTACCTTTGGGAAATTGTGAGTACCTGTTGGCTGCCCTGTGATTTTGTGCGCAATTTGTAGGTGTCTAAGGGAATTCTTTGTAGCCCAAACTACTGTGTTTCCACGCATTTTTTCTCGCACCTCAGGAGGCTGCAAGAAAAAAATGGGTCTTCCGCGGCTGCTGGGCGCCCAAACGGCAGAACAATTGAGTTGTTGCCGTTGGGCGCCCTCTTGTGGCAGCCGTGATAACACTTGAATCTGCCCCAATGAGTGTTTTTAGACTTGCAGGTGGGAGTTAACTGTCTGTTTTCCACTTCCCCCCCCCCCCCCCCCCCCCCCCCCCAAGTCCCCTAAAATGACACAAATATATACTTATAACCATTTTTATGTACTCTAAATTTAATTTTAGCACTTATTTTGCTGAAGTAAAATAGCTTTCTAACATACATATAACAGACATTTGACCTTATATAAGTACCAGAAATACTTTTATTATAACCAATAATAAACTTTTATACAGTTATCTGATGTTAATTTAGTTTTTTTTTTGAGGGGTACAAATTTACCCTTTTTTCACTTTCAACAAGTTTTACAGCAGTCTCGTTTTCATGAATTTGCAATTGAATTGGTGAATCACGGGAGCGCGCATACCTGTGAAAAGCCCATTTTCACTGCAAAACCGCAAAGACGACCACTATGGTAAATTACTGCAATTGAGCAGCTAATTGAATTCGCTCCATGTCATGAAAACTACCTGCCTAGTATTGTATTGGTCTCTCTCTCTCTCTTTTTTTTTTTTTTTTTTTTATTTGCTGCCAAAACAGCTTTGAACCATTCAGCCATGGGGGTATATGCAATTGCGGTCGAATTCCGGGTGGAATTCGACCGTTTTTAAATTCGACACAATTCGACCGTCGAATTCCGGCAGGTGGGTGCCGGAATTCGACATATTCAATAAAAAACAAATTCGACAGTCCCGCTGTCGAAAAACGGCCGATTTGACGGATTTTGATTAGATTTTTAAAAATGTAAAAAAAAACGGGGGGAAACGGGAAAAATCCCGAAAAAAAATTGCGTGGGGTCTGACCGCGGGTGACCTCACCGCTGACCGCAAAGTTCCCACCATTGAAACTAATGGAGGGAGCTGTGCGATGCGCTGTCTGCCAGCTCAGACGCGCAAAGCCAATCAGGAGAGTGCCACGAAGTGGCGCTTCCTGATTGGCTGAAGGGACCTTTCTGTGACAGGAGTCACGGGGGGTCTCTGCATTCGGGGAAAGGGGTCCCATGTGTAAACATGGGACCCCTTTCAGTCCGTCTGGTTCGGGTTAATGCGTTTTTGTTTTTTTGCCAAGTACGTGGATTACAATAAAAGAACCGGACACTGGATCAGGTGAGTATAATTTTATTTTTAGGTACCCCGGACGTCGACATTGGAGACGAGCCCAGAGTCGGCGTGTCAACATAGGTGAGTATGTGTGTCGGAATGTATGTAATAAAGTTATACTTTCACGGTGTCTGTGTCCTGTTTTTATTTGGGTATTTTTTTGCAGTAGAACTACAGGTACCAGCGGGCCCGTCTCCCCCCCCCCCGCATGCTGGTACTTGTGGTTCTCCAAGTACCGGCTTGCGGGGGAGGCTTGCTGGGACTTGTAGTTCTTCTGCAAAAACAATATTCTTCCATTTTCAACAAGGCTATCAGCCCCCCATCCGCAGCCCTTGGATGGGGGGGACAGCCTCAGGCTTCACCCCTGGCCCTTGGGTGGCTGGGGGGGGACCCCTTGATTGAAGGGGTCCCCACTCCTCCAGGGTACCCCGGCCAGGGGTGACTAGTTGGGTATTTAATGCCACGGCCGCAGGGCGCTGTATAAAAGTGACCCCCGGCTGTGGCATTATCTGTCCAGCTAGTGGAGCCCGGTGCTGGTCCAAAAAATACGGGGGACCCCCTACTCTTTTTGTCCCCCGTATTTTTTGGACCAGGCGCAGAGCCCGGTGCTGGTTGTCAAAATACGGGGGATCCCCTGTCCATTTTTTTTCCTCGTATTTTGGCAACCAGGACCGGCTCAAAGAGCCCGAGGCTGGTTATGCTTAGGAGGGGGGACCCCACGCATTTTTTTTTCTTCTGTTTTTTTACACCATTCCATTTTTTTTTTTTAAATATTTTAAAAAATATATAAATAACACTTGTGCCTCCTAAATAGACAAACAAAGTACCTAATCCCTTCTAATATAAATAGATATGCTATTACCAAAAAAAACCACCACAATTATTAGATTCCGCCAGCAAAAGTGTGGCGGATTGAAAATGACGAATTTACTGTCTGAAAGCACTGTTGTCGAATTTACAATCTTCAATTGAATATACTTTTGTCGAAATGCTGCATTTGTACCATTGCAGAAATGTCGAATTTGACAAATGTCGAATTTCAAAAAGTCGAATTTGGAATGGCCGTTTTTTTGACTAAAAGTACTGTATTGCATTGTCGAATTATTTTTTTGGGGCGAAAATGTCCTGTTTTTCGACATTTTCGGGAATTCGACCGCAATTGCATATACCCCATGGACTCCACGAGACCTCTGAAGGTGTCCTGTGGTATCTGGCTTCAGGTCATTAGCAGTAGATCCTTTTAAGTCCTGTACGTTTCAATGTGGGGTCTTCATGGCTCAGACTAGCCACAGATGCTTGATCGGATTGACATCTGGCGCATGGGGAGGTTAAGTTGACTATTTGAACTCTGTCATGTTCTTGAAACAATTCCTGAACAATTTTTGCAATGTGGCAGTTTGCCACAAAGAGGCCACTGCCATCAGGTAATATCATTGCTGTAAAGGGATGTACTTGGCCTGCAACAATGTTTAGGTGCTATGCATCAAAGTAACATCCACATAAATGGCAGGACCCAAGGTTTACCAGCAGAACATTACCCAGAGCATTACACTGCCTCCGCTAGCTTGCCTTCTTCCCATAGTGCATCCTGGTGCCTCTTCCCCAGGTAAACTGCACACCACATGATGGAAAAGAAAACCTGGTCACCACCTTCCATGGTCCAATTCTGACTCTCGCGTGTCCATTGTAGGCACTTATGGCAGCGGACAGGTGTCAGCATGGTCTGTCTGATTGGTTTGTGGCTACACACAGCCCCATATGCAGCAAGCTGGGATGTACTTTGTGTTCTGACACCTTTCTGTTATAACCAGCATTAACGTTTTCCAGCAATTTGTGCTACAATAGCTCTTCTGTGGGATCGGACCAGAAAGACTTGGACACCCGCAACCATGTCGCCAGTTCACCAGTTGTCCTTCCTTGGGTTACTTTTGGTAGGTACTAACTACTGCATATAGGGAATACCTCACAAGACCTGCTATTTTGGATGTATCTAATCCAGTCGTCTAGTCATTACAATTTGGCCTTTGTCAAAGTCGCTCAGATGCTTATGCTTGCCCACTTTCCCTTCTTCCAACACATCTTCAAGAACTGAGTGTTCACTCACTGCCTAATATGTCCCACACCTGTTACAGGTGCCATTGTAACAAGATAATAACTATTATTCACTTTGCCTGTCAGTGGTTTTAATGCTATGGCTGATTGGTGTATATTTACTCTGCAATTAATAGTGGAGCTAGGGATCAAATCAATTGTTTTTCTCACCCGCTTTTCGCGTCTAATCTCCCTTCACTTTAATCATGGCAATATTCAATTATTTGTTCTGAGTAACTGGGTGCTCATTACTTTTCATGCATGTCGCACCAGATTGCACAGAGTTTAGCAGCGTAAAGTTCTAGGCTCGCTGGGTTTGAATGCCCAAAAGAATACGACTGTTAAGATTTCTACCTACCACTCGCGCCTGATCAGCCGAACAATTGAATTTCCCCACAGTGTGCCTAAAAATGCACATACATTCCCTCCTAAATCTTTAACACAACATGGATTTGTGCAGTATGGCACCTCTGTACCTATAATTACAATCAGAGGCCAGTTTAGCGCTTAGTGCACAACATGCTCAGTCACAATTTTTAGCTGAGCTAACCATGTTATGCACTGCAAAGGGTGGATATACATACATAAACACATATATAACTTATATATTGTACATGCATGTCTAATACTACGGTCTGTTACATCTGACACATTTATTTTAAAATTGCATTTAAGAATAGTTCATGGCCAAAATCAATATCACTTCCCCTCTTCCCTGACATCTCTAAATCAGGCTGTACCTTTTAGATTGTGTATATTTTACATTTCTGTAGCTAGTGAGTAGTATGTTCTATGTCACAAGACGAGAGTTTGTGCTCAGTTTCATATTTTTGTTTACATCACATTTAAATATTTGAGGCCAGCTGCTGTGTCTTGCAATTGAGTTCACATGTGTTCTCCATATTCTAAAAGATAATAACATTGCTACTCTATTGACTGCCTTTGCAGTCTCCCTTATTACTCGCAATTCTGTTTTAGGTTGGAAATTTGTGCAGTTTGAATCCATGATCTGCGGGTTCTTTACATGGCTTAAACTCCTCTCTGTCACTGAAACCTGCATTATCAGCCCACACCGGTTTTTGCTTTCTACATGAGAGTTAATGTAGAGAGCTGCCCTCCTGAAGTCTTGCGCACATGCTGGGGTCTTTGGTTCACAGATGTTTCATGAAAATATACATTTTTACAGAACGTGTTCCCACGCTCTAGTGTTCCGCTGTTTCATATTCTCTGCACAAACGTCTGTCCATTTATAATCCAACCTTATCACAAAGGGCCTCAATTTCATTAGTCACCATTTTCCATATTTTATCTTTAAGTTGAGTTGCTGAAATATTTTTAAATAGCATTAAAATGCACTTTTTTTTTTTTTTTTACAGTACCTGGGTTTTCTTAATGCAAATATTTAAAAAATTATATAGAGCTGAAACACTTGCTGTAGATGTAGGCAGCCAATTCGTTGGCTATTCAGCATTCACAAGTCTACAACTTGTCCATTCAAAAAGCGCATCAGCGCTCAGTGCAGTGATGGCTAACCTTGACACCCCAGCTGTTGTTGAACTACACATCCCAGCATGCCCTGCATCAGTTTTAGCATGACCAAATAACAAAACTGTAGCAGGGCATGCTGGGATATGTAGTTAAACAACAGCTGGAGCATCAAGGTTAGCCATCACTGGCTTAGTGAATCAATATGCCGAAATCGATAAGTGTTGGTTCAGTTTACAGAGTGGCTTGCTGCACTGTGTGTGCATGTGAGGTGTTCAATGACTGGAATATTTGCCATATTATTTGACCATGAAACGGAAGAGCATTACACGAAAGGGGTGTGGATCATAGAGTCGACAGTAACTAGGTCGAACACTGGTCGACAGTGACTAGGTCGACATGGGTTTATTATGTTTCTGTGGTGTAATTTTCTCCGTAAAGTGACGGGGAACCCCAATTAGTGCGCTGTGTCCCCTCGCTTCGCTCACCATGCTTCAGGCAAGGTGCCTCGCTCCGCTACCGTTGCGCTCGGCACAGGTTACTATTCCTAATCGTAGTCCACGTGGATCGTAAAGTATGAAAAAGTGAAAAAAATTGGCAAAACTCATGTCGACCTAATGCATGTCGACCCAATGTATTCACTGGATGCTACGATGCTTTCGACTGCTGTGGTATATGACCATGTTACGGAATTTCAGGAGCTACTATATCAACAAGTGTGCTAAAAGTTGCAGTTGATTGCATCAAGCTTTGACTCCTAAACCAAGATAAATATTTAGCCAAAAGGAGATGGAGATCACTGTAACATAGTGGAAATTTTAGGCAGACCACAGATTATATTAATGAAAAACTCTTCTTGGTTCGTTTGCAAAACCTGCAATTTCTATAATGATGCATAAACAATCCAATCATTGCTCATGCTGAGTTTGTGCTTACGCATGAAATACTCCAAGTTTCATCTGGGGCCTAGTGACATTGTCCAGCCTTCCTCTGACACAGGAAGAGCCCCGATTTCCAGGCTAAAGGAAGCTGAAGAAATGAGGCAAGTTATCCTTCAGAGGGGAAGCAGACAGATACACTGCTTATCTTCATTGCTGCATAAACACACAGCTGTTTCTCACGCTACCTTCCTCCCCTAATAGAAAACATTGCGCGACTTGAGTAGTGGAACACTTCAGGTTTCTTTGCCAATGACGTTACATCTCCAACTTTTAGATTTATCAAGGTTATTTATATAGTATACACATTATGCAAAGCTGCCCCAGTGGAGCTTAGGCCCTCATTCCGAGTTGATCGCTAGCTGCCGTTGTTCGCAGCGCAGCGATCATGCTAAAAATCTGCACTTCTGCGTATGTGGCTCAATGCGCACGCACGACGTACTTTCACAAAAGCCGATGCAGTTTTACACAAGGTCTCGCGACGCTTTTCAGTCGCACTGCTGGCCGCAGAGTGATTGACAGGAAGTGGGTGTTTCTGGGTGGTAACTGACTGTTTTCGGGGAGTGTGTGTAAAAACGCAGGCGTGCCAGATAAAAACGCAGGAGTGGCTTTGCGAACGCAGGGCGTGTTCGTGATGTCAAAACAGGAACTAAATAGTCTGAAGTGATCGCAAGCTAGGAGTAGGTCTCGAGCTACTCAGAAACTGCACAATCTTTTTGGAGCCGCTGTGCGATCCTTTCGTTCGCACTTCTGCTAAGCTAAGATACACTCCCCGAGGGCGGCGGCTTAGCGTTTGCACGGCTGCTAAAAGCAGCTAGCGAGCGAGCAACTCGGAATGAGGGCCTTAGACTCTCTTTATTCCTTTCACATTGGTACACACCAGGGTTAATTTTTTTGTCAGAGGCCGAGTGTGGGAGGAAACCAGAGCTCACAGACGAAACCCATGCAAATGTGGAGAACATACAAACTCTGCACATACAGCAATTGATCCTCAGGGCTATATAATAGTAACCACTACCACCTGTTAGTGATACAGGAATATGAGCTAGGATTCATTGCCAATCGCAGGCTTGCTTTCAGTGTACCATCTATCGCTATTTACATGAAAACTGTTTGGTTGCTGAAGACTAGCACATATTTCACACCTAACTAGAATATTGATAACTCTCCATTGTATGGTGTAACGTAACCGATACAAGTCTTATGGCAGAAGCAAAATGATGTAATTAGACTCCTAAATCAGTATCAGCAAGGGTATTTTATTATTTTGGGACTGGTTAAGGCTGTTTGAACAGTTTCTTCCTCTTTCTGTGTAAAACAAAAGCACCACCTTTTTCTGAATATTCTGTGCCACTATATTTAATTGCAGTCTAATTTACAACCCGCTACCCCACCCTTTTAACAGCAACACATTCGGTACTGTTATAAGTCCCATGTGCCGCAAGGTAATGCCTATACTGGAGAGTGAGTTGCACTTTGTTTTTATAGCAGTGTTGCCAGGTGGAAGGAAGACTCCCCAGCGACCTCATCGTCATCCTCCATCACTTCCTCACCAGCTGGTCAGATATAATGTAACACCGCTGATGGTTACAACCTGGAAGCTGCTCACGTTATTTACCAGCATATTTCTTCTTTCTTTTGAAATTTGCTGCGGAAATGCATCATTTCTGAGTGGTGTCAATTGTGCTGTGGTTTGGACTTAGAGGGAGGGGTCATGGGAACAGAGCTGGCATATGTGCTGCATCGCTACACCCAGGTGTTTTGTTCTCTTCAAATAGGGAAGTTGGAAGCAAAGTGAAAGTTATTTCTATTTAACGTTGTGGTATTACTAAGTCTTTCTTGGTATAAGAACCCAGGCAAGCCATTTCTTTATTTGAAGAAGTAGAAAGAAACACATTCCCTTTACTTAAAAATGTCATTTATTGAGAAGTTTTTATTGCATCAGATTTCTTGAGTGACTGTTTCTTAAACGTTTCAATAGCTTGTGGTGGTTGTGCAGCCAAGTTTATTTTCTGGTTGTAACACCTGCCGTGGTTTATGTAAGAGTGGTTTAAATGAATAAGCATATCTGAGACTGATTCAGAGTGATTAGTAGAGAAAGGACTGTGACAGGCCCTTGTAACACCAAAATCCCAGGCAGCTGCGCTCCTTCCAGCGAAGAAGTTCAATTTCAGGGCACCCCTTAAATACCTAACGTGCTGAAGCACGGTTCTGCCTGCTCTGCAACCACACCGTAATCTGCCGGGTTTAACAGACTCTGAGAACTGTCATGTCTGTATCTGATGAAGTGTATATGTGGCTGTACATGCATACGTTCTTTACAAGTGCTCTCTGTGCTTGTTCTCAGTCGGCAACATAACCTGACATCACTGCTAACTTGTTTTACCTCCTGTTGCTGTATTTTATGAATTTTTTTATTTTATATACACCTTTTTTCTTTAAAATAAAACCTGTTTAATACCGTTTTTGCACTCATGTACAATAATTGTATGAAATCACTTGGGAGTTGAGAATAGGCCCTATAACTTTACAGGTGTCTGTGTTGATGTAAAGGAAAGTTTGCAGAACTGTTGGTGATGTCAACTTTTTACCATAAAAAAGCTATGATGGTAGGAAAACTCCCATAAGATTTAAAACCTGGTTCCACAGTCTGACACCAGCGCATAGAGCTGTGTTCTCACACAGGTTGTACTGCCTGGGGAATCCTCACACGCAGGTGCCAGCAGGCTCTCGGAACGCAGGTGTTCATAGTTAGGAGAAAGGAATAAAGAAAAAAAAATGTGAATTATTTTTACTTTTGTTTTTAATCTGTGTTTTTATAACTTATTGATCTATCAAAAAGGCAATCCATAATAAATTAATTGGTTTGAATCAAGCTAAAAACATTGTTTTCCTATGACATATACAAAATGAAGACCCATTTATAGCCTAAATAAAATGGCGATTGTAACAAGGAGTAGCAAGGCGCGTTACTGGTAGTAATGATTTGTAAATGATCTATTTGATGGGCTATAGAGCCGTAGTTGATGGTGGTTGTGCAGCCAAGTTTGACTTTGCTCATGATGTGCTGTGAGGTACAGCTACAATACTAGTCACGTGAACTTTGGGTCAAACAATAATTTGGATTTTAATTCTGCAAAGGTACTGTATTGGTCTAATTAAGGTTGCATGTAGCTAAAGATTATGAATTGTTCAGGACGATAGAACGAAATGTTATATGACCTTTACATTGTAATGCTGATACTTTCAGACTTTGTATTAAAGTATAATTGAGTGAAATTTGTTTTTTTTTCACAGTATCAGTGAAAGTTTCCTGACAGTGAAAGGTGCTGCTTTATTCCTTCCGAGGGGCAATGGATCGTCTACTCCGAGAATCAGCCACAGGCGCAACAAACATGCAGGTAAGTGCTGCAGCTTCATTGTATTTAAATGTACTTAACTGAAGTAGCACTATTGGAGGAATTCAGGGTTTTTTTTGGGTGCCCAACAGAGCAATTCAATTGTTGCCCAGATCAGGCGTGAGTGTAGTGGGCGCACATTATTTCTGCTTGCACCCTCCTAAGGAGACGAGCAGAAATGTGCAGAGTTCGTCTATTTGCATAGTTTTTGTAGCAGTGGGCACCCAGTTACTTGCACACTCTGGCACAATCAATTGAATATCGCCCCATCTAAACTAGTGGGAGATCAGGTGTGAGTGCGTGGTGAAAAAACAATTGAATTGCCCCTTTATATTAGGAATACCAAATTTGGTTTGCTTGTCCAGTAATGGCCAAGTATAATGGTCTGCTGATGATGATTTGTGAACAAACAATTGGGGTAGGGTGGACAAGGCAAAAGTAGATTAACATAAGTGTGCTTTAATGTTCTAGTAATATGACACTATAAAAAAATAAGACGGCTCCCCATTTCCCTGCCTGTAGACTGCGGTTCATCCAGAAATGGGTTAGTAGAATTAGAATGTTGGGAAAGTTTAGAACCGCCTCCTAGTTGAAAACCGGTTTTACAAGCTGGATTTTCTTGTGTTATTGTCACAAATTATTGTGCTTAAGGTACGCTGGTTCAGTATTGTAGAGCGTCATGCAACAATACCAGATGCAGTGGAAAAATACAGCCTATGCTAGAGGCGACTGATAAAGGCCTTTATGCAGTTCACAGAAGTGGTCTTTATGCAGTTCACAGAATATATAGACTAAAGGTGCCTATACACCTAAAGATTTATCTTCCAATCTGGCTGGTTGGAATGAAAATCTGGTAATGGATGGGAGCAAATGACATGGATGGGAGCAAATGACAGTTGACCATTTCAAATGGTCAACTGTCATTTGCTCCCATCCATTACCAGATTTTCGTTCCAACCAACCAGATTGGAAGATAGATCTTTAGGTGTATGGGCACCATAAGTGGCCCTACTCATTTCCCGATGCGCCGCCGAGGTGCCCGACGGCCGATACGGCCGACGAGCGACCCGGCGGCGGGGGGGCAGTGACGGGGGGAGTGAAGTTTCTTCACTCCCCCCGTCACGCGGCTGCATTGAAGTGCAGGCAAATATGGACGAGATCGTCCATATTGGCCTGCATGCACAGCCGACGGGGGACCAGCGATGAACGAGCGTGGGGCCGCGCATCGTTCATCGCTGGAGCCTCCACACTGAAAGATATGAACGAGTTCTCGTTCATTTATGAACGAGATCGTTCATATCTTTCTGAAAATCGGCCAGTGTGTAGGGCCTATAAACTATGAAGTCAGGGATGTGCTTGTTCTGTAGGGGAAAATGTGCTCTCTGTATGTGTTGTGATTAGTCTATAAATAGTTATCCATTATGGTTAAAGTCTTCTCCTCAGGGAACCTCATTCTCTGTGTATTTACATACAGAAGGAGCTCCTAGGTAAACATCAACAGTTACTCATAGACTGCCATCTAGTGTTCAAATCACAATGAGAAATCACATTTCCTGACCGTTTTATTGTCTTGTTGAATAGTCAGTGTCTTTTTTTCATTATATAAAGTAGTGGGGTTTTTTATGTTGCCTTTTGCTATCATCCTAATGCTCCTCTTTTGCAAGATTTTAACCCACGAGGAAGTGGACGCAAATACATACTGCATATATAACACATCTATTTCGTAATGTAAACCAAGTTTAAGTTGCTGTCTTAACCTTTGCTTTGTCTGCGAATTATACAAAATGCTATTTATTTTCCATCATCTTCAATTATAGTTAATGTTTCACAAAAGTAACAGTTGGTAATGTGTTCCTTCTCAGCTGCTCCAGTGTTGACAATGACACGACTAGTCTTAAGCTGAGGTGCAGTGAAATGACAAACATAACCTCCAAAACCACAATGTCCTAATGTTCTCACTGTGATTAATATTGGCGCCCTAAAGTTGGGTCTGGGGAACGTGTATCAGTGTTACCCTTTTGGCTTTTTTTTAAGCATTACTTTTTCTGTGTTGCACCTGTGAGCAAATTGTATACACCCCTACGGCCAGATTCAAATGTTTCACCCAACTCCCACCCGTGATCACGCCGGTCGGCAGCTATTCCAATGCTGCTGCCGACTGGCGCGACAAGTTCACTTCAGCTCCCGTCGGAGCGCGCGTCATTAACGACATTTAGTGTACACACTGGACGAGATTGTGAAAGATCTCGCCCAGATGCGCCCTTCCTTTCACAATTTCACAACCTTCTGAGCGAGATCTTTCATTATCTCGTCTAGTGTGTATGGGCCTTTAGGCTGGGTACACATAAGACGATATGATGCCCGATCCTGTGGATCTGTCTTATGTGTACCTGTGTTTGTGCGCTCCTGCCCACTGACATTAGGGTCATCACATCTCTGATGTTCTTCACATCAGATATGACGACCTGGTGTCAGAAGGCATACTGCTGGATGCGACCACTGAACAATATATTGCGCTGTCGCATGCTACATTATTCTGTGTGTACGGGCATCTGATGTATTACATCTGTCATCCCACCGGACATGATCCAGGATCGTCTGATGTGTACCCAGCTTAAGTCGGACCTTATTCATATTTCTCTGACGTCCTAGTGGATGCTGGGGACTCCGTAAGGACCATGGGGAATAGCGGCTCCGCAGGAGACTGGGCACAACTAAGAAAGATTTAGGACTACCTGGTGTGCACTGGCTCCTCCCTCTATGCCCCTCCTCCAGACCTCAGTTAGAATTTTGTGCCCGGCTGAGCTGGATACACACTAGGGGCTCTCCTGAGCTCTTAGAAAAGAAAGTATTTGTTAGGTTTTTTATTTTCAGTGAGATCTGCTGGCAACAGACTCACTGCTACGAGGGACTAAGGGGAGAAGAAGCGAACCTACCTGCTTGCAGCTAGCTTGGGCTTCTTAGGCTACTGGACACCATTAGCTCCAGAGGGATCGAACACAGGCCCAGCCTCGGTCGTCCGGTCCCGGAGCCGCGCCGCCGTCCCCCTTGCAGAGCCAGAAGCAAGAAGAACGTCCAGGAAATCGGCGGCTGAAGACTCCGGTCTTCACTAAGGTAGCGCACAGCACTGCAGCTGTGCGCCATTGCTCCCCATGCACACCACACACTCCGGTCACTGATGGGTGCAGGGCGCTGGGGGGGGTGCCCTGGGCTGCAATAAGAGTACCTTAGCTGGCAAATAAACACATAATATAGTCAGTAAGACTATATATGTGTAAAATCCCCTGCCACAAATATCCTGAAAAAAGCGGGAGAAGTCCGCCGTAAAGGGGGCGGGGCTATATCCCTCAGCACACTGGCGCCATTTCCTCTCACAGCTCCGCTGGAAGGACGCTCCCAAGGCTCTCCCCTGCAGTTTCCAGGCTCAATAGGGTAAAAAAGAGAGGGGGGGCACTAAATTTAGGCGCAAACTGTGTATTAATAGCAGCTATAGGGGAAAAATCACTGTGTGTAGTGTGTATCCCTGCATTATATAGCGCTCTGGTGTGTGCTGGCATACTCTCTCTGTCTCCCCAAAGGACTTTGTGGGGTCCTGTCCTCAGTCAGAGCATTCCCTGTGTGTGTGTGGTGTGTCGGTACGGCTGTGTCGACATGTTTGATGAGGAGGCTTATGTGGAGGCGGAGCAGGTGCCGATAAATGTGATGTCACCCCCTGCGGGGTCAACACCTGAATGGATGGACATGTGGAAGGAATTACGCGACAGTGTCAACTCCTTACATAAAAGGTTTGACGACATAACAGATGTGGGACAGCCGGCTTCTCTGCCCGTGCCTGCCCAGGCGTCTCAAAAGCCATCAGGGGCTCTAAAACGCCCACTACCTCAGATGGCAGACACAGATGTCGACACGGATACTGACTCCAGTGTCGACGACGATGAGACTAGTGTACATTCCAATAGAGCCACTCGTTATATGATTACGGCAATGAAAAATGTGTTGCACATTTCTGATATTACCCCAGGTACCACAAAAAAGGGTATTATGTTTGGGGAGAAAAAGCTACCAGTGGTTTTTCCCCCATCTGATGAATTAAATGAAGTGTGTGAAGAAGCGTGGGCTTCCCCCGATAAGAAATTGGTAATTTCTAAAAAGTTACTAATGGCGTACCCTTTCCCGCCAGAGGACAGGTCACGTTGGGAGACATCCCCTAGGGTGGATAAAGCGCTCACACGTCTGTCAAAAAAGGTGGCACTACCGTCTCCGGACACGGCTGCCCTAAAGGAGCCTGCGATTAGAAAGCAGGAGGCTATCCTGAAGTCTATATATACACACTCAGGAATTATACTGAGACCGGCTATTGCTTCAGCATGGATGTGCAGTGCTGCAGCTGCGTGGTCAGATTCCCTGTCGGAAAACATTGATACCCTAGACAGGGACACTATATTGCTAACCGTAGAGCATATTAAAGACGCTGTCTTATACATGAGAGATGCACAGAGGGATATTTGACGGCTGGCATCTAAAATAAACGCAATGTCCATTTCTGCCAGGAGAGGATTGTGGACTCGGCAGTGGACAGGAGATGCAGATTCTAAAAGGCACATGGAAGTTTTGCCTTACAAGGGTGAGGAGTTGTTTGGGGATGGTCTCTCGGACCTCGTTTCCACAGCGACAGCTGGGAAGTCAGCATTTTTACCCCATGTTCCCTCACAGCCAAAGAAAGCACCGTATTATAAGGTACAGTCCTTTCGGCCCCAGAAAGGCAAGCGGGTTAGAGGCGCGTCCTTTCTGCCCAGAGGCAGAGGTAGAGGGAAAAAGCTGCAACATACAGCCAGTTCCCAGGAACAAAAATCCTCCCCCGCTTCCTCTAAGTCCACCGCATGACACTGGGGCTCCACAGGCGGAGCCAGGTACAGTGGGGGCCCGTCTCAAGAACTTCTGCGACCAGTGGACTCGCTCACGGGTGGATCCCTGGATTCTACAAGTAGTATTTCAGGGGTACAAGCTGGAATTCGAGACGTCTCCCCCTCGCCGTTTCCTCAAATCTACCTTACCGACAGCTCCCCCGGACAGGGAGGCAGTGCTGGAGGCGATTCACAAGCTGTATTCTCAGCAGGTGATAATCAAGGTACCCCTCCTTCAGCAAGGACGGGGTTACTATTCCACAATGTTTGTGGTACCGAAACCGGACGGTTCGGTGAGACCCATTTTAAATTTAAAATCCTTGAACACTTATATGAGAAGGTTCAAGTTCAAGATGGAATCGCTCAGGGCGGTGATTGCAAGCCTGGACGAAGGGGATTACATGGTATCACTGGACATCAAGGATGCTTACCTGCATGTCCCCATTTACCCTCCTCACCAGGAGTACCTCAGATTTGTGGTACAGGACTGTCATTACCAATTCCAGACGTTGCCGTTTGGTCTGTCCACGGCACCGAGGGTATTTACCAAGGTAATGGCCGAAATGATGATACTCCTTCGAAAAAAGGGAGTTATAATTATCCCGTACTTGGACGATCCTACAACGCGTCTGCTGTTCCTGGGGATGGTTCTGGACACAGAACAGAAAAAGGTGTTTCTCCCGGAGGAGAAGGCCAATGAGTTGTCATCTCTAGTCAGAGACCTCCTAAAGCCAAAACAGGTGTCTGTGCACCACTGCACGCGAGTCCTGGGAAAGATGGTGGCTTCTTACGAAGCAATTCCATTCGGAAGGTTCCATGCAAGGATCTTTCAGTGGGATCTGTTGGACAAGTGGTCCGGATCGCATCTTCAGATGCATCGGCTGATAACCCTGTCTCCAAGGGCCAGGGTGTCGCTGCTGTGGTGGCTGCAGAGTGCTCATCTTCTAGAGGGCCGCAGATTCGGCATACAGGACTGGATCCTGGTGACCCAGCCTTCGAGGTTGGGGGGCAGTCACACAGGGAAGAAACTTCCAGGGACAATGGTCGAGTCAGGAGACTTCCCTACACATAAATATTCTGGAACTAAGGGCCATTTACAATGCCCTAAGTCAGGCAAGACCCCTGCTTCAACACCAGCCGGTGCTGATCCAGTCAGACAACATCACGGCGGTCGCCCATGTAAACCGACAGGGCGGCACAAGAAGCAGGATGGCAATGGCAGAAGCCACAAGGATTCTCCGATGGGCGGAAAATCATGTGTTAGCACTGTCAGCAGTGTTCATTCCCGGAGTGGACAACTGGGAAGCAGACTTTCTCAGCAGACACGACCTCCACCCGGGAGAGTGGGAACTTCATCCAGAAGTCTTCCAAATGGTTGTACACCGGTGGGAAAGGCCACAGGTGGACATGATGGCGTCCCGCCTCAACAAAAAGCTAAAAAGATATTGCGCCAGGTCAAGGGACCCTCAGGCGATAGCTGTGGACGCTCTAGTGACACCGTGGGTGTACCAGTCGGTTTATGTGTTCCCTCCTCTGCCTCTCATACCCAAGGTACTGAGAATAAGAAGAAGAAGAGGAGTAAGAACTATACTTGTGGTTCCGGATTGGCCAAGTAGAGCTTGGTACCCAGAACTTCAAGAAATGATCTCAGAGGACCCATGGCCTCTGCCGCTCAGACAGGACCTGCTGCAGCAGGGGCCCTGTCTGTTCCAAGACTTACCGCGGCTGCGTTTGACGGCATGGCGGTTGAACACCGGATCTTAAAAGAAAAGGGCATTCCGGAGGAAGTCATCCCTACGCTGATTAAAGCTAGGAAGGAGGTGACCGCAAACCATTATCACCGCATATGGCGAAAATATGTTGCGTGGTGTGAGGCCAGAAGGGCCCCAACGGAGGAATTTCAGCTGGGTCGATTTCTGCACTTCCTACAGTCAGGGGTGACTATGGGCCTCAAATTAGGTTCCATTAAGGTCCAGATTTCGGCTCTGTCGATTTTCTTCCAAAAAGAACTGGCTTCACTGCCTGAAGTTCAGACGTTTGTAAAAGGAGTGCTGCATATTCAGCCCCTTTTTGTGCCTCCAGTGGCACCTTGGGATCTCAACGTGGTGTTGGATCTCCTTAAGTCACATTGGTTTGAGCCACTTAAAACCGTGGAACTAAAATATCTCACGTGGAAAGTGGTCATGCTGTTGGCCTTAGCTTCGGCCAGGCGTGTGTCAGAATTGGCGGCTTTGTCATGTAAAAGCCCTTATCTGATTTTCCATATGGATAGGGCGGAATTGAGGACTCGTCCCCAATTTCTTCCTAAGGTGGTATCAGCTTTTCATTTGAACCAACCTATTGTGGTGCCTGCGGCTACTAAGGACTTGGAGGATTCCAAGTTGCTGGACGTAGTCAGGGCCCTGAAAATCTATGTTTCCAGGACGGCTGGAGTCAGGAAAACTGACTCGCTATTCTGCGGCTGTACTGCCGCATCCTAAATCTGTAAAAGCCCATTCCACGAGGAAAGTGGGCTCTTCTTGGGCGGCTGCCCGAGGGGTCTCGGCTTTACAACTTTGCCGAGCGGCTACTTGGTCAGGTTCAAACACGTTTGCTAAATTCTACAAGTTTGATACCCTGGCTAAGGAGGACCTTGAGTTTGCTCATTCGGTGCTGCAGAGTCATCCGACTTTCCCGCCCGTTTGGGAGCTTTCGTATAATCCCCATGGTACTTACGGAGTCCCCAGCATCCACTAGGACGTCAGAGAAAATAAGAATTTACTCACCGGTAATTCTATTTCTCGTAGTCCGTAGTGGATGCTGGGCGCCCATCCCAAGTGCGGATTGTCTGCAATACTTGTATATAGTTATTGCCTAACTAAAGGGTTATTGTTTGGAGCCATCTGTTTGTGAGGCTCAGTTGTTATTCATACTGTTCACTGGGTATAGTATCACGAGTTGTACGGTGTGATTGGTGTGGCTGGTATGAGTCTTACCCGGGATTCCAAATCCTTTCCTTATTGTGTCAGCTCTTCCGGGCACAGTATCCTAACGGAGGTCTGGAGGAGGGGCATAGAGGGAGGAGCCAGTGCACACCAGGTAGTCCTAAATCTTTCTTAGTTGTGCCCAGTCTCCTGCGGAGCCGCTATTCCCCATGGTCCTTACGGAGTCCCCAGCATCCACTACGGACTACGAGAAATAGAATTACCGGTGAGTAAATTCTTATTTTATCAGTCAGTTTTTGGTGCAAAACCATAGGCTTAAGAGCCTACATAATAGTACCTCTGTGATGGCTCCATGTCCGTTTCATTACCCACAGTGTATATTTTTCGGTGTGAGCAGCTCATAGCTTTGGGCCGACAAATATCAACGGCAGTATGTAATGGCCTTGAATGGACCCAGACCACTGGGGGCCCTCTTGGTTGGCCAAAAATAGTGATCAATATGGACACTATGTTCAAAGTGTGTAAATGCCTGCACGTTCCTGCTTTTACCAATTAGATTTTGAATATAGTGATTTGCTGGGAATCCCTTAGCTCTATGTCGGAAATATGCATTTATGGCAGCTTGTGCATTTTATCTTATTGTTATGGGCTGGTACGAAAATGTGTGTGTCCCATAGAATTATTGTAATCCAAAAAAATACATAGGTGGTGCTCCCAATATATATCTGGGATATCCTCCACTTCTAACTGTATGATTTGTGTAGGCGGGTACATCATACTCCTCATACTCCATGTGCAATGACAGCTTGCATTGGTTCCTATACAGGATAGTTGTCAGAACTGTTATAAAGTACATGTCATTTGCTTATATTTCATTTTGGGATAAATATTTGTGGTAGGATTATTTCTTCATCCATCTGGGGGACTTTTCTTAACTATGGGGTTTAGTCAGCACTTAATAGCGTCACTTTTTAGAGTACATAAGCTCCTCCCCCTCCAACCGCTTCTTCCATTTATTATGTATGGGCTTAAAGCGTATGATAGCACTAGGTTAGGAAAATCTTTTAGCCTAAGGTTCGGTCCTTTTCAGCCACCTTTTTAAGTGGAGGAACCAGGAAAACCCAGATTCTAGGAGAAGTCAAATTGACAACTCATCTCTCCAGCATCGCATGTTTTCTGGGTACCTGGTGTGAAATCATTTGTAGGCGGCTGATTTTCGGTCAGAGTTTCGCACGTAGCTCTCTTGCTGGTATCTATTGTACGTCATCCTTCGAACCATGGCGGAGCAAGGACGCAAGTGGGCACACCTGCAGTATCCGGGTGCCGTTGCCTGTTCAGGGGCTAAAACCATACAACATACAAGAGTCTGGTTGTATATCGTAACGTTTTGGGAGTTGTTGACTAGGGCCAGGAAATCAGAGGCACGAGATGTCATTCCAATCTGTGTAGTCCATTAATAGAATGGAGTCTTGGACACCTGATGCAAGAAAGTAAACATTTTGGAAGTATATGAGAATGTGTCTTGAATGAAACAGTATGGAATTAGCTTTTGTGGACTAAATAATTTTGTTTGCTTAAGTTACAGCAACAAAATATAATAATTCTATTTGAAGAGGAAAGCCCCATCATCCTGTGTGGAAGTGGTTAAGTGACCTGACATGAGTAGTGTTTAGCTCCTTTATGTACTTCATAGATTTAGCTCTTTTCGCTATCCTCCCAGTGATGTAATACAAGCGCCTCATACTGCCAACTGTGTCTGTCTGTGCCTGTCTGGTGTCTCTTGTACTGTACAATGATGGGTGTCTGCACAGGTTTTCCAGCTACCCCCGTCATTGCACACGTGGTTCCTTTAGGATGCATTCTGGCTGTGTCTCTCTTCTGCCATGTGACCGTGTGCTATTAAATCTTTCTGCGCAGTGTGACTTGAGAAATAACAAAATGTGCGTAGATTAAAAACGCAAATACAAATGTCCTTATAGCGCATAAAGTGTAGATGCCAAACCTCCAGCACCTGTAGCATTAACTAAAGTATGTGATCTGTATATGTCATGTTGGTATAGAGCTGTAACTAAATACAATTAATATGTTTTTCCTTTAAATGATGAATACACAACAAGAAATGACCTTGCCGTGTGTTATTTGTTTTCAGGGGACCTTCAGCAACACCTCCAGGCTATGTTTACACTTCTCCGCCCTGAGGACACCATCCGCTTGGTGAGTCTCGTGAATGCTTCCTGGCACATAGTACTGGCATATAGATGACCCCCTTCTTCATGTAAGCAGGTGTCTTAGCCAGGAGGGATCTCAAACAGGGTTACAGTGTAACCCCACCAGAAACATCCTGCTTACTCAATGTTTGCTATATCCCCATCTAGTAGATATGTGGGGTTTACTTACAATGGGACCCCCAATCATTTCTCATCCAACATTGGCAGCCAACCAGCGTTTGGGAATGGCAGCTGGAGGCATGTTTGGTAATAATCTCCTGTGTTCTGGGTGTAGACTCAACTTGTGAAAAGGGAAAATAAAAAAAAACGCTTTGTTGTATTTTGCTAAGGATTCTATTTGCATGCCAGCTGGTTAATTGGTGAATTATTTGGTAACGGGTGATGTGGAGGTGTTGCCTTACATCAGGCAATGATTAGTAATTGTTATTCTATGGCATACTCTGAGTAATGTAATGCATGCTGCACAATGAAGGAGAGTTTCTGGTTATTGGGCAGTTCATACTTGTGCTTTGTTATGGAATAACTCCTGTGCTTCTTGTAACCATATTTTATTGAAAAATAAAGCCCTGATTAGTAATTAAGTACAGTGCTTTAATTGAAAGCCTATGTGAGGCTGACTTTTCTTGCTCTAGTGTAACAAATGCCTTGTTGCTATAGGTTCACATACAGTTGCATTTAGTTTGTGAATGATCCCCACAGATTTTGTGATCTTAAATTATAGGGCGAGAATCTTTTCATGGTCTTCTGATAATTTGTCAATTCTTATAGGCCCTACACACTGGTCGATCTCACTGAAAGATACGAACGATCTCGTTCATTAATGAACGAGATATCGTTCATATCTTTCAGTGTGGAGGCACCAGCGATGAACGATGCGTGGCCTCGCGCTCGTTCATTGTTGGTGCCCCGTCGGCTGTGCATGCAGGCCAATATGGATAAAAACTCGTCCATATTTTCCTGCACTTCTATGGAGCCGGGTGACAGGGGGAGTGAAGAAACTTCACTGCCCACCACCACCACCGCCGGGTCGGCCATATCCGTCGTCGGGCAGCTCGGCGGAGGATCTTTAAATGTGTAGGGCCCTTTACTAATGCATAGATTTAAAATGAGTGTGTGCTTTCTAACGTGAAGTTTGTGTACTGTTTTTTTTTTTTTTTTTAGAACGCCAATGAGACTGAGTGATTTGTTGATCTGTTAATAGTGTGTGCTAAAAACTTTAAGCAAGGTTTAATTCTTGCGTTTATTATGGAAATACCATTTTTGGGGGGGGATTCCATTTATTTATTTATTTGAAAAAAAAATGTCATATTCTTGCAGCAGCTCCTCTCCGAAATAACAGTAGCTATTCAATTGTTTGTTCCGCTGCACCTATTCATTATTGTGAGTGTCTCACACAAACTGCAGGTGTTTAGCTGCATAAAGTCCGTTACGCAAAACCCAGGGGGGATGCAGTGAAGGCACCCAAAAGCCTTACTTTGGGTACATTTCAGCTCTCTCCTCAGGAGGCTGCTAGAAGAAATCCACAATAAGTTATTGGGCCCCTAACAATTGGCTATGAGAATTGAACAATGTAATCCCCCATAATGTCTGAAATCTCCTCTATAGACTAGTAACCCCTTAAAGAGGTGTTTGGAAGTATTTCGTAGCTGTGCAGGAATCTCTGCCTAAAGGGTGCATGCACATTCAGATGATATTCCTATAGAAAATAAACCACTTTGAAGTCTGCCTCACGTGGCAGCTTGTATCCGAGCTGTCACTGAGTGCGGCCCAAGGTTATTCAGAAGCTGCATCAGTCTACAGACACGTTTTCCTGGTGTACCGCACCCAGTGAGATATTCCTGATGTCTTTACCTTAGATCGTGTTCAAAATCAATTTTATTACAGGTTAAATATCCCATATCCAAATATTCCGAAATACAGACTTTTTTGAGTGCGAGTGAGAGGGGGAAATCTTTGTTTTCTGTGGCTCAATGTACACAAACTTTGTTTAATACGTAAAGTTATTAAAAAATATTGTATTAAATTACCTTCAGGCTGTGTGTATAAGTTGTATATGAAACATAAATGCATTCTGTGCTTAGACTTAGGTCCCACCACCATGATATCTCATTATGGTATGCAATTATTCCAAAATACGGAAAAATCCGATATCCATAATACCTCTGGTCCCAAGCGTTTTGGATAAGGGATACTCAACCTGTATATCTTAATGTCTCTTATGTGATGTATTCACAGCTTCTGGCAGACTAGCTGTGTCTAAGTTATATGGGCTGTTATTCATTGTTCAGTGGTTGGTTGGGCGTAATGGACAATGTAAGTAGGTGAAGACTAACTATGATCAAGTAGTCATTGAAGTGCCATTATGTACTATTCTGAAAGTGTACCCATCAACCCTGTGTGCTGGAGTGATCCATTTGTGGGCTGATCTCCATATCCAGTCCATCAATTAAGTAGGAGCTGGTGATATCACTGAGGCATAATATGCTTGAACAGAGGGATCTGTTTCTTGATCTGAACTAGCGGATATTATTGTTTGGTGCCCTTGCACGTTTTTAGGCACATGATCCCAGTCAGAGCCATTAGACTTGTCATGTCCAAAAAGGCTTGCGCATGCTATGGGGTATATTTAATTAGTGTCTGATCAGACACTTCACTATTCTATTGCGGTTCGTTTCCCCGATTGTAAAGCGCAACGGAATTTGCTGCGCTATGTAAGAAACTTAATAATAAATAACAATAAATATTCCAACCATTCATTTTCTTTCGGCGAAAATGAGCGGTCGAAATCAGACCCGTTTTCGACCGCGGCGGGGTCGAAAACACGCAGATGAGCGGAGATTCCGCTCATCCGTGTGTTTTACGACATTTTAGAATTTTTGGACAGGGTGGAAAACCAGAACTTCAATTGAATAGTGAAGTGCAGATTATCGGCGGAAAGTGCCGTCTTTCCGCCCTGTCGAAAATTTGGACACTAATTGAATATTGCCTTATGTAATCTTTACCCATGGACTTATCATTTACATCATGGGTATTCCACTTGTGACCCTCCAGCTGCTGTGAAACTACACATCTCGGCATGACCTGCCACAGTTTTGCTATTAAGGTATGCTAAAACTGAGGCAGGGTATGCTGGGATGTGTAGTTCCACAGCAGCTGGAGGGCCGCAGGTTGAAGACCCAGGATTTACATCTTTCCCAAATAGTGTCTGCTATAGTCATCCAGTGGCCGCAAGTTTTCAATAATCTTTCTCTCTGCTCTCTCTTTGTGCTTGCCTGTAGGATGCGCTATAGCCCCTTCATACTGTAATAGGGGCTCATTATAACACATGGCTGTAAAAACAACAAAAAACCTGAATGTTGCTCTTGAACCGAATTAGAGCCAGGACTTTCTCACAAATGGTGCAGATTAGCTGATTATTAGATGGGTTGGGCCATTTAAGGATGTAGATTCCTAAAGTCTCATCAGTATGGGTGAAATTGTTTCTATAATATATGCCATGGACCTTTTTATTTGAAGGGGGGGGTTCTTCTAGCCGATGACCAGCACCACCTACCTATGGTGTGAGCTCAGTCAGTATTCGAGGATGCAGTCTGACGTATCATTAGGAGCTGGTGGCTTCAGTGTGTACCTAGCTCCCACTGTGTTCAACTCACACAATTACTTCAATTGGTTTGAAGCAGTCATTGTAAAGGGAAAATATACCAGATAAGACTCATTTACTAAGTATTCAGAAAAAAATGCGAGTGTAGTCTGTTGTAGTAATCTGGATATTTGTCTTTATTTTAATTAGACTTGCAAATTTTCGTAAACTGATTGTGATAGACAAAATAATGTACTATTCAGATCAATAAGACAAATTTAGGGGCCAACATTATTTTTTTAGCAGCCAGCGATTATCATCTGCTGTACCATTTGCCTTAGCCAAACCTTTTGTGGACAACATTCCATTTTCAGATGGTGTAAGAGGTTCTTTGTTCCACGAGGGAGCTAAGCTGCACTTTACTGTTCACTTGCAAAAAAGCATCAGATCACTTTCTGAGCAGAGTGTCAGGATGACAGGTTTATCTCTGACTGACTAGTAACTGGTGAGAAGACTTCACACCCACCCACCAACTAACCTACTAGTGGGAGAACTAAAGAGCAGAAATCATTGGTGCACGTATGTCCTCCATAGGCTGTGTGTTGCTCACCGCTGGTTGTTGAGTATGACACCCAGTGGCCAATTCTACTAAACAGGCTGGTTAACAAAGCACTCTTTTTAATGATTATGTATTTCTGCTGCCTTAATTTTTCAAAGTATAGTGTGCAAATTATATTCTTGTGCGAAGAGAGCCTGATTTATTGTTTTATTGGGTTCCGGTAAGAATGGTAGACCATGTTATGGTCGACAGTCATTAGGTCGACCACTATTGGTCGACATTGGCATGGTCGACATGGACAGATGGTCAACACATGAAAATGGTTGACACATGAAAAGGTCGACGTGAGGTTTTTGTTTTTTTACTTCTTCTGGTGTCGTTTTTTGCGTAAAGTGACGGGGAATCCCAATTAGTGCACAGCATGGCTCGCTTCGCTCGCCATGCTTACCGTTCCCAATCGTAGTCCACGTGGATCGTAAAGTATGGAAAAGTTCCACAAAACAGAAAATATTTACAAAAAAATCATGTCGACCTTTCATGCATCGACCATTTTCATGTGTCGACCATGTGTCCATGTCGACCATGTCAGTGTCGACCAATAGTGGTCGACCTAATGACTGTCGACCATAACATGGTCGACCATCCAAACGAATACCGTTTTATTGCTGGCCCTGGTTTTGGGCCTTCTTACACTGGTATTCTCTTCCTGCTCCTGTTGTGTCCATGATTTCACTGCCAGTGATGCAAGGCAGCCTCTTGGAATGACAAGCCGGCTGCGTGCAGTTTCCTGGAGTCTTGGCACCGCTCACACTTGTGTTCTTGCAGAGTCAGCCCTGACTGCGCACACTATGTCTGGAGCAGGACTAGAGCAGCTGATGCCTTGCATTGAATGTGAGAGTACAATAGGCTGTAATCCCTGTGGTGTCTCCTGCCGCTCTGCAGATGTCCCCTTTGATATGACACACTGTGCAGGAAGCTGCGTTTCCTGAGCA
This sequence comes from Pseudophryne corroboree, assembly GCF_028390025.1. Lineage (NCBI taxonomy): Eukaryota > Metazoa > Chordata > Amphibia > Anura > Myobatrachidae > Pseudophryne > Pseudophryne corroboree. Next base: position 876,991,231 of record NC_086445.1, read on the forward strand.
TAACGCATATACGAGCGTTGTTTTAGCTTACGCTGTAAATACTGACCATTCTCATACCAGGGTGGAATCATGTATATGCATTTTCTCCTGTTTATCTTATAACAATTAGGTGTGAAAAGCCACAGCAGAGTCCATGTTCTTTCCTGTCCGGTGGTGTCCTAGCGGGATGCCGTAGTAGCGGCTGTGGGCACAGTTAGTGTTTATGTAGTGTAGATTTGCACACTCATGACAAGTAGTGAATGTAAAGCTGAGCTATCCACCATAGATCTTTAAACCCGGATGAGTCTGTACCAGAAACCATTCCGTTTATTTTCTGAACTCTGCTGGGAGAAGCATCTGCTGCCTTGCTGACTTGGCAGAGTATCTCACCTCAACTAGGAAAATATACCTTTCCCATGTACACCCCCTTATATATTAGTGCACTGTACTTTGTTAGCAAATCTTCATATTTTAATTGTAAATGATATTTAGAACACCTTTCTAATTCCCATATAGCATTTTTGACTGCACTGCTTTAAAAGCATGGAAGAACACCTTCCTTTGTAGGATTTGCTATAAATCCTACAGACACACTTCCTTTAGCAATGCTGGCTGGTGGAACTTTGTGTCTCTCTGACTTGTGATGGGTGTTCAAAACGTAATGGTTGGTTATACTGTTCTTTTCCTGGGGCATTGTGAAATGTGTGTGTTTAATTTATCCTGCCCTTACACATGTGCCTCTGTTGTATATGATGTAATTCTGGTTTCAGCAATAGGGGAGGTGTTCTAATTTCTCTAAGAAGAGTACAGACAGTAATCAGACTTTCACTAATAACAGCACCTTAAGACTGAAGCCTGTCTCTGTATGTAGGGTGCATTGTTCCCAATGGATGTACAACTACAGGTGGGATTTATTTGTTTCTTGGACCTGCTGTGCTCATCTGGGGCTTTAACACCTATTACACGTCTTTAATAGATGATTGTGAATTTTCTGTATGACCTAATTTATTAAAATGTATGGTTGTGATTTTTTTCTCCCCCCCCCCCCCAATTTAGGCTGTGAAATTGGAAAGCACCTATCAGAATCGTACACGTTACATGGTTGTCGTCTCAACCAACGGAAGGCAGGACACAGAGGAGAGCCTTGTGCTGGGCATAGACTTTCCATATAATGACAGGTACTTCCTGATTATTCAGTGTAATGGATCTTCTGATTTATAATGCTGCCTAGATTGGATGTGTTTAGAAGTCACTTCATTTTCTGTTGATTGCTTTTGTTACTTCCGCATTTTGTTATAAATGTCATTGGGACCTGGGTTAGAGTTGAGAGCAGTTTACCTCTGAAAATGTTGCAATGCATTTGTTGTATTGGCATGTGTATGTGTGTGTGTGTGTGTGTATATATATATATATATATATATATATATATATATATATATATATAATATATATATGTGTATATAATTTTAGTTTTGTAATGGTTAATCTCTACTGTTCACTGGTGACATCACTGATATAATAAAACATAATCCATTTCTGCTCATTGTCACAAAGCGGTGTTCCAGAACTTCTGGTGTAAGCAACAGGATGGTGAATTGTTCACTAGACACATTTCACACATCAAGCTCCTGTTTATTTTCCATATTTCTTGAAAGTCTTTTATATAGTCTTTTATATCTTGAGGTATTTTTTCCCCACTTTCTGTGGCAGCTGGAGACTCCCTACTTCTCTTCCTGCCAACAGCCAGTGGGAAAAGCAGAGAACTGCTATGCCAGGAATCTCCGGCACAGTGTTGTTCATAGCTGCACACTCTGGTTACTATGGAAAATATTTTGCTGCTTGTTTTGAAACCCCACCTGCGCATGGTGCCATATCTGCTGCGTAGTCTTCTGTGACACGAGCTTGGCATGTGATGGTTTCATCACCAATAGTTTGGGAGGAGGCATGTTATTTTTGTTAAGTATGTTCCTAAAGTAGAACAACTGCTGTTTGCACCGTTCTCAAGTACTAGGTTTAAAACGAAAAGGTTGGTTCGGTCAACGGGGAGGGGTGATGGTGAGTGGTGCCAAGGACAAGTTCACAGTGGGCAGCAGGATAAATGGTTTCCAAATGTCAATTAGTTCCTTAAAACAAAAAGTGGTTTTGGTGTTTTGCTATGTTTTTTGGGGGTTTTTTTGTGATCACTTTTGGGGTATCTTAACTTTTTACCTGGTGTTGTGATGAGTCCCTATTTTGGGCACCAAGTGTTTCTGTAGTAAAACAGTGTCCCTGCACTTGTTACTTCTAAGGCTTAATACACATTGTCATGCCTTGGTGGCGGACGTGCCGACAGAGCGGCTGATTCAGGCAAGTATACACATTTACCGATTTGGCTGCTCGATGTGTATGTTAGGACACCCATCTGGGCGGGCATTTGAATTTGCCTGTCCAGCTGTGACGTTGCCCCTGCAGCAAGTATAAAACCGCCCATACATACAGCGATGATACATTTAATATACTTTAGATATATTGGAATTTGGCTGTGCTGCAGAGCCGGCATGATGTGTGTGAAAGATGTAGTTCAGACATATAGGGGGTACACACCTGCTGTTGGGCTCCTGATATATATCCCAGTATGTAACCAGCTTAAGAGTTTCCATAAAGCCTGCTGGACTGACACAATGGGGGGAAGTCAGTTGTATTGTGGGCGCCCATTGGAGAGCAATCCAATTGTCGCGCTCCCCCCCCTCCCCCCATCCCCTTGGGCTTGAGTACAGGTTTAACAGTGCAAAGCGACTAAACCCATCTACTAATTGGGAGGAGGCTGCGAGCTGAAATGTGTCCCACCGCAATTGCTCTATTCGGCGCCATCTAGTGGCAGCCAAAACAATTGAATTGCCCCAATGTATTAAGTTAGAGAACTTCTTATCAGCCCACTACTGCATCCATCCAACAAGGAGCCACCTGTAACTTCAGAGGGGTCTTTTCTGGTAATGTAATTCTGCAGGTTACAGAGGATTTATTTGGCCTGTCCTTTCTTAACCTGGTGTATCTGTACAAGAGGCAGTAATATTTGGGATGCTCCAGACTGGGCCTTGCTTGCATTCCACGTCAATTGCTACATCGACTTATTTTGTGTTTGACCACTTATTTGCTGATCTCCCTATGAGCAAATTATGTTTAAGTCTAAGTAATACAGCCTGTGTTATGTTAGATTCTAAATTTGCCAGCAGGATCTCCTCCTTGAACCTGGTCGGGCTGGTCACGTAAATAGGCCTCCCACAAAAAGCTGGACTTAAAGACTCTTTCTGAGAAGTTAGTTTGTTATCAAGCTCTGTACAACAGGCACATGTTTCTGGGAATCATTATCCAGCAATGCACAGGGTGGATAGTCTCGGTATGTTATAGACCAGGCCTGCTAAAATAGACCAGGCCTGCTAAAACGGAGCCGACCCACCCACTTAATTGCCTCATATGCTCATAGGTGAAAATCACAACTCCCCGCTATGCACCTCTAACAGTGCGGTTTTCCTGGGTGTGTTACATAATTCCTGCGAGGAAATCCTAATTGCTTATGTTGTCTGTTCACTCCATAGACTCTGCTTATTGCACTCTGCAGATCTGCTCTTGGGAGAACTTCTGCTATATATCTGTGATGTTTCATTGATACTTATGTGTTTTATTTTATTCCTTGTCCAGCATGTACTTTATTAATAGTGGACTTGTGCGGTTTTCCGCTCATAGAGACTGACACTACACATAGAGGCCAGGCTGCTTTTAGATCAACAGGTCAGGTTTCTAGGGCTTACAGGCCTCAGTATTTATGACAAGCTTTTAGGTGGGTTGCTAGGCTTCCTTAATCAGTTCCCACTAAAAATATCCCTCACGCCATGAGATGCCTTGCTTTTTCCATGCACTCATCACATTCACGGTACACACAATTTAAGTAAATTACTTCTTCTCATCATTAAGGGTCAAATTACAATAAAATCTTTGTGCCAGGATTACTGTTTCTATTAATCTGTACCTGTCTACTGCAGCTGCTATTTTGTTGATTTACCCGATTTCTATGAAAATGCAACCTGTTAATTTACTGGCAGCCAGTAAAATAGCTGAGGTATGAGGCACTTTGTACCTCATGTCTTGCTGATAACGCTAATTCCTGATGAAATGATTGCTTGTAATACACATTAAGAACTAAAGCTGAAATCACTGATTATTTAAGGATTAATGAATTCAAGTATATTAGTCAGTCTCTGGCAGTCCCTAGTATTTAACTATATATATTTTTTTTCTTTATTCTTGTGTTTTAGCAGTTCATGTACCATGGGCCTTGTTCTACCCCTGTGGAGTGACACCCTTATCCACTTGGATGGGGATGGGTAAGCTTTTTTGTCTTCTGTCGATAATTGTGTTTAAAGTTGTACACGTGCCTCATAGTTTGCTCTGCCACTCTTAGCACGCCTCATTCTTGTCCGTCCATGCTTGGCAGAGCTTCCGGTGACCTTTTACTGTACCCTAGCTGAGCCGTACATACAGTTCTAGGTGACACCTCACTGTACCCATGTGTGCTTGAGCACTAGGACATGGCTGAACAAACGTGCCAGCTAATACATGGTTCATGCTTAGTAGAAAAAGTGCAATTTGTAACTTTCAGCCATTGGGGAAAAAATCCAAACCACATACAGGGTTCTCGTTTATTGAGACTTTGGGGTGTATTCAGTACCTGTCGGATCCTTTCCAACAGAAACAGGTTAGTATTCAATGGTGGGCCAAACTCGACAGGTTTGTCCCATTCCCGACAATGGCAAGCCAACTTTCTATAAAGTCAGATTGACATTGTCGGAAACGGGGCTAAAACCTGTCTGATTTGGCTGCGCTTCTGATAGCCAACGTGGATACCGACAAGTTGGGAATTCCCGACTTATCGGAAAAAAATCAGCCGGCATTGAATAGGTCAGAAACCCTTCCGCCCTAAACCTGTTGAAAACTGCTGTCTTTACGACAAGACTGCAGCTTCCGACAATAATTGAATACACCCCTGTGTGATGGTAAATGCAAATCATCCCCCAGAAAGTGGATCCTGTTGTACAATGTTTTTGTTTGTTTGTTGGTTTTTTTCATTATTGTTGTTGTTATTCAGAACTAAAGAAAATAATGGAATTATGGATATCTTCTGCCTGACAGTGAATGGTTTCCATGTGCTCTTCTTTTTTGTAGAGGGTTCAGCGTGTCAACTGATAACAGGGTTCATATATTCAAGCCTGTGTCGGTTCAAGCCATGTGGTAAGTAATAGGTCTTTTATGTTGCATACGTCCCTTTTTTATTTTTTTGGGGTCATGCTTTGCAAAACCACTAATACAGATGGAACATGCGTCCTAGGAATGACCTCTATTCTCAGCTGTTTGAACTAGCTACTTGTCCACGTTGTTGTATACTCATTTTAACCTTTTTTCCCCCCGTTTTGCAGGTCTGCACTGCAAAGCTTGCACAAAGCCTGTGAGATAGCACGTGCCAACAACTACTACCCAGGCAGCCTTTTTTTAACATGGGTTAGTTATTATGAGAGTCACATTAACTCAGACCAGACATCGGTCAATGAATGGAATGCTATGCAGGATGTGCAGTCACACCGCTCCGATTCACCTGTGCTCTTCACCGATGTGTAAGTTGCCTCTTGCAGCTACAACAATTGCCTGGTTATATTTGTTACAGGTTCTTGTTACTGTATGCAGATGATATGCTGGGTTTAATTTGATGGCAGTTTTTCAAAGTGCATTTGGCACCTACAGTCAGCTACTGTATGGATCCAACCAGTATTACTGCACATGTACTAGGGAATTTGGATCTCTTTGATTTTTCTTTAATTTTCAATCATAAAAATGGCTAGCTATACTCTGCATAAGCATAAAGTGCTTTAAATGTGTTATACAGTGAATTGTGCACTTAGATTATTCCTTAGAGCAGGGGCGGCGCCGACCACATAGTGCAGGGTGGGATCCGCTTAGCACATATAAACATACTGTACATGTTCTGATGTATATAATATATGTGCTGGCTGGTTCCCCCGGGGGAATCGTGAGTGCTCTGTGCATCAGGTGTCGTGCGACACCCAGGACTCGGCAAAAGACTTCATACACTTCTCCTAATCCCACCCCCAGACTCCCATTGGCTAGTTCCACGGGAGTCTGGGAGCGGGCTTAGGAGGAGTGTGTGAAGCTTTTATGCTGAGTCCCGTTTGCCTGACAGAGTGCTGCCGGTTCCCCTGGGGGAACCAGCAAGCACATATAAACATACGTGTTCTGATGTATTTAATATGTGTTAAGCGGTTCCCCCTGCACTCTGTGGTCGGTGCTGCAGCCACCACTGCCTTAGCGTATACTCCTAGGTGTAGCAGTTACTTTATCTAAAGAGTTTGTTTTATTCCTCCTCCAGCATCACCGTCCTGGCACTGGTGATTAGGTGGGCTATTTTTGCAGTGGGCGATAAGGCCTTAAGGAATTGAGGTTAAAGGAATGCAAGTAGCGATTAGCTGCTTTCCAAAACCATAAATGGCCTTGGACGACACTGTCTTTGAAAAGGTGGTGTAGACATGTGTCCCATACTGAGGCAGCCATGTAAAACCCCTCTGGCTGCTACCTGAATCGTGTATCTAGGACATACCACGGGGAATGTACACCTCCCAGAGCTCCAGCACCTGTCTGTGATAACATGTCTTGTAACATACTGTGAATTAAGTGTGATCACTTGTTTTTTTACAGCCCAACAGAGCGAGAGCGCACAGAGCGTTTGATTAAAATTAAATTAAGAGAAATCATGATGCAAAGGGACCTGGAAAACATCACATCCAAAGAGGTGAGACGTTCACTTGCAGTTTTACTAGATACACTTTCTAGATTTATTAGTTGACAAATAAATTGATGATACGAATAAAGATCATACTCTGAATATTTTTAATTCTTTTCGTTCTTTGCATATAAATGCCAAGAACCAGCAGTGTCTGGGACCATTGCCCAGTTCTTAGCTCCAGAAGAGATGGATAAGAGGCATTAGAGGGAGTGGTCCTATCGGGGTTAATGGTGTGCTCTAGTATGTGCCCCTACTTCTGTTATATCAGCTGTAAAATATGCCATGTCTAAATCACGTGGACAAAGGACGTTTTTCTCTTGGTTGATCATTAGGAGAAGCCAACATGGTTGTAAACCTACAAATAAATTGTTAACTTTATGTGCTATTTGGTACTAATGCACATCCATTGTTTATATGTAAAACACAAAGCATTCTGGGTGTTGCTTTTGCCAAGCAATGTCTGCAGTTGGAAAAAATAAAAAGTAGTGCACATGGTGGCCATTTGTACGCGGCAGAATTTTAATGCACTAGTGTCACTAGAGGTGGGAGGCACGGGTGCCTTGCTGGTGATACAAGTTAATGCATAAGCCAGTATTCTTTGGAATATTGATTCAGCCCAAAATGGTTGCACCACTGTGCATAGGAGATAAGGCAACTTTACTTCTTTTTTTTCTTTCTTTGTTTTTTATATATATTTTATTTTGTTGTAGTTAACTGTAACCTATACTTGCTCACCTGCTTATACAGACTTGTGCCATATGCCATCCCACTTACAACACTTTCGCTTTGTAGATCCGGACAGAGCTGGAAATGCAGATGGTGTGCAACCTGAGGGAGTTTAAAGAGTTTATTGACAATGAGATGATTGTCATTTTGGGTCAGATGGATAGCCCCACTGAAATCTTCGACCACGTCTACCTGGTAAGTGTTGTGTTTTGGGATCGCTGCAGTGTGTCCAAGCGTGGATGTCATGCATATTTGTGTGGTCCAGCTAAATTAGAACTCCGTTACTCTGCTACTTTTATATTTGCTGTGTGAAACTAAGGGGGACATTTACTAAGCAGTGATAAGAGCGGAGAAGTGAGCCAGTGGAGAAGTTGCCCATGGCAAACAATCAGCACTGAAGTAACATCTATAATTTGCATAATATAAAATGATACAGAGCTGCTGATTGGTTGATGGGGCAACTTCTCCACTGGCTCACTTCTTCTCTTATCACTGCTCACTGCTTAGTAAATGTCCCCCTAATTCACAAGTAATGCTAAGTTCCCTATTAGAAACATTTAAGACGATGATAGTGAAGTGCATGCATGTGGTGACGTGTGTAGTGGTTGATATTAGGAAGTGGTTTTTATGTACGCAAGTACTGCTCACTGTAATGTATTGCTTCACACGGTGTTACTGGCATTGTCAGTTTTTAGCCAACACCTTGCCAGTTCAGTGTTTTGCATTTTGCAGTGAGAAACTATCTGCAGTTAGCAGTGGTCACTGAGTATCAGGGTTGGAGAATGGATGTTTTGGGCGTTATTCCAGTAGAATACATATTTTATCTTCATTAAAGATTCTAGTTTGGATTCCGCAATCTGCACCTTTGTTTAGATCTCTCATATAAGGAAAATATATATCCTGTTTATTGAATAAGAGCAAATCTCTCAGCTGCAGAAGACAAAACACCTGTAATAGGAAAAAAAATATATAAATGGATAAATATAGAGTTTAAACAGTGTATATAGTAATGCCAACCATAGCCATGCAACATAGGTGTATGACCTATTTGCTGAACAACCGCATATACCATCTGGCTACGTATAGGTGACCTGATTATATGATCTAGCTATAGGGGCACCGTTTTTTATGTGTGGCTGCTCTGTTATCCCCTACACCATTGGTCTTTAAACTGTGGCTCTGCAGCTGCTGTGGAACTACACATCCCAGCATGCCCTGCCACAGTTTTGTATTAAGGCATACTAAAACTGAGGCAGGGCATGCTGGGATGTGTAGTTCCACCGCAGCTGGAGGACCGCAGGTTGTAGATTCATGCTCTACACCTTATCTGAACGGCCAGTACAGGCGGCTGGAGGTTATAAGCCAACCTCATTTGGAATGCCACTTATTTGGCGTTGTGATTAGCGTTCATTGAACCACATAGAGAAACGATAAACCATACACACAATCATGCTGTCTATACACACACCGTTTCGTTGTGAACATGGATGCTGTCTTCTATTGTTTTCCATCCATATTAGCCCAGCATTCACTCTGAAGGCTCAATATGGTACTTTATTCATAGCATTCAATGAACTCTTTGCATTCTCGGTCTAAGCAGTAGCACTAAGTATTGAAGGCCCTCAGATGCAGGGATAGCGCCTTACTGTGCTGATTTTGATCTGTCGATATCAGGCCACAAGCGTAGCGTAATGCTTGACCAGTTGGTTAAGATGAAATAAATAGGTCCACCAAGTCTTCACTGGTGTGTAGACAGCTTACGTAGGTACTCCAACCCAAATAAACTTACACGAATAAACTAAAATTGAACAAAACCTCTCGAAAACAGGTACATGTTAGTTTAACCCGTAGAGGTCTATAAAAGCAGATACTTGAGCACTTGTGTAGTTTACATGAACACTGAATTCCTCAGTGACTACTGTCAAACTTATCATTTATAGTTGGAGACACAGTATCCCAAACATAATGCCCCTCCGGGAGACCGCCTGTTGGGATCCCGGCGATCACAATGCCAACCCTAGAATCTCGACAGGCAATGTAATGCCGCCACTGGAATACCGGCGCCACAGGCTTTTTCCTCCCTATGTGGCTGTCCACGACACCCATAGAGGGAGAATATAACCTGCAGCATGGCGAGTTCAGTGAGCCCGCAAGGGGTTTTCGAGCAATCACCATACTGGCGGCCGGTATGCCACTGTCTGTATCTTGACAGCCGGCATCCCAGCCGCCGGTAAATAGTATGTATGCCGCCCCTCTTGCCAAACCTGCTTCCACATCTCATTCCAGCAGTGTATAATTTCATGCTCTCTAAATCAACAGTGGAAATGAAAATAAAATCATTCCCTGATAGATCTATCCGTTTTCCGCACAGCTCTGTTTCCGCTGCTGGGGGTGGTGGCAGGGGACATGATGTAGGCCAGTCCTCGTCCTTTCTTCTCTTTGGAAGAATGGAACCCTGTGGCTTGTTTTATCACATCAGAGAGCAGGAAACAGCGGCTGCGTTTGGAAGCGGAGTGAGGTTAATGGCAGATGACTGTCAGGCTCTCTGGGGATGGTTAAACTATTTACACTGCAAGGACACTGATCTGCAGGTCCGGTAAGAGGAGGATCATGAAACCGGCGATATCAGCAGGCTTTGTTGTACAAGAAAGATTATCTTCAAAGCTGGGTCTTTGGGGGGGGTATGAATAATCCTTGGCAGACTTCATTATTCCCCGTGGGGAGAAAACTGCCCCAAATACAGTGAAATATTTCCAGAGTCCACTGCCAACATATAAATGGTACCCTAGAGGATTAAAAATACGTGAAGCTTTCTCTAAACAAAATGAGTGGTAGTCCTGACATCAGCAAATATACAATGACCATACAATAGCATGTCACACAAGCCTGTTTCCAGGTGAAGATCGCAGTTTGGCAATAGTTCCTCTTTATGTGGCTGGTTCCTGCTTTTGTGTTCTGGTAAAAGCACAGACTGGGATTTTTCTGCCTTGGGGCACTAGATGCAAGAGTCTGTGTACAAGCTTGTCCTGAGCTGGGTTTGTGAGTTTCTGTCTCTAAAAAACTTGCAGTCTACTTAAAGATCTTTTTTGTCTTCATATGTTCTACAACGGTAACAATTGGATCTAGTAAATACATATGCACAGTTGTATTCTTCTTTAACCTCAAGATGCTTTTGATATTATGTACACCAACTTGGTCTGCCCCCTGAAATCCGCTCTGTGGGGTATACTTATGTGGCTGCCACTACAAGATAAGTGTCTTTAATGTGGTTTCCGCTCCCAGCCATGTTTATCAGGAGATTGTAAGCTGATTGGAGTTAGAGGCAGTGTCGGGATTCTGGCGTCTGTATTCCGACTGCCAGAATCCAAAACGCTGTTGCTGGCCGGATTGGGGAGGGAAGGGGGTTCGGGCGGGCGGCACGACAGGTGGAGGGGTTTGTAAATCTGTTGCTTTACTACATTATTTTGTGATTAATTGCCATGGCATGTTGTGTCTAATTGCCATGGCAATACCTTGACACTTGGCAGACTGTAAACCACTGACAGCAACTTGATAATAAAACAAAAACTAAGGAAAAATGAAATTAAATGGGTGATGGTCCCTTTTTATACAGCTTACTCTAGGAGAGTTATCCTGGCATTTATGTGCAGGGGAGCTGCTTATATTGGGCATAGATTTATGCTGCTGTTCTGCATTGGACAGCATTTCCTATCTTTTTTACAGACCTCCTGTCACTCTGTGTCCTACAGGGATGCAGTCATGTGACCACCGCTTGGGATCCCGACAGTCACCATGCAGACACTGGGATGCTGGATGATCAAATGCCCTACAGTCGGCATGCCGACTAACAGGGACTATTCCCACTCGTGGTTGTCCACAACACCTATAGAGTGGTAATAGAGCCTGTGGCAAGCACAGCGAGCCACCGTGCCCGCTATGAGGCGAGCGGAGCATGCCCGCAAGGGGCTTTGTTGCGCTCGCAAAACTCCTGACCGGCATTCTCCACCTGGGGACCGGTATGCTGTCCGCAGGGATCCCCAGCGCCGGTTTCCCCCAATCCGACTGACGGGGAATTTTGGGAGGAAATAATGTGACAAACTGCAGAGACACTGACTTGGTAACACTTTTTATTAGGGTTAGGAAAACTCGCGCGATATGAATATACTATAGTTTAATCAGTTATTTGTTTTTCTAGTTAAAATGCCCACAGGGTACTCTATATATGAACTTTATAAACAACATGTCATATGGTCTAAACCAGAAATCCATATTTTGGATGTTTTTCTATTTAATTTCAACATGTTGGCTCATTACACCTATTCACACATCCCATGTGCTCAGATTTGCTGTCAATCAGCACAGGTCAGTGAAAGTCCAGCATGTGTGTTAGATTATTGTAGGCCACCCCTGCCCCCACGGATTTCTGGGGCCTCTACCTGGTGTTCATCACTTTGGTGTTGGTTAGTAATCATGCACTGGAGATATTTCTGTTTTTTGCATAAGCATCATTAGGATGGGTCTACTACGGTGTGCCGGCGCTCGGGACCCCGACTACCAGTATACCGGCAGTGGGCCGAGCGCAAAAGAGCCCCTTGGGGACTCGCTGCACGATCGGTGGAGCGCTACGTGCGCCACGCTATTTACTCTCCCTCCAGGGGTGTCGTGGACACCCCAAGAGAGAGAATAGATGTCGGTATGCTGACTGACGGGATTCCGGTGTCGGTATTGTGAGCGCCGGGATTCCGGCAGGCGGCATATCAAGTGCCACCCCATTAGGATGCTTTGATTGTGGAGTATACATTACTAGTGCAGTGGCTTCATCTTCTGTAAAGGCAAATTACATTATTGTACATTACTTTCCTTGGTGGAATCACGCAAAGATTCTCTATTGTCTGTTTTTGGGACCATGAACACCCCCCTTTCCCCCCAGTGATTGTCATCTCCTCTTGGGCAGGCACTATAAATCCAGACTCTGAAGAGAGTAAGCTGCTTTTCCCCCCCTCAGTCTCCTATGAGAGCTGTAAAACGTGACCTTCAGAGTTGGAGGATAGTACCTGGTTTGACAGGTTGTCCCCCACCCTTCTCCCCTTCTCAGCTGGGTCCAATTACAACATGGAGAATGAAGTCATCAGTTTACTTTCCTGCTGAGGTTCTGTGTGTTGCTCCAGCCTCACCACCAAACCGATACGGGCTGCAAGGCTTTAACTCTTTCACTGTCCCACTATACAGACTTGTGCAATGCTAAATGAGCCCCTCTGTTGCTAGTGAATTATATGCATCAAGCCATAGGTTCTGTAACTACAAGATATTTTGGGTTTCTTTGTTTTGTTTTGGGGTGTTTTTTTTTTTTTGGGGGGGGGGGGTTCTCACTTTTTGTGCTTTTTTTGTATTTAAATTGGCAGTAAATAAGACTTACGAAGTTCCCTCTCATGAGATCATGAGAGGATTATTTTATCACCCGACTTTTACAGTCTGTATTGTGGAAGTGTTTCCAAGTGCAACTAAATTGGTGTTTATTTTTCCAGGGGTCAGAGTGGAACGCCTCTAATCTGGAAGATTTACAGAACCGAGGGTAAGTAAATAGAATACATATTGAAGAATTCAGAGGAAAAATGACAGCGTGAAAGTTGGGAGTCTTTATTATAGAGATTTTCTTCTCTTTGAATTCATAACCTAAATTTTAAATATAGTAACTTCTCCCTCACATTCAGGTATGAAAGTGACTTGTTGAGCTAGTGGCTCTGCCACTCCTTAGGCTGGGTACACACTAGAACAATATGTAATTCAAGCAACCAATGATATATCTGTAGCGGGTTGGAGCTTGTGTACACCCAGTATGTCTGAACAACATCCTTTATTGACATATTGCGTAGGTGCTGCAGCACAGTCGATGGCAATATATCTTTCAATTCTATTCTATTGGCATGTCTGGCTGCAGGGACTGACATCACATCTGGGCGGGCATATTCAATTGCCCGCCCAATTGTGATCTCTGCACAAACATATTGAGCGGCCGATTGGTAAGTGTATATGCTCACCAAATCAGATGTCGGCGGATCTGCTGGCATAGTGTTTATCCAGCCTCTATTTCACGTACTGGAGAACTTCTAATCTATCCCTTCTTTCTCTTACGTCCTAGAGGATGCTGGGGACTTCGTAAGGACCATGGGGTATAGACGGGCTCCGCAGGAGACATGGGCACCTATAAAGAACTTTTAGTATGGGTGTGCACTGGCTCCTCCATCTATGCCCCTCCTCCAGACCTCAGTTAGATCCTGTGCCCAGAGGAGAAGGGTGCACTGCAGAGAGCTCTCCTGAGTTTTCTGTGGAAAAAAGAATTTTGTTAGGTTTTTTATTTTCAGGGAGCACTGCTGGCAACAGGCTCCCTGCATCGTGGGACTGAGGGGAGAGAAGCAGACCTACTTAACTGATAGGCTATGCTTCTTAGGCTACTGGACACCATTAGCTCCAGAGGGAGTCGGAACACAGGTCTCACCCTGGGCTTCGTCCCGGAGCCGCGCAGCCGTCCTCCTCACAGAGCCGGAAGATAGAAGCCGGGTGAGTATGAGAAGCAAGAAGACGTCAAAGGCGGCAGAAGACTTCAGATCTTCATGAGGTAAAGCGCGCAGCGGTAAGCTGCGTGCCATTGCTCCCACACACAGACACACAGAAAGCACTGATGGGTGCAGGGCGCAGGGGGGGCGCCCGGGGCAGCAATAAACCTCGTTTTTGGGCAAAAAAGGTCACATTAGGCAGCGGAGGCAGCAAATAGATGATCCCCCCCGCCATTTTATTAAAATTGAAGAGGGACCGAAGCCCGCCGCTGGAGGGGGCGGAGCTTGATCCCTCAGCACTAACCAGCACCATTTTCTCCACAGAGGCTGCAGATAACGCTGGCTCCCCGGACTCTCCCCCGCTGAACACTTCAGAGGGCTCAAAAAGAGGAGGGGGGCACATTGGAGCGCAGTGAGTGGGAAGATTGGCATTATATAATAATTTCTCTATCGTCCTAAGTGGATGCTGGGGTTCCTGAAAGGACCATGGGAATAGCGGCTCCGCAGGAGACAGGGCACAAAAAAGTAAAGCTTTACTAGGTCAGGTGGTGTGCACTGGCTCCTCCCCCTATGACCCTCCTCCAGACTCCAGTTAGATTTTGTGCCCGAACGAGAAGGGTGCAATCTAGGTGGCTCTCCTAAAGAGCTGCTTAGAGAAAGTTTAGTTTAGGTTTTTTTTTTCTTTACAGTGAGTCCTGCTGGCAACAGGATCACTGCAACGTGGGACTTAGGGGGAAAGTAGTAAACTCACCTGCATGCAGAGTGGATTTGCTGCTTGGCTACTGGACACCATTAGCTCCAGAGGGATCGAACACAGGCCCAGCCGTGGAGTCCGGTCCCGGAGCCGCGCCGCCGACCCCCTTGCAGATGCTGAAGCGTGAAGAGGTCCGGAAACCGGCGGCTGAAGACTCCTCAGTCTTCATAAGGTAGCGCACAGCACTGCAGCTGTGCGCCATTTTCCTCTCAGCACACTTCACTGGGCAGTCACTGAGGGTGCAGAGCGCTGGGGGGGGGCGCTCTGAGAGGCAAATATAAACCTTATACAAGGCTAAAAATACCTCACATATAGCCCATAGGGGCTATATGGAGATATTTAACCCCTGCCTGACTGGAAAAATAGCGGGAGAAGAACCCGCCGAAAAAGGGGCGGGGCCTATCTCCTCAGCACACGGCGCCATTTTCTGTCACAGCTCCGCTGGTCAGAACGGCTCCCAGGTCTCTCCCCTGCACTGCACTACAGAAACAGGGTAAAACAGAGAGGGGGGGCACATTAATGGCTATATATATATATATTAAAGCAGCTATAAGGGAGCACTTAATATAAGGATATCCCTTGTATATATAGCGCTTTGTGGTGTGTGCTGGCAGACTCTCCCTCTGTCTCCCCAAAAGGGCTAGTGGGTCCTGTCTTCATTAGAGCATTCCCTGTGAGTTTGCGGTGTGTGTCGGTACGTGGTGTCGACATGTATGAGGACGATATTGGTGTGGAGGCGGAGCAATTGCCAAATATGCAGATGTCACCCCCCAGGGGGTCGACACCAGAATGGATGCCTTTATTTGTGGAATTACGTGATGGTTTATCTTCCCTTAAACAGTCAGTTGAGGACATGAGGCGGCCGGACAATCAATTAATGCCTGTCCAGGCGCCTCAAACACCGTCAGGGGCTGTAAAACGCCCTTTGCCTCAGTCGGTCGACACAGACCCAGACACGGGCACTGATTCCAGTGACGACGGTAGAAATTCAAACGTATTTTCCAGTAGGGCCACACGTTATATGATTTTGGCAATGAAGGAGACGTTACATTTAGCTGATACTACAGATACCGTAAAACAGGGTATTATGTATGGTGTGAAAAAACTACAAACAGTTTTTCCTGAATCAGAAGAATTAAATGACGTGTGTGATGAAGCGTGGGTTGCTCCTGATAAAAAGTTGATAATTTCAAAAAAGTTATTGGCATTATACCCTTTCCCGCCAGAGGTTAGGGCGCGCTGGGAAACACCCCCTAAGGTGGACAAGGCGCTCACACGCTTATCCAAACAAGTGGCGTTACCCTCTCCTGAGACGGCCGCACTTAAGGATCCATCAGATAGAAAGATGGAAGTTATTCAAAAGAATATATACACACATGCAGGTGTTATACTACGACCAGCTATAGCAACTGCCTGGATGTGCAGTGCTGGAGTAGTTTGGTCAGAATCCCTGATTGAAAATATTGATACCCTAGATAGGGACAATGTTTTACTGTCGTTAGAACAAATAAAGGATGCATTTATCTATATGCGTGATGCACAGAGGGATATTTGCACACTGGCATCTCGGGTGAGTGCTATGTCCATTTCAGCCAGAAGAGCCTTATGGACACGACAGTGGACAGGCGATGCGGATTCAAAACGTCACATGGAGGTTTTGCCGTATAAAGGGGAGGAGTTATTTGGAGTTGGTCTATCAGACTTGGTGGCCACGGCTACTGCCGGGAAATCCACTTTTTTACCTCAAGTCACTCCCCAACAGAGAAAGGCACCGACCTTTCAACCGCAGCCTTTTCGCTCCTACAAAAATAAGAGAGCAAAGGGCTTGTCGTACCTGCCACGAGGCAGAGGAAGAGGGAAGAGACACCAACAGGCAGCTCCTTCCCAGGAACAGAAGCCCTCCCCGGCTCCTGCAAAAACCTCAGCATGACGCTGGGGCCTCTCAAGCGGACTCGGGGACAGTGGGGGGCCGTCTCAAAAATTACAGCGCGCAGTGGGCTCACTCGCAGGTAGACCCCTGGATCCTGCAGATAATATCTCAGGGGTACAGGTTGGAATTAGAGACGGATCCTCCTCATCGTTCCCTGAAGTCTGCCTTACCAACCGTCTCTTCCGAAAGGGAGAGGGTGTTGGAAGCCATTCACAAGCTGTACGCTCAGCAGGTGATAGTCAAAGTACCCCTATTACAACAAGGAAAGGGGTATTATTCCACTCTATTTGTGGTACCGAAGCCGGATGGCTCGGTAAGGCCTATTCTAAATCTGAAGTCCTTGAACCTCTACATAAAAAAGTTCAAGTTCAAGATGGAGTCACTCAGAGCAGTGATAGCGAACCTGGAAGAAGGGGACTTTATGGTATCCTTGGACATCAAGGATGCGTATCTACACGTTCCGATTTACCCCGCACACCAGGGGTACCTCAGGTTCATTGTTCAAAACTGTCACTATCAGTTTCAGACGCTGCCGTTCGGATTGTCCACGGCGCCTCGGGTCTTTACCAAGGTAATGGCCGAGATGATGATTCTTCTTCGAAGAAAAGGCGTATTAGTTATCCCATACTTGGACGATCTCCTAATAAGGGCAAGGTCCAGAGAACAGCTGGAGACAGCTTTAGCACTATCTCAAGAGGTGCTAAGACAACACGGGTGGATTCTGAATATTCCAAAATCCCATTTAATCCCGACAACTCGTCTGCTGTTCCTAGGAATGATTCTGGACACGGTTCAGAAAAAGGTTTTCCTTCCAGAGGAAAAAGCCAAGGAGTTATCCGATCTGGTCAGGAACCTCCTAAAACCAGGAAAAGTGTCAGTACATCAATGCACAAGAGTCCTGGGAAAAATGGTGGCTTCTTACGAAGCAATTCCATTCGGCAGATTCCATGCAAGAATATTCCAAAGGGATCTGTTGGACAAATGGTCAGGGTCGCATCTGCAGATGCACCTGCGAATAACCCTGTCACCAAAGACAAGGGTGTCACTTCTGTGGTGGTTGCAGAAGGCTCACCTATTAGAAGGCCGCAGATTCGGCATTCAGGATTGGATCCTGGTGACCACGGACGCCAGCCTGAGAGGCTGGGGAGCAGTCACACAAGGAAGAAACTTCCAGGGAGTATGGACGAGTCTGGAAAAGTCTCTTCACATAAACATTCTGGAACTAAGAGCAATCTACAATGCTCTAAGCCAGGCGGAACTTCTCCTGCAAGGAAAGCCGGTGTTGATTCAGTCGGACAACATCACGGCGGTCGCCCATGTAAACAGGCAGGGCGGCACAAGAAGCAGGAGTGCAATGGCAGAAGCTGCCAAGATTCTTCGCTGGGCGGAGAATCACGTGATAGCACTGTCAGCAGTGTTCATCCCGGGCGTGGACAACTGGGAAGCAGACTTCCTCAGCAGACACGATCTTCATCCGGGAGAGTGGGGTCTACATCCAGAAGTCTTCAACATGTTAATAGACCGTTGGGAAAGACCAATTGTAGACATGATGGCGTCTCGCCTCAACAAGAAACTGGACAAATATTGCGCCAGGTCAAGAGATCCACAGGCAATAGCTGTGGACGCACTGGTAACTCCTTGGGTGTACCAGTCAGTGTATGTGTTTCCTCCTCTGCCGCTCATACCAAAGGTATTGAAGATCATACGGCAAAGAAGAGTAAGAACAATACTAGTGGTTCCGGATTGGCCGAGAAGGACTTGGTATCCGGAACTTCAAGAGATGCTCACGGACGAACCGTGGCCTCTACCTCTGAGAAGGGACCTGCTACAGCAGGGTCCCTGTCTTTTTCAAGACTTACCGCGGCTGCGTTTGACGGCATGGCGGTTGAACGCCAGATCCTAAAAGGGAAAGGCATTCCAGAAGAAGTCATTCCTACCTTGATTAAGGCACGGAAGGAAGTCACCGTGAAACATTATCACCGCATTTGGCGAAAATATGTAGCGTGGTGCGAGGATCGGAGGGTTCCGACGGAGGAATTCCAACTGGGTCGTTTCCTACATTTCCTGCAATCAGGATTATCTATGGGTCTCAAATTGGGATCCATTAAGGTTCAAATTTCGGCCCTGTCAATATTCTTCCAAAAAGAATTGGCCTCTGTCCCTGAGGTCCAGACTTTTGTCAAGGGAGTACTGCATATACAGCCTCCTGTGGTGCCTCCGGTGGCACCGTGGGATCTAAATGTAGTTTTAGATTTCCTCAAATCCCATTGGTTTGAACCATTGAAAAAGGTGGATTTGAAATATCTCACATTGAAAGTGACTATGTTACTAGCCCTGGCCTCTGCCAGGAGAGTATCTGAATTGGCGGCTTTATCTTATAAAAGTCCTTATCTAATCTTCCATTCGGATAGGGCAGAACTGCGGACTCGTCCGCATTTTCTCCCTAAAGTGGTATCAGCATTTCATCTGAACCAACCTATTGTGGTGCCTGCGGCCACTAGCGACTTGGAGGACTCCAAGTTGTTGGACGTTGTCAGAGCCTTAAAAAATATACATTGCAAGGACGGCTGGAGTCAGAAAATCTGACTCGCTGTTTATATTGTATGCACCCAACAAGTTGGGCGCACCTGCTTCTAAGCAGTCGATTGCTCGTTGGATTTGTAACACAATTCAACTTGCACATTCTGTGGCAGGCCTGCCACAGCCTAAAACTGTAAAAGCCCACTCCACAAGGAAGGTGGGCTCATCTTGGGCGGCTGCCCGAGGGGTCTCGGCATTACAACTCTGCCGAGCAGCTACGTGGTCGGGGAAGAACACGTTTGTAAAATTTTACAAATTTGATACCCTGGCAAAGGAGGACCTGGAGTTCTCTCATTCGGTGCTGCAGAGTCATCCGCACTCTCCCGCCCGTTTGGGAGCTTTGGTATAATCCCCATGGTCCTTTCAGGAACCCCAGCATCCACTTAGGACGATAGAGAAAATAAGAATTTACTTACCGATAATTCTATTTCTCGGAGTCCGTAGTGGATGCTGGGCGCCCATCCCAAGTGCGGATTATCTGCAATACTTGTACATAGTTATTGTTAACTAATTCGGGTTATTGTTAAGGAGCCATCTTTAAGAGGCCCTTTCTGTTGTCATACTGTTAACTGGGTTTAGATCACAAGTTGTACGGTGTGATTGGTGTGGCTGGTATGAGTCTTACCCGGGATTCAAAATGCCTCCCTTATTGTGTATGCTCGTCCGGGCACAGTACCTAACTGGAGTCTGGAGGAGGGTCATAGGGGGAGGAGCCAGTGCACACCACCTGACCTAGTAAAGCTTTACTTTTTTGTGCCCTGTCTCCTGCGGAGCCGCTATTCCCATGGTCCTTTCAGGAACCCCAGCATCCACTACGGACTCCGAGAAATAGAATTATCGGTAAGTAAATTCTTATTATAAAAGCGCTGTCTGGATTTTCCAGTGTCAGTTTGGCGCTGGGTGTGTGCTGGCATACTCTCTCTCTCTGTCTCTCCTAAGGGCCTGGTTGGGGATTTGTCCCCTTATAGGTATATCCCTGAGTGTGTGGGGTGTCGGTACGTGCGTGTCGGCATGTCTGAAGCGGAAGGCTTTACATAAGAGGCTAGATAAAGCTGAATCCAGGGAGACATCAGGGGGTCAATCCTCGGATTGGACCGACTCACAGGGCCGTCGGGGCCTCAAAAGCGTCCCTTGTCACTAATTGTGGACACAGATACTGACACGGACTCTGATTCCAGTGTCGACTATGATGAAGCTAGATTGCACCCTAAGGTGACAGAGTATTCAGTGTATGATTATTGCAATAAGAGAGGTGTTGCATATTGCTGATGAACCCTCTGTTCCAGACACGAGAGTACACGTGTTTAAGGGAAAGAAACAGATAATAAACTTTCCCCCATCTCATGAACTTAACGAGTTATTTGAAAAAGCTTGGGAGACTCCAGATAAGAGGCTGCTGATTCCCAAAAGAATTAATATGGCATACCCTTTCCCTACACAGGACAGGGTACGTTGGGAATCCTCTCCCACTGTGGACAAGGCTTTAACACGCCTGTCCAAGAAAGTGGCGCTGCCGTCTCCAGACACAGCGGCCCTCAAGGACCCTGCGGACCGCAGGCAGGAGACTACATTAAAGTCTGTTTATTCACATACTGGTGCTTTGCTCAGACCGGCAATTGCGTCGGCATGGGTATGTAGCGCAGTTGCAGCTTGGACAGATACCCTGTCGGCTGACCTTGATACCCTAGATAGGGATGCTATTTTGTTAACTCTAGCCCATATTAAAGACGCAGTCTTGTATATGAGAGACGCTCAAAGGGACATTGGGTTGCTGGGTTCCAGAGACAATGCCATGGCTATTTCAGCAAGACGATCCTTATGGACCCGCCAATGGACGGATGATGCGGATTCGAAAAAGCATATGGAGGTTTTACCCTATAAGGGTGACGTGTTTGGGGAGGGGCTCACGGACCTGGTTTCCACAGCTACCGCGGGTAAATCTACCTTTTATTCCCCAACAGCAAAAGAAAACTCCACAATATCACATGCAGTCCTTTCGGTCGCAAAAGTCCAGAAGAGGTCGGGGATCCTCCTTCCTTGCCAGAGGTAAGAGTAGAGGAAAGAGAACACCTGCTTCGGCTGGTGCCCAGGAACAGAAGTCCTCCCCGGCTTCTGCAAAACCCACTGCATGACCGGTTTGAACCAACAGGGAAAAGGGTACTATTCGACCCTCTTTGTGGTCCCGAAGCCGGATGGTTCAGTCAGACCCATTTTAAATCTAAAATCACTAAACCTGTACTTGAAAAGATTCAAATTCAAGATGGAATCGCTCCGAGCGGTAATAGCCAGCCTGGAGGGGGAGGGGGGTTTATGGTGTCACTGGACATAAAGGATGCTTACCTTCATGTCCCCATATATCCCTCTCATCAGTACATGAGATTCGCTGTACAGGATTGTCATTACCAGTTTCAGACGTTGCCGTTTGGGCTTTCCACGGCCCCAAGGATTTTCACCAAGATAATGGCGGAAATTATGGTGGTCCTGCGCAAGCAAGGAGTCAACAATTATCCCATACTTGGACGATCTTTTGATAAAGGCGAGATCAAAAGAGCAATTGCTGAGAAACATGTCACTCTCTCTGAGAGTACTCCAGCAACATGGTTGGATTCTCAATCTACCGAAGTCACAGTTGGTTCCACCAACTCGGCTAGCGTTCCTAGGTATGATACTGGACACGGAACAAAAGAAGGTTTTTCTCCCGTTGGAAAAAGCCCAGGACCTCCAGAACATGGTCAGAGACCTGCTAAAGCCAAAAAGAGTGTCAGTTCATCAATGCACTCGTGTTCTGGGGAAAATGGTGGCAGCCTACGAGGCCATCCCCTTCGGCAGGGTCCATGCGAGGACGTTTCAATGGGACCTTCTGGTTCGGGTCCCATCTACAATTACATCAAAAAATAACACTGTCCCCCAGGGCCAGGGTGTCTCTTCTATGGTGGCTGCAAAGTGCTCACCTCCTAGAGGGTCGCAGATTCGGCATTCAGGACTGGGTACTGGTAACCACGGACGCGAGCCTCCGAGGATGGGGAGCAGTCACCCAAGGAAGAAATTTTCAAGGACTATGGACAAGCCAGGAGTCCTGCCTGCACATCGTGTTGGAATTAAGGGCCATATACCACGGCCTTCGACAAGCGGAGAGTCTTCTTCGAAACCTATCTGTGCTGATTCAATCGGACAATGTCACAGCAGTGGGTCATGTGAACCGCCAAGGCGGGACAAGGAGCAGAGTCACAATGGCAGAAGCCACCAGGATTCTTCGCTGGGCAGAAAATCACGTAAGCGCTCTGTCAGCTGTCTTTATTCCGGGTGTGGGCAACTGGGAGGCAGACTTCCTCAGCAGACACGATCTCCATCCAGGAGAGTGGGGACTTCATCAAGAAGTCTTTGCAGAGATAACGGGTCTTTGGGGAGTTCCTAAAATAGACATGATGGCGTCACGCCTCAACAAGAATATTCGGAGGTATTGTGCAGGGTCCCGGGACCCTCTGGCAATAGCAGTAGACGCTCTGGTAACGCCATGGGTGTTCCAATCGGTCTACGTGTTTCCTCCTCTTCCGCTCCTCATCACAAAGGTGTTGAGGATCATAAGGCGAAAAAGAGTACAGACAATACTCATTGTTCCAGACTGGCCTCGAAGGGCCTGGTACTCAGATCTTCAGGAGATGCTCACAGAAGATCCTTGGCCTCTTCCTCTAAGAGAGGACCTGTTGCAGCAGGGGCCCTGCATGTTCCAAGACTTACCGCGGTTACGTTTGACGGCATGGTGGTTGAACGCCGGATCCTAGCTGAGAAGGGTATTCCGGAAGAGGTCATACCTACTCTAATAAAGGCTAGGAAGGAGGTGACTGCAAAA
This sequence comes from Pseudophryne corroboree, assembly GCF_028390025.1. Classification (NCBI taxonomy): domain Eukaryota; kingdom Metazoa; phylum Chordata; class Amphibia; order Anura; family Myobatrachidae; genus Pseudophryne; species Pseudophryne corroboree. Next base: position 877,014,433 of record NC_086445.1, read on the forward strand.
CATTATCACCGTATCTGGCGGAAATATGTCTCTTGGTGTGAAACCAAGAATGCTACTACGGAAGATTTCCATTTGGGTCGTTTTCTCCACTTCCTACAGACAGAAGTGGATATGGGCCTAAAATTAGGCTCTGTTAAGGTACAGATTTCGGCTCTGTCGATATTCTTTCAGAAGGAATTGGCTTCTCTTCCAGAAGTCCAGACTTTTGTAAAGGGAGTGCTACACATCCAGCCTCCTTTTGTGCCCCCAGTGGCACCATGGGACCTGAACGTGGTGTTGCAGTTCCTAAAATCACACTGGTTTGAACCCCTTAACACGGTTGAGTTGAAATTTCTCACCTGGAAGGTGGTCATGTTATTGGCCTTGGCATCTGCAAGGCGGGTGTCAGAATTAGCGGCCTTGTCTCACAAGAGCCCCTACTTGATTTTTCATGTTGATAGAGCGGAATTGAGGACTCGTCCTCAATTTTTACCTAAGGTGGTTTCTTCATTCCATATAAACCAACCTATTGTGGTGCCTGTGGCTACGAGTGACTTGGAGGATTCCAGGTCCCTGGATGTAGTCAGGGCCTTAAAGATTTATGTAGCCAGGACGGCTAGAATTAGGAAAACAGAGGCTCTGTTTGTTCTGTATGCAGCCAACAAGATTGGCGCGCCTGCTTCAAAGCAGACTATTGCTCGCTGGATCTGTAACACGATTCAGCAGGCGTATGTTACGGCTGGATTGCAGTTACCACATTCAGTTTAGGCCCATTCCACTAGGAAGGTGGGCTCTTCTTGGGCGGCTGCCCGAGGCGTCTCGGCATTACAGCTTTGCCAAGCAGCGACTTGGTCGGGGTCAAACACTTTTGCTAAATTCTACAAGTTTGATACCCTGGCTGATGAGGACCTAGCATTTGCTCAGTCGGTGTTGCAGAGTCATCCGCACTCTCCCGCCCGATTGGGAGCTTTGGTATGAACCCCATGGTCCTTACGGAGTCCCCAGCATCCTCTAGGACGTAAGAGAAAATGAGATTTTAAACCTACCGGTAAATCTATTTCTCCTAGTCCGTAGAGGATGCTGGGCGCCCGTCCCAGTGCGGAAAATCTGCAAGACTTGTATATGGTTATTGCTTGCATAAGGGTTATGTTACAGTTGGAATCGATCTTGGACCGTTGCTGTTGTTTGTTCATACTGTTAATTGGTTATGTTTTATTCCAGGTTATATGGTATGATTGGTGTGGGCTGGTATGAATCTTGCCCTTAGATTTACAAAATCCTTTCCTCGTATTGTCCATCTCCTCTGGGCACAGTTCTCTAGCTGAGGTCTGGAGGAGGGGCATAGAGGGAGGAGCCAGTGCACACCCATACTAAAAGTTCTTTATAGGTGCCCATGTCTCCTGCGGAGCCCGTCTATACCCCATGGTCCTTACAGGGTCCCCAGCATCCTCTACGGACTAGGAGATAAAGATTTACCGGTAGGTTTAAAATCTTATTTTTAAACTTGCCATATATAAATGAAGTATGGCTGCACTTAATGCCACAAAAGATAAGAGCTCGTTACACTTTGTAAATAAGATAGCTCCCTATCCTATTACACAGTCAATCTTGCATAACTTTAACTAATTCATCCCATTTTTTGTGTAAACAGATACTTTTCTAGAAAAACTGCATGTATAAGTACTATAGAAACTTTTATTCTGTATAGGTAAATAATCTTTTTTGTGTGGTAAGTACATACACTGGTATTAACACTTTTAAAACCATCTCTTACATATTGTGCTACTCTCGGGGTGAAAGTCAAACCCCACCCACCTCTACCTCCTTACTATTACCCTCTTACTGTCAGATGACTATTTGGTCATTAAAACTGCTTTTCTGCTCTTTTAGAGTCTAAGAAGGTCTCAGTGACATTTAATCTCATAGAATCCTGTTACCTTCACAGCAGTATTTGTTCTAGTTCTATACAGACGTTGAGATTTTCTACCCACTTGTAAAGTTTTTGTAGAGTTTATAAAAGTTATTTTGTTTCGAGAAGTATAAGAAATTATTTGTCTTATGCATTAATCATTTTATGTCGCTGCTTTTAAAACAGGGTCCGATACATTTTGAACGTCACACGAGAAATCGATAACTTCTTCCCTGGTGTCTTTGAATATCACAATATCAGAGTATATGATGAAGAAGGCACTGACCTGCTGGCTTATTGGAACGATACTTACAAATTCATCTCGAAGGCAAAGTTAGTACATCCCCATAATCATCCCCTGTGCTTTATATTGTTTCTTACACACGTTCTGACTTCAAGCCTGCATTTCACCTGGTTTTAATCAGCTAGAGAATTTGTGTAATTCATAAGTATCCCGGTTTACAGGAATAGATAGTACGGTAAGCTTCTGACTACATGGACTGTGATTTGCCTAGGAGTAGTACTCTATTGGGCGTGGGGCGATCAGTTAGCTGCATGACTTAGAGGGTACTTCTAACTCCTGGGTTAATTACCCCTAAGCTATTTAATTATAGCTTGCAATAAGCTCACCGGCTAATGCTCGGGAAGGCATAGATTTGAGTTCAGTACCTGGAACGCTTGGGACTTTCCAGATAAGGGCTATATTTCCTGCAATTTAGACTACAATGTGAATATAAGCTAAAGTATGTTTGATAATTACCCTAGTTATATAGTGCTCCTAAAGCCCCGTACATATGGGGGAGATGTGTGCAGAGCGATCTAGCACAGACCGCTCAGCACACATCTCTCCCCCCGCACAGCTCGATGTGTGCTAACGGGGGGGGCTGTGGGGTGGAATGGGGTGTAGTAGATAATGGGGACTACTTGAGCACTGTAGGTACTTTGTGAGGAGTATTCTAGGAAAATGTAGGAAAAGCTATTGTAGAAAAATGTGGCATTTTTACTTAGCATATTACCATTCTATTATTATTTTTAAAAAATTGCAGGAAATCTAATGTCTTGCAGTGGGTGGTACAGTGATTTTTTTAATGTTGACAAAACACTGAACAAGTTTATATCATAGTTTCAAAACATCTAAACACGTGTTCACGTGTGTTTTTGCTTCAATGAAACAACATCAGTGCCTTAATTGTTCTAAATTCCATGTAGAGAGTTGGTGCCCTCTAGTGGCATCTTAAACCTTCTAAAACAAAGATCCCTTTATTTAAACAAAAAATTTTCTGTAGACTTTTTTTTATATTTAATAGTGTTTGTGTGTACATTTATTATTATATGTGTGTGTGTGTGTGTGTGTGTGTGTGTGTGTGTGTGTGTATATATAAATATAAATATATATATATATATATATATATATATATATATATATATATATAATTTTTTATTATTATTTTTTTTTTTTTCCCTTTTACCAGATTAACAAATTATATTTGTTGTTACCCTACAGGAAGCATGGCGCTAAATGTCTTGTGCACTGTAAAATGGGAGTCAGCCGCTCCGCATCCACTGTGATTGCTTATGCTATGAAGGAATACGGCTGGAACCTGGATAGAGCATTTGACTATGTGAAGGAGAGGCGCACAGTTACCAAACCCAATCCTAGTTTCATGAAGCAACTGGAGGAATATCAGGGCATCCTGCTAGCTAGGCAAGTTTCTTTTAATGTACCTTTAATCTCTTGCTCATATCTTTTCAGGTGTACAGTAAATTGCAGTACATCGCCTTCATAAAGTAGAGGCAACCACTTGCAGTCTTTAGATTCATTAGGAACGGAGCATGGTTCTAGTCCCTAAGTAATTGGTATGCTGTATTCCTATAAACATTGGGTCAGTACACCAATGGTGTCTGCCTCCACTATATCTGGATCAGGTGCTGTAAACGGCCCTACACACTAGGAGACATGACCAATGTGAAAGATGAACAGTGTGGACGATGAGCAATTTTCCTTGAACTTCCCAGAGCCCTGACAGACAACATTGAGTGTACACACTAAGCAATTTTTCAAGCAATTTGAAAGATAACTTTGGAATTGGAACCTTTTTTACATATTTTAATATTGGGGAGGCATTTCTGGGTGTGTGAACAGGGCTGTAGAAGAGGGAACCAATGAAGTTTTTTTTTCACCCACTGCCCCACCAATTTCCACTGTGCCACAAACTTAATAAAAAATTAAATTACACTGGGTTCATAAATTTAAAAAAAAATATTATATATATATATATATATATATATATATATATATATATATATATGCACACACCCATTATAATGATGTGTGCATGTGTATATATATTTTTATTAAGTTGGTGGCACACTGGAAATATACTTGGTAGGGCAGTGGATGAAAAAAAACTTAATTGGTGGGGCAGTGGGAGAAATTATGACTGAGACGCTGAGCGGTGACTGAGCGGCGTGCGGCTCAGCTAGAAGGGATACGCTGCCGGGGGGGGGAGGAGCAATGTCACATCGTAAACATCGTTCATCGCGGCTCCGTACACACATGCCGTAATGAGTGATGTCACAAGTGACATTGCTCACATTGAGCATGCTGCACGGCCAACTGCCGACCTCCAATCAACGAGCGCAGGTGCGCGCATCGTTGATTAGTAGGGGCAAACACACTAGCCGATGTGAATGATATATCGTTCACAATCGTCGTTATCGGCCAGAATAGTCGTCTAGTGTGTATGGCCCTTTAGAGACGAGGATCATAACAGTAAATAAGTGTTTCCTCACATGTTCTATGCTCACTGATGTAGTGGTGACCAGCATGCTTTAATGGTATCTAAAATGTATTGAAAGTAATTGAATTGAATAGTATATAAGTACCGGCTTAGTTTGTGCCCTCCCAGCAGCTGTTAGCATGGGAAACATCAGATGACAGCGTGTTTTAGTAACAGTACTTCAGAAAATGTGATCAAATTACACTCTTGGCCATTTGCAATATCTTGAAAAACAGAAGAGATCCTTAGCCTTATGCAACATTGTATAATGCCACTGAATCCAGTGACAACCTTTTCTTCATTCTATAACTGAAACCTATTTTACCTGGCAAATTGAAAATGCTCCTATGATAGCATCCGTTTTGTGTTGCAGTTCCTCATCCATAAACAGTTTGTTACCCACAATCATTTCAGGCATGACCCTTAAATCTGGCTGTTGGGCAAGGGGAGGGCTGGTGCAATTGGCTATGGCTCGAACAATTGCTAGAACATCCTGGATACAAAAGCCAGCTTAGCTCTAATGCTCTGTGCTGCTGTTAGTGCCCACCTGCCTATTTATGGCCAAGTTTGAAGTAAGGGGTGTTTGACCCACACTAGGCTTCTAAACTGCAATGGAGCAAGTAATAAGAGGACATTTGTAATGTTTCTACTAAACACAAAAATCATATGTAGGATTCTTTAATTCTAAAAGTAAAAACAACTATTTAGTAAACCTACTGGACTGCAGATGACTGCTAACTTAGTAAATGGTGCCAACAGCCATTATATTGTGAATTAAGTGGTACATAAAACATGAATGTCTCATGAACAAGAAAAATAGACAGGTCTGTCTTAGGGGTATATTTTCTAAAGTGTGGGTTTATAGAAGTGTAGATGTTGCCCATAGCAACCAATCAGATTCTACTTAACATTTATCTAGTACCTTCCAGAAGATAGATAATACCTAGAATTTCGTTGGTTACTATTAGCAACATCTCCACTTCTATAAACCTGCACTTTAGTAAATATAGCCCTTAGTCTGAGCATAAGTTCTCGAGAGGGAGGGGAAGATTCTTGAGCTGTAAAATGAGACGTACTGCATATGTACTGCTATCATTTTGCTGTACCTCCTTTTCCACCTTCTGTTTAAATGTAGGAGTGTCCTTAACACCTCTCGCATTTCCACGTGAACTTGTCCATCTGAAGTTCACTGTGTACATGTCTTCTCATTTTCCTGGAAACGTCCGGCCGTGATGTGACACATAGAACAGGTGTCTCTGGTCATTTGCCCTTGCATTTGAAATGTAGAGAGACATCATATGAGTGTTTGTCATGTATCCAGGCAGCACTGTTGTCATGCCAGAAACCGCTGTACAACCTCTTCCATTAAAAGTAGTACAATAATAGCAAAAACTGCAGCACAGCCCCTATTACCTGCTACCACTACGCCAGTCGATGTGTGCTGCTCAGGTGTAAACTGAGATAAAGCAATATGGCCAAAGCTACAGGGTAACAAAATAATAATTTACAGGAACTCCATCCACATTTTCCCCTATTCAGGTGTTTGTTTTTTTTTTTTTTTTTATTCTTCTCATACAGCGTACATTGTATTAATCTTATGCTTTTAATGTGTGTATAAAATTTATACTACAGGCAGTGTTGTTTACGGTGTGTTTTTTGGGCTTACTTTGCAGCAAGCAGCGGCACAACAAACTCTGGCGTTCTCACTCTGACAGTGACTTGTCAGACCACCATGAGCCCATTGGGAAAACAGGCATGGACATAAGCAAAAAGGACATTACATCTTCAGCAGAGCAGCTCTCCGATATACATCATTCCTTTACACTTGGACCGCAAACTGAGAACTGCAACCCCGGTTGCCCCATCAGCAGCTCCTTGTGCAACGCAAGGTTTACAGCCTGTGACTTTCACACTGGACAGATAGAGGACATTCTAAACCTCAACACAATGAATGGTTGTCCAGCACGATGCTGCTCCGAGTCTTCAGTGTTCCTGGACAATTGTAGAACCGACCGGTTCACTGGAGACTTCTCTTCACATTCTGAAATGTTTACCCATCGAGCTGAGCTACCTGACCTGACGCTGGAAGACATGGAGAAGGATGCACTGAAGCACGATGATAACTGCCATCTCCTGCCATTAGGGGAGCTTGAGCCTCATATAGGTGATCTCCCAGAATCTCCCGACCAGACCTCTTTTGCATCCCAATCTGAAGATATGAGCGGTGATCGGATTGATTTCCTAAGTGCACTGGAAAAATTTGTGGAATTATCTCAGGAGAATCGACCACGGATCTGCTCTGCTACCCGAACAGATGAGCAAGTAAGCAACATTAGGAATGGTGCCTTGAAAGGTTCTTGGCCAGAGACTGGTATCTCTGAGAGTGCAATGGACAAATCAGTGAGTGCCGATGTTGGTACACCACAGGCCTCTGAAGACTCATCTACTGACGAGGAGCAGCCAAAGGTAAGCACTCCCGACAGGTCTTCAGTGCATTTTTATTACTACTACTATTATTATTATTATTATTATTATTATTATATATTTTTTCAATTTAGCTTACTTGCATAATCTGTTTATTCACGAAGGAGTTTTGTGGTCTGTTCATAAAGAATGAAGCGGGAGATGTACGAAGTCATGGAGAGAAAAAAGTACCAGCCAATCAGCTCCTAAATGCCATGTTACCGGATGTGTTTGAAAAATGTCAGCTAGAAGCTGATTGGTTGGCACTTATCTCCACGTTACCTCTCTCCAAGGCTTCGTACCTTTCTCCCAGAGTTCTTTACATCAATGTTTTCATAAACAGTCCAATAGTTGGAGCAATTTGCTTATGAATGAGATCATCTCCTTCCTTCCTCTTTATTTTACTTCAATTAAGTTAAATTCAAATGCTGATTATCTCAGAAGGGGTTTACATTGTTCCTACCCACTTAGGTTAGTAACATTCTTATATATCTGAATATGCTTGTTTGTATTCCCCTATAATAAACGGACAGTCATTTTAATGGTTGGGTTTTTTTTCCCCCTGTTCTTAGGAGGTCTCTGAACAAGTTGTTCAAGGTCATCTCCCGAAATCGCACTCTGAAAATGCAATATCTGTGAAAGAGATCATAACAGAGATTGAGTCTTTCAACCAGGGAGCATGCCAGTGCCAACAGAAGACAGACAATCTGTCTAGCCAAGTACAAGCACCAAAGAGAAATATAATCCATGATATGTCAACTGAATCTGCTTGGGAGCCAGAGAATGACTGTAGGGAACAGAGCGATGGCAGCACAGCACTGCCACATGACAAAATTAAAGATCAAGCATGCCGTGAGGGTAAGCAAAGTTCTCAGGATGATTGTGAGAACTCAAGTGAAACAAACGAGCATCAGGAACTTTCAGGCCAGGCTCCCAAATGGTCCGCTGGGTCTGTCCGAAGAGCCACAATGGAATTTGAGGAACGCTTGAGACAAGAGCAGGAACAGCAACATATTACAGCTGTGCCAACACGGAAGAATTCAAAAAACGAGACTGCAGGTTGTGATTCTGCTTCAAGATGTAGGGTTGAAGACTCTTTGCTTGATGCCGCAGATCTTGAAAGGGATAAAAAGGTCAGAATAAAGGTTATAGGGTTGGAGGCTGCAGAGTCTACAGATTCTCAGTCATCTCTGCTGTCTGAGACGCAACTTGTGCCGGTAAAGCATGACTCCAATCATTTAGATCTTGCTGTTAAACTTAAGCCATCAGGAAAAGAGCATCGAACCATTCTTCTTTCCGAATCCTTGGAGAGGAAAAATGATCCCTTACAGTTTCCAAAGAGAATAGAAGTTTTAGAACCTAACCTTGGACTTAAATCTTATGACGACAATGACAATGACATTTCCCCCCATGAGGCTGAAAGAAATAGTGAGGAGATAGTTGTAGAATCAGACACTTGTCATGACCTACTTTCAGAAACACCGTTAGCAGATGCCTCTATAAGTTCATCCTATAGTTCCTCTACACATATTGAAACCCTACCACTGCTTAGTCCCTTGAAATTGGGGTCACCGGATGTATCCTTTATAATTGGCAGCCCACAGGAGGAGTATAGTCCTGCAACAGACTTTAAGGATCTTAATTTCTCAAGTCCTAATTATTTGTGTCACCCATGCTCCATTGTTATAGAAGGTGCCACTGAAGAATGCACCAATACTGATGAGGATACAGGCATCCTATCAAATTGTAGAGACACTTTCCAAAGTGACCTCATTGTGGGACTTGATGACTTAATGCAAAGGGAAACAGATAGTGCCTTGTCCCAGTTGAGCCATGAAGATCTTAACTTAATCAATAAACTTACTGAGAATATACGGGAATTACGTGAAGTTTTGGATATTTCATCCTTCTCTTTTGGCCTTCCCCATAGTTCGAGTAGTGACAGCATTAAAGACTTTGGTAGCAGCCCTGGTGTGGTCAAGCAAAGAGCTAAGGAAATAGAAGCACGGATTCGGCAAGCTGGTCTCACCACTCCGTCCCAGATGAAACGTTCTGCATCTTTGGCCAAATTAGGCTGTCTAGAACTTTCTAAAGATGATTTGTCAGAGAGGGAATCTGTATCGTCTGACAACAACCAAACTTACCCTGACCTGCTTCAGAGCTCTCTCCGGATTGTGCCAGGAAACTATGAATCAGATTTACAGATAAAATCAGATGATCCGCCGGAGAAGCTTTGCATCCTTTCTGTAGATGCCTCCTCCGGACTGGAACCCACAAAACATTCTTTGGAACAAATTAAGACAGCAGAGTGCATAGTAAAGAGCAAGCCGGTCGAAAAGCCTCTTGTGCAGTATGCCAAAGAGTTTGGTTCAACTCAGCAGGGTTTACTTCTAAGTACTGAGACTGAATTGACTGTCTCCCAAGAGCACCTTCACCCATCAGTGGTACTAAATTCCTCTGTCCCACTGGTAACAGTCTCCCCCAGGTATGAACATGGTAGAACTCATCCTTTGAGAAGACTTAAAAAGACCAATGAGAAGAAAAGGACAACCAATCCACTATACAACACCATGTAGTCCTGGAACATTTTATTGTTTGTTTTCTCATTCATCTAAAGGGGCAGGTGTAATATGTGAGGAACGTGCACTTTATTGGTTAATTTTATATATTTTGACATATTGTTTTACTGTTCCTGATGCATGTATAGTATGGGCTTCCCTTACTCCTTCCCTCTGTAAATAACTCCTGACTGCGCACATGTAAGTCAGTGTAAAAATATAAATATATTTGTGTTTTGTTTTTGTTTTTTTTAACTCTGAAACCTCAAATGTTTTTGTTTTAAGAGATCTTTAGTAAATGCAGGTTACTGTGCCTGTTGCCCGACTGATAAGTCTATCAATGCTGTAAGAAGCAGACACAATTTCAGATGCTGCTTTAACACATAAATCAATGCTCTGTCTGAGGGAAGGTTACTTCCCGAACTTTACAGAACTTCTATGTTCTAGAATAGCCAGAGGTTGCTTGTCAGTTTGCTGGTGTTGCTATGTTCTGAAGTTGCCATCTCTCTCTCTGTTGCACATATTGCTTAACACAAATCTTAAATTATTTTAGTCTTCATATGTTTTTCATTTTGTTAAGAAATGTTACTTTCTATCCCTTCATTCTATACCCATTGCCTTCTTGGGTTAACAGCTAAATGATGCTATTGGCAAGGAGTCCAGAAAGCCATGTAGCTGTAGACTTTGTACTATTACTATAAATGTTACTAAATGAGCAAGATGTTTTGTGGCAACCCTAGATGTTGACATAACAGGTGATCTTATAACACTGCTGCAGTCTTCTTGTTAAACAGCCATGATGCCCCCTTTCTTCCATTCCCTACAGTAGATGAAGCATCTGCCGGGTATCCTTCAATTTGTGAAGCGGGAGAATGCCATCACCTGCCTGGTAGAACATAGTCATTTTTAAAAGAAAGTCTTAATAATAAAAAAAAAAAAACTTCTACTACCTTTCATGTATTATTACTCAAGGCTTTGACCAGTAAAATGGGAGAAAACATGAGTAAGGAGAACATCAAATGTACTTTAGAATGTGCTCTTGTTGGTTGGTCTACTTTGTGGGGATTAACCCATCATTACTTGAATACTGCTGTGAACCTTTAGTTTATGGCCATATTTGTTTTGCCTTTCACCCTTTTTTTTAAATTTTTTTTATTATGATACTTCAATACTGACCCACTCTTTTCTGCTGTACTTATTCACACACCGTAAATCTAGTGTTTCTCAGTGCTGCCTATCTGTCGAAACGACCTGTAAATGTTACATAGTGCGTGTGTTTTTAGTAATCGATGCAAAGCTATAATGTGTCTGTTTGGCCTTCCTGGAACTGTGTCCATTTTAAAGTTAGCGTGTGAGAAACATTTAAATGAATACAGTATATTATACATTTGTTTGTGTATGTGTGCGATAGATATACACATACGTATGTATAATATATATGTTCTATATTAAACTTTTACTGACGTTTGGGGTTTTTAATAGCAGAATTTGCTGCAAACTGGAATACTCCGAGGTAATGATATTTTAATGTTGATCACGTTCTTGTTTTAGCAGTTTATTTTCTTTTTAATTTGCTGCTATGTCTGTTTTACAAAGACATCTTTAAAGATAAACTGAACTCAAAATGCCTTCTAGTTATGTATGTGTGCATGTCTATATGTATGTGTGTATACAGCATGTATAGATGTGTCAGTGTGTGTGTATGTATAATGTGTGTAAGTATGTATATGTGTGTGTATGTATATGTGTATATATATATATATATATACACACACACACACGCATACACGCGCGTGATATTGAAGGGCAGTGCAAGGTGTCTTTCATTCTAGACTTGCATTTTAGGTTCAGCTGCTCTTTAATTGTCTTCTGGAACCTGCCAACCAGGTCTGGTCTCTGAAAATAAACACCTGTTCCGTCCCAGATCCAAATTCAAGACAAGCCACACTGAGTTCTTTGCTAGCAGAGCCCTACACATTCCAACCAAATGTGTGACTCATTTACTCTGGCCTTAAGCAAACTGGCACTCCATCTGTTGTTGAACTAGACCCTTCAGTAGGTGGTGTAGGAGGCTGGAAAACATATTCCCTCAAGAGATCAGGGCCTACCTTGAAGTTACACAATAATATTGTATACATCGCTGTTAAATGTGCCTGCCAAGTTCTTTGGAAATGCAGAATGAAACTCCATCAGGATTATGTGATCAGGTTTAATATATTTGACCTTTTTTATTTATGTTTTTATTTTGAATTTGTGGTTAACATTTCCAACTCTGTAGACGGAGCATCCGATGCACAAATGGGGATGAGTCGTATAAAAGAAACATTTGTTTTCTCAAAGTTCTGGGTTTGTGATTTCATTGGATGTCTCGTCTTGTCCGTGTAACCTGGTCTGGCCTCTATTGAGAAATGTATCCACAGAGAGACTCCTAATAGCAGCTCACTCTTGACAAGTGTTTTGTCTTTGTTTTTTATTTGTAAAATGTAAAACACAATAAGTTGGGTTTTTTTAAGGGCATTTTTGTATAAACGCTGTTCCTTGGTCTTTTACAAAAAATACTGTGGTTGAGGAAATTTTATTGTTTACATTGTGAATATTAAACCTGAATAAACAAAAATATCCATTACCTTGTTGTGTCTTGTAATTCTAACTTTTATTTTTGTGATGTAAGAAGTTTTCTTGCAAACGGAAATGGGGAGATTTTGTATGTGGGCCACTTATTAAACGGTTGCAATGTCCCGTATATCTACTACATATACCACGACCCGGGTCTGAAAAAATCCTGGGTTTTTGCTCGAGACCCCCTTTCACAATACATCCGAGACCTGGGAAATTGCTGGGTCGTCCCCTTTCAGACATAGGCCTGGTCTCTAATGGCATTCTACAAGCCAGGGCTGCCAGGCTGCTGTCATACACATACATACATGTCACACTCAAGCAATCACACACACCCCTTCTAAAACCAGCTGATTCTCCTGACAGCACGGAGCGCAGCGCCCCAAGCAGCCTATCAGAGGCTTCTAAGTGCTACCCAGGAGTAAATCCCGGGTTGGACCATTCACACTTTAACCTGGGTTGTTTACATGGGACAAAAGTCCCGGTAAAAACCCTGGCAAATTCCAGGGGTGACGACCTGGGAACCTGTTCCTGGATTGATGCCTTTCAGACATACAGAAATACCGGGTTGATGTATTTCATGTGCAAAAACCCAGGATGTTGAAGTATGTCTGAAAGGGGTATTGGACACTAGAATTGCAACTTCCTTTATTTGCCCTGAAATGATTAGCCAGTCCTCGAGATCTACCGACAGTTCACATTTTCCAGACCACCTAGCTGTGGTGCACAGGTGTAGTCATTACTAATTAAGATGTGCTGCATTCATTCCTGACAATTCTACAGATCTCCAGGAGGCCTGGAAAACATGAACTGTTGGTAGATCTCGAGGACCGGTATGGCCAGCCCTGCTCTATGCCCTCAAAAAATCTCAGCACCCTGCTATTATCCTGCAGCTCCTGGAGTTTTGGTTGTGTCTATAATCTGTTGGACAAGCAATCTGGTGAACTAAACCATAGATAGAGAGGTATTAAATATGTGTTTGAAAATGTGTCCATTCCCCATATAGACAGATTTGCTCAAACACCTTTTTAATACTTTTTATCTATATGGTGCTGCAAGGGTTCAGTAACGCCCTCCATAGTTACTGGAACATACAGCAATTGCACAGTACATAGGTGGAACAGAAAGAGGTAAAATGTGTTACCAACTTTTCCAAGTATACTGTACATTACTATAATCCACATATTACTTAAATTGTTGAGGGAACAGGGGAAAAAGTTATGGGGCACTTTTTTTTCTGACTTAAACAGGAAAAGTTGACACACTAAATATATACATGAGTTCACTACAAATCTTTTACAGGTTGAGTCTACCATATCCAGAATGCTTTGGACTAATAGTGTTCTGGATATCGGATTTTTCCGTATTTTAGAATAATTGGATATCATGGGGATAGCACCCAAGTTAAACCCAGAACGTATGTATGCTTTAAATACACTTTATACACTTGTCGAGGTATCCAATTCGTCGAAACCAGTCGAAAAAACTGCACTTTTTGCCCTTTTTTTAGGTCGAATTTACATTCGACCTATTCAATGCCCGTGCTGTGTTTTTTTTTTTTTTTCATCTGGACGAGAAATCCGGAACTGGCAAAAACCACGTGTATCTGCAAATTTGCCGCCGATACACGTGTTTTGGCGAATTTGCTGGCGTTTTTTTGCACGTTTTGGCGCAATTTTCGCCCATGTCGATTCAAGAAAAAAGTGAAACGGCATGGGAGAATATGGATTAAAAAATGGTCAAAAGCGCCCGCAGTTGAATACCCTTTGTCGAATTAGTTCCGTTTTTTCGACTGGTCGATAAAATGGCACTTAATTGAATACCCCCTAGCCTGAAGTTAGTTTAATACAATATTTTTAATGAATTGTGTGAATGATGTGTACATTGAACCATCAAAAATCAAAGTCACTATCTTAGGTGTGCTCAAAACATTCTGGATTTTGGAATATTCTGGGTAACGGAATTCTGGATATGGGAGACTCAACTTTTTACTAACATTGCATTTAGATCAGTGGCGGAACTAGCGAGCGGTGGGCCCAGGTGCGACAAAATGCTTTGGGCCCCCTCATCCCGTCCACGTCCACCCCCTCACCCCTGGAGAAGATCTGGTGAGGGGGACCTGCTCAGGGCCAGGGAAATGGATACCTAGCAACAGTGCCGTAACTAGACATTTTAGCGCTGTGTGCAAGAAACGGCATCAGAGCCCCCCCAACTATGTAAAACGGGGGGAAATATAGGGGCGTGGCCACAAAATAATACCAATTCATATAATGGTGCACAGTAGTCTAAATTATTCAAATTACGCCACTTTTACACATTACAGCGGACAGATTCGCCTTTTTACACATTACGGCAGACAGCGTCCCCTTCTTTACACATTACGGCGGACAGCGTCCCGTTTTTACACATTACGGCGGACAGCGTCCCGTTTTTACACATTACGGCAGACAGCGTCCCCTTTTAACACATTACGGCAGACAGCGTCCTGTTTTTACACATTACGGCAGACAGCGTCCCGTTTTTACACATTACGACAGACAGCGTCCCCTTTTTACACATTACGGCAGACAGCGTCCCCTTTTTACACATTAAGACAGACAGAATAGATAGACAGAAAGAATAGATGATACTTACTGTCCGCTGGCAGTCAGGCTCCTCGGTTTAGGCAGTCACTGTCAAGCAGCCGCAGATCCTGGGCAGGGGAGAAGAAGGAGGGAGGGAGGGGGACTCAGGAGCCGCAGCAGTGCAGTGTAATTGGTGGAGGCACTGTGATGAGGGAAGCGCATCCCAGCATTCACAGCGACGGAGGACAGCCTATGTGGAAGGAGAGGGACAGCAGTAGCAGCGCCTCCACCAAATACATTGCGCTGCTGCAGCTCCCTCCTCCACCTCCCCAACCTGCAGCGACAACCCCCTCCCCAATGTGTCTCTGCATAGCATCTTTCCTCCCATGTGTATGCAGCCTCGGCAACCCCCTCCCCCCCTGCATGCTATCAACGGCCCCAAACACCCTCCTCCCTGTCTGCAGCTGCTTAATTTACCTGGCCTCTTCTTGCAGCTCCCCATGGAGATCAGCAGCGGAAGGCTCCTCAGAACTGCATTTAGCGCATGAACGTCACGTGTGCAGAGCAGAAAATAAGCTCTACTGTTCCAGAACACTGAAGCCAGACAGCTGCAGCTTGAACTGCGGCGCTACTCCGGCTCTTCATGCCCTGACTGCTGTTGTCCCCCTTTGACTGAGCGGGTCCCGACTCTCTGCATGCGCCGCCACAGTGGCCGGCAAGCTCTAGCAACAAGCACCCACAGCTTCCGCTGGTGCGCTACCTCCTGCTTCCGCACTTCATGCCCTGGCTGCTGATGACCCCCTCTGACTGTGCCTGGGTCCCACCTCTCTGCATGCCACTGTGGCGGCACAAGCAGAGATGCGGGACCCGGTCATCGTCAGAGGGTGCCACCAGCAACCACGGCATGTAGTGCAGGAACGGGAGGTATCGCTGCGGGTGCTTCTTGCTAGAGGATGTTGAAAGCTGGGGACAATGAAGGAGAGGTGACATCCTCCAGAGCTGGGGCCCAGCGGCATCCGCCTCCATTGTCTCCGGCAGTTCCGCCACTGCTAATGAGTCAGTTTGACTCATTACACTGGCTTTGGGCCCCTGGACAGTGGCGGGCCCCAGTGCAAGGCACTGCTTGCACTGGCGGTAGTTCCGCCACTGATTTAGATGTAAAACTTGCAGTGCATCACGGGAAACTGCAATGGGTTTCAACCCTTCTGTAAGTATTCATATTCTGGCTGTAGTGGTTTATACCCCTTCCGGACATAGCCAAAAACATTAGAATTTGCCAGGATAAGCTGAGTCGACCCAGGTCCTGCTTATGTCTGAAAGGATCAGACACAAGTTGACAGTTCCTGGTTTGGGACCCTGCAATAGACCAGGGTTATTCAGTGGGTCAGCTGACCTCACTAAAATGAGGTCAGTAGATTGACCTCATTTTAGTGAGCCAAAAAGGTGTCCCGATTTAAATGATTTCACACTGAATGCCAGGGCAGACACTGCTTGTGTGTGAAAACTTTGGTCTGCAGTGCGTGTGAAAGAGGGTTCTCAGAGATGGGAACAGAGTTACACCAGTGTTGAAAAATCTGTGTCGAGCCATGTATTTGACAGGGCATATGTCTGACTCCATTACCAGATCCTTTCCATGCAAATTGGCCAGATCTGCTAATGAACAGGACTTCAGCATTGTGTGACTAGTTAGCCCGCACATCAGCTGGTGTAGGGCGATACACAGTTTAGCCTTTTGTTTTTTTCCCCCCTCTCCAGCGGGTTTTTAGTAGACATAATGCGAAAAGTTTATGATGGCCGGAAGAAGTTCTGTAGTCGGATATCTTGTCTTTAATAGGTAAAGTTCCCACATTCATTATGAAAAATCTCACAAGAAAAATACAAACATTTGCTTTCATGATACAGTAAATAGAAGTAAACAGCCACTTGCCGCTATAATTGGTAACAAAGATAAATGAGTGATGCTGCCACCAAGTTTTTTGTAATGCGTTTTAGTACAAGGATGTTGAGTAGTTTTATGTAGGAGCAGTATATGGCCACGGAGCGCTTTTACCTGTAAATGAAAAAAAAATGCGTTACTTTGTACAGTCTAGATTAAAATTTTAGCAAAGGCTACTGGTCTGTATCACCCATTTATTGCTCGGCTGAGATAACAAAAGAAAAAACACATTTTGTCATGGATTAAGATCACATGTAGATGGGGGATGTCCAGAAAATCAATGACCTGAATGGTAGATGCTAGAACCAAGTGGGTTAAAGGACCTCCAATGTCAGGGGGGGGAGCTAGGTCAGCGGGATAGTTCTTTCCCTATCCACGCCACCAACTACTCCCTTCAGTCAAATGGTGGCAAGTAGAACGAGAGCCCGAATCAAAGCGAGCCCGCGAGGGTACATTTCAGGTACCATGTTCGGGCCTTGTGCCTCCCCCTGGTGATGTCAGAGGTCCTTTTCCCAACTTGGTTTTAGCCATAACCTGACCTGAGTGCCACAGTTTGGGAAGTATGCAGATTAGCTGACTGCCCCAACACTGCACTATATTGCCAATGTCACACTGACAGGCCAGGCTCTATTGCTTACAATAGCACAGGTTAGCTTGTACTACTGTGAACGCTGATCAGGTGAAGGATTCTGTTGACACAATCTGTACTACACAGAAAATTCACTCCGAAACGTTTAACTGTATCTTGGGATGTACTTAATAGGCAATAGGGGGAGGGGGTGGTTATGGTTAGGCAGCAGGATGAGATTGTAAGGCTGCGGGAGGATTGGATTAAAGCTAAAAGAACAAAATCCGTTGGGATGCCGCTGTCACCATTCTGACCGTTTGGATCCTGTACATGAGGGCATCAATACAAACCACTAATCTTTATGAATACATAAAACCATTTTACCAAACTACAATAACCACACTGCTTTCCTTCTGAGGATGATATTCCTAAAATGTTCATGTAGCATGACCAAATGCCAGCTACACTTTCACAATTCACACACAAACTTGAAATCTACATAAAAAACGGAGGTGATTAGAGGCATATGGGACCTGCAGGCGTGTTTTCGGAAACTAGTTTCCTTTTGTGTGTGTGTGTGTGTGTGTGTGTGTGTGTGTGTGTGTGTGTATGTGTATAATATATATATATATATATATATATATAGAAAATCTCCTTTATTTGGAATCACTAGTAAGTTAAACTACATATGTGCCGTCACCTTTCATTCTTTGGTTGCAAAGAGACACTTTTTTCTTTTTATTTCTTTTTGTCATTTTGTATTTTCATTTCCTAGCATAGGCTTGTTGCATGCTGATTCTGGTAGCTTGCAGTGGTAGTAGGCAGTCTGTATAGCCTGTCCTGCTGCAGCGCAGGGGGGAGCAGAACTGTGTCACTCGCCCTGTGTGCACTCCAGTCTTCTCGGACAACACCTGGACCTAGTGACGTGCACCCTCTCACTCTTGTGGAGGGTGCCAGTAGGCCAGCACAGTACTGAATGTTGTCACTATTTTGCCAGGTCTATGTGGTAGTTCCCTGATCATGTCACAACGTTAAGATTCCACGGCTTTGTGCGAAGTCCCAGGTTCTGTTGGCATTGCAGTGGATGCAATGACATTTCCTTGGCATATATGGTATATATATCAGGCATTCCCAACCTTGGTCCTCAAGCATACCTCCCAACATTACCCTCTCCAGGAGGGACACAATGTTCTGCTTCTGGACTTTCCTCTTAATTCATGACTGCCAACACCTGTTTTGAACATGTTAATGGATAAGAAAGGTGTTTCACCACAGGTGATGGCAATCATAATTTAAGAGAAAAGTCCAGGAGCACAGCATTCTGTCCCTCCTGGAGAGGGTCATGTTGGGAGGTATGCTCAAGGCACACTGAGGGTCATTCAGGTGTGGTTGCACCTGCGACCATTGGTGCAAAGTACAGATTTTAGGTACTTTGCACATGCCAGGACCTGCTTTGCACGTGTGTTAATGGGTCCTGTGGCATAAAACGGGGTGGCAATGGCCTCCGTTTGTGAAAACGGAGGCATGTTGCCGCCGTTTCGGGAGTGGGAAGAGGTCAGGAAATTCTGTGGTAGCATAGTGATTTTCTGGCCTCTGTGACGGGCAGCTCGCATGGCACCATAGGTGCTGTAAGTCGCCTGATGGTGTCTGAGTGATCCAATGCTATGTCCTAGGATGCAGGTCAGATCACTAGTGCAGCAGCAAGTGACTGCTTGTAATAGACGCCTCCTGCTGTATCCGCATACAGCGCTATCACTGCTGCTTCCTCAGAAGCTAATCCAACCTCACCTGAATGACCCGCACTAACAGTCCAGGCTTTAGTGAAATCCATGCTTGAGCACAGGTGACTTAATTACTACCTCAGTTATTTTGATGTAACCATCTGTGCTGAATGCCTGATCAGGGGTACCGATAGCTGACAGGTAATCGGAGGAGGTGTGGCCAACCCCCCTCCTTTAGAAATAATTTCCAAAAAGGGGTCACCCAGCCACCACCACCACACATACACACCACGCAGGGAGAGAGGACACTGCTGCAGCTCGCCCTAGGGCAGCACACAGCAGTGTGTGTGCTGCGCTAGGGAGAGAGGCTGCAACCGTGTCCTCTCTCTCTCCTGGCTCTCCAGGATGTGTTTTTAAATTGAAAACTCACCACTGAAGGGGCTAAATCAAAATAACTGAGGTACTAATTAAGTCACCTGTGCGCAAGCATGGATAACACTAAAACCTGGACTGATAGTGTGCCTTGAGGAGCGAGGTTGGGAATGTGTGGTCTAGATTAGTCTTCCTCAGAACTAGTTTTGTGATGATTATAGAGACAATAGTTCAATGCCCACAGTTACCCTACCCCAAGTTAAAGTAGCGCTGTAAAACAATTCTTGTAAATCAGTCAAGAGGTTAAAGCCTCATTCTGCTGGCCTGGTTCAAAGGGCAGATACAAGACCGATGACACATAGGTTTGTTAGGATATGGAGCTGCATTTAATAAAAAGTAGCCATGATGGAAATAATTGGCTGTTCTGTCAGTAGGAATCCTGCAGACAGATAGTAGTATGGAAGCGGCCATGTAGGTTACTGTGACATTGGAATGCCTACTTACATAGCAGTGTCATGCCGACTCTTCTTACACTGCAAAAAAGGAACAGGTGGCAATATTACATGTGGTGAATGTGACATTTAGCACAACCTGCACTCTATACATAATGTATTAGCAAATGGCTTAGTTTACAGTATAAAAGATTCTTATAGCAAAACATTGTGTCTTTCTTTTAACACACAACTGAAGCAAACTAATTTATTTACCAGATAATATGTGAGGTAAGTCCATATTAGTTCCTAATTGTAGGAATCATTTTTCATGACATTAAATGTATTCCATATTTCTAAAATATGTTAAAAGGACTGACAGTGGGCTTGTTTATGTTCCCTAACCTTGGGGGCAAATGTATTAAGCCTGGAGAAGTGATAAAGCAGTGATAAGTGCAAGGTGATAACGCACCAGCCATTCAGCTCCAATATGTAAATTGACAGAGCCTAGGGGTCTATTTATTAAGCCTTTAATGTCACTGTAGATAAAGTACCAGCCAATCTGCTCCTAACACATGGTAGTTAGGAGCCGATTGGCTGGTATTTTATCTCCAGAGACTTTATCTTATTGTTACTACCAGTTATTTATATAGCGCACACATATTCCACAGAGAATACTTGGCCATTCACATCAGTCCCTGCACCAGTGGAGCTTACAATCTATACTCCATATCACATGTCCACACAGACACACACATTAATGCTAAGGATCATTTTGTTGGGATCCAATTAACCTACCAGTATATTTTTGGATTGTGGGAGGAAACCCACGCAGGTACAGGGAGAATATACAAACTCCACACAGTTAGAACCATGGTGGGAATCGAACCCATGACCTCAGTACTGTGAGGTAGTAATGCTAACCATTACACCATCCGTACTGCCCCATCCAAGACTTAGTAAATAGACCCCTAATTCATGTTTGTACGTGATTGCTATTATGATTCTCTAGGTTATTAGCAAGTGAAGCTGCCGCACAGAAATGAAGAGATGCCTACCAGAGCTGTCACAAACTCATTTGTAATTACATACGCATTCGCAGCCTATACGTAAAAGTAAGGTACAGCGGGGATAAGGCTATGTACACATCAGTGCAATATCTGCATGATGCGACATAGCTTACGACGGAACCCCGTCACCGGCAGGTGCATACACACTTGCCGAGGTTGGCTGCAACAAGCAATGGTGGGGAGCGGAGCGGGGCCACGCAGCATGGCCATAGCAGGCGATGTGGCCTGTCGCACCTACATGCAGGTCCAACGGACAATGTCACTGACAACGCGCTGGAGCGTGCATAGTCTGTGACGTGCATACACACTGGTCTATATCGTAAATGTGTCCAAATCAGGCACATCGTTCCGATATCATTCTGGTGTGTGTGCACCTTAAGGGTAGGCCTATGGCTATGCAGACTGGACAGAGCAGGCGCAATGTTTTTGCACGTACGAGCTTAAAGCTCGCGGTAGGTACATGACATGCCCCAAACATGGCCATGACATGCCTGTGTTTTACTAACCATTATCAAAGTTTTACAATATTTGTCCATCAGCTTTTCGTTGTTACTATTTATTTTTGCCCAATCCATGTGTAATGGGACTGGTTTGTTGCCATGTCCAATGACGGAATGTCTGGTGAAAGGATTGCTTTTATGGAGCTAGCAACTACCATGTGTAAAGTTATTTACAGTAAATTTCTGATCTCTTTGAGGTGCAGGCATTTAAAATTGCCCAATCAGCAATCAGAGTAAAATGGTATGTTAAGCGTTGGGGTTGTATAACTATGTCTGAACATTCCAACATTTCTTGGATTGCTATAAGCGAAAGGTCTGCAAACACTGTCCTCATTACCCTGCACAGTGCATGTTTTGCAGGTAACCCAGCAGGTGCACAGGTGTATTAATTACTCACAGACACATTTTAAAAGGTCCGCAGGTGGAGCTAATTATGTCACTTGTGATTCTGTGAGGAAACCTGCAAAATATGCACTGTGTGGGGGTAATGAGGACCCAGTTTGCAGACCTATGCTATAAGCGATTCAAACGTCCAACTTCTGGTGTGGGGCATTTGCAGAAATGACTGGTGCTTTGTGGATGGGAATTATAATCTTTAGTTTACTGGATATTTTTGGGTCGATATGGATAAGGTTGACAGTCAATAGGTCAACCAATAATGGTCGACAGGCATGAGGTCGATATGGTCAACAGGTCAATGGTCAACACAGGAAAAGATCAACATGACTATAATTTTTCTTACATTTTTTTGACTTTTTTCATACTTTTCGACCCATGTGAACTACAATTGGGAACAGTGGCTTGTGCTGAGCGCAGCAGTAGTGGAGCGACTCGCCTTGCCCGAAGCATGGCGAGTGAAGCGGTGCACTAATTTGGGTTCCCGGTCACATTACGGAGTAAATAACGCCAAAAAAAAAATCTGAAAAATCTCATGTCAACTTTTTCCTGTCAACCTTTTCCGTGTCTACCTTTTTGTTATGTCAACCTTTTTTGGGTGTTGACTTTGTGCCTGTCGACCTTTTGGGGTTGACCTAGACACTGTCAACCTTTTTCAGCTCGCCATACCCATTTTTTTTTTTTTTACTTTCTTTATTTTGAGACCTCACAAGGGTGAGATAAAACAAGTAAATGTATAAACATAAGCAGAGGATGTGCGCTGTTTTATAGTAGAAACTAATACAGGAAGTGATTCAAACATACGGACCAAACACTGGGTACATAGAATTCCTATATGTCTACTATGGTGGGGGAGGATTAGGAGAAAACAGGACTATGATGAAAACGAGGTAATTTAACTTTAATGCTGTAATGTAGAAATACAGTAAGGGGGTGAAAAAGAAGGATACAGGTGTTGAGGGTAACATAGTGAAGAATAACAGCAATCGCATATTGAGTCCTTTTCTTTTATTATTGTAATTTGTGTACCTATCCGGATCCACACAGATTAGCCAATGACAGCATTGACGCATGCTAGGCTGCCTGCCGGACTTGATTTTTTGTTTTGAAAGGGAATGTAAATACTAAACTGCCACAAAATGACTTTAGCTGCTGATGGTGCCCATAACCTCGGTAAAATATTTAGCAAAATAATACTACTACAAATAAATAGCCTCATATACAGGAGAATATATCATATATAAATACATTGTCAGTTATATCTGGCTATACGCTTAAATATTCATCCAGTGTTATCCAAACGTACTTTAATTATGTGATCTCTCCGTGCAAAGAGTCCAAAGGCAATAATGAGGGCTCCTACTACCACTGCTGCTGCAATTGCTTCCACAGGTAGAACAGCCTTTCGATCTGTTCAAGACAAACCACATACAACGTTGTGTTATGATCACAGTAACAAATGTCATTATTTCTAAAGAAAAAAAAAAACATCACAAATCCAAAGAAAGCAATGACTCTGTTTACCGTTGCCAATTCTGAAACCGATGATCCATAGTCAGAACTGTCACACACAGAACAAGCCTATAGGATATTTAGAAACAAATGGAAAATGACAAGCCTGTAGCCCCACAACTGTTCTGTTCTTATTTCTGATGTGTCCCTATTTTTCTGCTAAAACTTCTGTTTTTATGAGCAAATTATGATCTCCTGACCGCCGGTCACATAACTAAATCCTATTAACAGTGGGAATTCTATAGGCCACATAAATGGTAAGCTCTCATAAGCAGGGCCCTCTGAACCTCATGTTTCATGCCTGTTCCCGTGCATCTACCCATTTGCACACTGTCCATCCTTTGAACTATATGATTATTATATGATGTGTGTTATTTACAAATGTTCTGTCATAAACATCAAGCAGATGGTGATCTGATTTATTGGTGTTGCCAGGACACTGATGCTGCTTGGACAGTAGACTCTCTAGTCTAGCAACCAGCTGGAGTCCACTTTGCAAACAATTTCCTATAATGACCGTCTGAAATCAGCATTAGTCATTGGCTAATAGTTCCTGACAGTTACCCTCCTTAGCTACAAAGTGTGGGTCAGAAATGTTACAGTAAGTACATAATTAGAGTGTACAGATCTGTTGTCACCAGATTACAGTTTGTCTTTAAAGGCATGTGCCGGGTTGGAAGTCTGCTGTAAACAATATTAACCATGAAATGGGAGGTCTGCTTTACATACTAGGCTAGCCACCAGAATGTTGGTGTGACTAGTCACAAGACTGAAAGTCTGTTTTACATACTAATCACAATTTTGGTTGCCTGCTTTATACACTAGCCACCACATTGGTCTAATTTTACACCAGGCGTGATTAGAGGTCTGTTTTATGTACTAGCCATCAGATTTAAAATTTGATTTGTAAACTACATGATCTGCTTTTCATACCAGCTAGCAAATGTATCATTACATTGAAATTCTGTTTAGGCACCATATGGATGGACTAGCTGACAGACTGGATGTCTGCTTCAGATACTAGCCACCAGATTTAAGATGTAATTTGTAGTTATGAAATTGTAAGTCTGCTTTATACAGTAGCCACTATATTGGGTGTCTGCTTTATACACTAGTTGTTTTAAATGTACACTAGCCACAAGATTGACATCAGCGAGCCTGTACATTTTCCATAGGATTGCAGAGGTAAATGTCTTCTGGTGTCCCTGTAGGAAGATGTGAATGTATGATAGTAATCAGAAGTTGGAATAACATATTTACTTTTGCAGATGTACATTTCAATCGTAAACTAGAAATGTAAAAAAATGACCCATAACCGTATATGGGGGTATACATTTGTCAGAATGGATCCGTCCTGGGCTATTCAATGACATAGCTGGGCTATATAGCTACAGCTATATAGCCGCTGCTCTCCCCCGTCTGCCAGTGGCTCTCCCCCCCCCCCTCCCCCCCCCAGCCCCCCTTCCCACCGTGTCTCTGCCTCTCCCGTCCCTACTCTCCCGGACTGGGAGAGGTCTCGCTTGCTGGAGACTGGGATAGGTCTCGCTTGCTGGAGCCGGGTGGACGCTGCTGTGACATCCTCCAGCGCTGCTCACCCCGTCCCGCCTCGGCTCTCCCCGTCCCCGCCTTGGCTCTCCAGTCTCCGGCGCTGCTCTCCCCATCTCCGTTCAACTTTTTTTAAAGTCGAATGGAGATGGTCGAAAAGGGTGGCGCACGTGGATCGGCAGCTATTCTGCCGATCCACGTGCTTTTCAACAAGTTGAATTTGGGGTTTGATTGAATAGGTCGGAACCTCTTCCGACCTAAAAAAGTCGAAAACTGACGTCTTTTCGACAGACAGCAGCTTTCGACTTCAATTGAATATACCCCACAATGGGTGCTTGCCCATAGATATGTGCAGTGTTGTATAATGAGTACAAATTCACAGGGTCATCATCAAGGGGGGACGGCCACAGAGTGGGCCCGGTAGTCAGTCACGGTCCAGCAGCCAGCCATAGGGTGACAGTACCAGCAATTCAAATTCAGAGCTATCAAATTACTTTTTTTTTTCCGGGTGACTTATTTAAAAAAAACATGTTGAGGGCCCTGCCCCCAAAGGACATACTGTAGGCAAGCCGCAGCCAAAATGATATGCCCCGCACTCAGTATTGATTCATGCTCGGCAGACCACTGGTGCCTATCATAGCAACTTCACGGCAGCAAAGTGGCCTGTGGAGGATCTCGTCTACAGGTGACGATGAAGTTGGTGGTATAGCTGGCCATACACCTATAGATTGATTGTCCAATCTGGCTGGCTGGAACAAAAATCTGGTAATGTATAGGAGAAATTGACCATTTGCTCCCAAACACTGAAAAGCAGACAAAAGTGGTCGTTCAGACAAATTGGTTAAATTAATTTGATTTAACCAATTTTTTCTGAATGACTGGTTTTGCCAGTTTTCTGGCATTTCGGAGCAAATGGTCAACTGCCAATTGATCCCATACATTACCATGTTTTTGTTCCAACCAGCCAGACTGGACAATCTTTAGATGTATGACCAGCTTAAGGCTTATTCTGCGCATTTCTCGGCCCTCTGTAAATAAATTATTAAAGGTAATGGGCATGCAGGCTATAGCAACAGAGCATAGCACGGCCCCTAGCTCCTAACTACTGGTCCCTTACATGCCGTGGCACCATCTTCTCCCACTGTGTGCTGCAGTGGGGTTCCGACCTGACTGTCCCACTGCAGCGTACTCCTGGGCTAGGACTGAAGGCACATAGGGGGTAATTCCAAGTTGATCGCAGCAGGATTTTTGATAGCAATTGGGCAAAACCATGTGCACTGCAGGGGAGGCAGATATAACATGTGCAGAGAGAGTTAGATTTGGGTGGGTTATTTTATTTCTGTGCAGGGTAAATACTGGCTGCTTTATTTTTACACTCAAATTAGATTCCAGATTGAACACACCCCACCCAAATCTAACTCTCTCCGCACATGTTATATCTGCCTCCCCTGCAGTGCACATGGTTTTGCCCAATTGCTATAAAAAATCCTGCTGAGATCAACTTGGAATTACCCCAATAGCCAGGCAACATTATCCGCTCTACCCACCCTCCTGTCATGTGCCAGGTACCAGTCACCTCTCCAGCCAGTAGCAGCAGGAGCCTGTGGAATACCGGGGAAAGCAGAAGATCACAGCTCTGGGTAAGGAGTGTTGTAGGGAACTGTGGGCTGAAAAGGATTATTGTGATGGTACTAATGCTGGAACTGTAGCTGGGTGCCTGGCGCTGCAGATTCTACCCATTTGATAGTGTCTGAGGTATACAGAGTGTGGGCAGCTGGGAGCATGCAGAGGAAACTTCAGGGAACATATGGTTCAGAGGAGCAGTAGCACTGTCAGACTATAGGCAAATAGATATGACTTGCCCCCATGTGCAGCGCAGCCCAGTCATTAAATAAGTATATAGGTCAGCCTTGCCAGAAGTCACGCAGCTCTGCTGCTGCAGGACCTCATATCAGACAGCACTGAGAATAGTTACAGAATTTATTTGGAACCATGGGCCTAATTCAGATCTGATCGCAGCAGCAAATTTGTTAGTTAATGGGCAAACCATGTGCACTGCAGGTGCATACGTGCCTACTTTCTGGCAGCTCTCTCCGGGAGAGAGCTGCCAGGACGGCTCAGTGGAGGGGTTGGGCTGGACAAAGACGAGAGGAGGGGGCGGGGAGGAGGCGGAATGGGTTGTGGCGGAGGAGGGGCAGAGGCAGAACAAGGGCGGAGTTACAGCGTCACAACGTCTAAATCACGCCCCCTGCTCTGTAATGCTGCTATAACCGGCATTTTACAGCAGGGGGCGTGGCTATGATGACGCAATTCAACAAGAATCGCGTCATCTACTGTCCGGACCGCCCACTTTACTCTGAAAGGGGGCGGCCAGGCAGGGGGGAACTGAAAAACCTGGGAGACTTGTCTGCTCTTCCGTGGGGCCAGGGGGTCACCCGATTTTCGGGAGCCTCCCGGCCATTCCGGGAGAGTAGGCAAGTATGTGCAGGTGTGGCAGATATAACATGTGCAGAGAGAGTGCGATTTGGGTGGGTTATTTTGTTTCTGTGCAGTGTAAATACTGGCTGCTTTATTTTTTCACTGCAATTTAGATTTCAGTTTGAACACACCCCACCCAAATCTAACTCTCTCTGCACATGTTATATCTGCCCCCCCCCCCCTTGCAGTGCACATGGTTTTGCCCATTAGCTAACAAATTTGCTGCTGTGATCAGATCTGAATTACCCCCATGTCCCAGAGTTTTCAAAGATGTTCTGAGGCAGCTTGTCTAGCACCCAGCTAGGAATTCCTGGAGATGCCAGATTGTAAGTGTTACATTGCTGATGGTGTTATGTGAATGTAAACATCACGGTGAGACTGCCGGGACAGATGTACCAGGCCTGGACACAGGGGTCTGGCAGCAGATCACGGTCCAGCAGCCGACCATGAAGCGGGAGTATCAGCATTTCTAATTTGGTGCTGTCTGCAAGCCAATCAGGATGGCTGCCGGTCCACGAGCTGTGATTAGCCTGCAGCCAGTGCTGAATTCAAAATGCTGCAAATGGCCCTTGGCTGTGATCTGCGATCTGCAACCAGGCAGCTTGGTATTCTCTGCGATCAAGGGGTTATTAGAGGCAGCAGATGCAGCAGCAGCTGTCATCTCCCACTATCACCTCAGTGGTTGTCCTTCACCACCCTGGCAAGGTCCATTCCATCCTGCTCTATGACACCCAGGTCCAGCATTCCCTATACTGTGCCACCCCTCAGGTCTAGCCTTCCTGGCCCTGTGCCCCCCACTAGGGTCCAGCCTTCACTGCCCTGTGCCCCCAATAGCTCCAGCCGTCCCTGCCTTTCATCCCCCCCCTTTTTTTTTTTTTTACAATTGACGCCTCACTCCTGCTGTAGCTCCACCCACATTATCTACAGCTCCTCCCACTTCTTTCAGGGGGTTAGGGGCTGCCTATTTTGTCAGTTCCGGGCCCCACAATTTCTGATGATAGCCCTGCAAATTCATACACTGTGCAGCCAGGTATTTCGGATTACAGATAACTCCCACAATGTTAGGTCACATTAGTTTCATTCAGTGAGCTCAGTGACAAGTGCTGAGTACAAAGGACTAATAGGGGCTGATAAAAGTTATTTTCATCTCTTTTAAACTTAGTGTACACACATTCTTGGCCAAATTAATTATGGAGTGACTGGTAAGTAAAGGGAAGTCACCAGAGGATGAAGTAAGGTATAGACCAGGCCTGACCAACCTGTGGCTCTCCAGCTGTTGTAAAACTGCATGTCCCATCATGCTTTGCCACAGTTTTGCTATTAGGGAATGCTAAAACTGTGGCAGGGCATGCTGGGATGTGTAGTTTCACAACATCTGGAGAGCCACAGGTTGGCCACCCCTGGTATAGACAAAGGGGGTGAATCAGACCTGATTGCTGGACTGCTAACTTTTCTGTCCTGTATTCAGATAGTCGCCGCCCAAGGGGGAGTGTAAATTTGCAGTACAAGTGTGCAATTGCATGTGTACGCCGAGCTACAAAAATCCATTGTGTGCAGCCCAGGACATACTCCCAGGGCAATTGAGAGCCGGGCTGGGCCCAGGTACTTTTCAAGGGGTGTGGCGTAATCACAGGAGGTGTGGTCATGTACCCTTAGAAAAAATACTGGGGAAAAAATAGTATTTTAAGCACCTTTATGGCCATACTGTAGCCCAGTACACAGCAGAGTGTGCTCGGCTAAGGAGAAGAGCTGCAGCCGCTGCTGCCAAGTAAGGGGGAGGGGGCCTGGGCCCCTACTGGACCCTCACTGGGCCTCTCAATCAGACCTGGGCCCGGGTAATTTGTACCCTCTCCCCCCCTCTCTCGACACCACTGCTTATTCCTACAGTGTTATGAGAACAGGCTGATAAGGGCTGCAGCTGCTGTCACACACCCTCCTTGAAAACGCTTGAGAACGCATGCATTTTTCCGGACACTCCCGGTAAACAGTCAGTTACCACCCACAAATGGCCTCTTCCTGTCAATCACCTTGTGAAAGCCAATGCAGATGACATTTTCACACCATCCTGTCGCTGACCGGCGATGCCGCTGTGTTCTGACGCGCATGTGCATTTTGGTGCATATGCATAAGCAGTCTATTGCTGATTGCCGCTGTGCGAATACGCACAGCAGCGATCAGGTCTGAATCCCCCCCTAAGCCCAGAGAGTAGAGAAAAGCTCCCATCATTTTTGAAAAGCTGTGACATTTATGTGACCTGAAGTTAGCTCCTATCAGTGGTTCCTATATTTGTGCCTAGGCTCCTTGGGGTACTGCAAGGCTCTTGCAGGGGTGCCTCGGGATAGTGGTCCAGGACTGAATCAAATTATTCATGGTCATAGTGATAGGCAAAACCAGTGCTAGTGGCTGCCAATCATAAAACATGTAGACAATCAGAAGCGCAACTCTGTACACCCCCCACATAACTAGGAAACAGAAACAGGAGATTGTCTTCTTGAATCTGTGACATATAAGAGATGTAAGAATAATGTGTCTGAGTCTCCCATACTGCTAAGCCTTCAGTCTTACCTTCAACAATTAGCTCAAACACACTGATGGTTTCATTGCCATTGTCCGTTAATGCTACACAACTGTAATTAGCTGTGTCTGTCATTTCCGCCTTGGTAATAGAGAGCTGCAGACTGTTAGTGGTCATGGATACCGAGTATCTTGAGGTCAGAGTGAATACCCTGCCATTTTGTCTCCAAAACATTATAGCTGCTGGGTTGGCCTTGAATCCACAGGTTATTTGAACATTTTTACCCACTTCCACAGTGATTTGAGAGTCTCCAGTTAGCTCAGGAGAAACTACAAAAGAAAAGAAAAATTGCATTGACCTGTAATATTTTCTGCTAGTCGCCGTCACACTTTAAAGTGTACCTAACATAAATGTTTGCTCTTGACTGCTGCCAATTGAAAACCACATTTCACCAGACTTGACTGACCATTGAGATCACCAAAGGATCCTCTTGTGGGTGTTAAACCAAAGTGGGCCAATTGGCATGCTTAACACAAGATTCAAAATTTGAGAAAAATGTCTTTATTTTAACCAAAAGACCCCAATCAGCTGTATCTTATCTGGTTTTTTTTTCATGTGCAATGAATGAAAGAAACCTTTATGAGCCTTGAATAACAAGATCAATACGTAAGCAGTGTGAGCATCTATTATGAATCCACCTATGGGTTTGTGTTCATAAGAGTTAAAGATACCTTTATGAGTATTCTGCATATCTATTGAAAGTAAGAACAAAGTGAGCACTACTCTTTGTTATCACGGTGGTGCCCCATACCCGCACGCAGGGTTTTTTTTCGAGTACCCAGAACCCCCCCCTGCTCGCCGATCCGTCAGATGAGAAGGCCGATTTACTGTACTCTTAATAAGTTAGAACTTGGGCAGGCTGTGTCTGTGACGCGGCTCCGGGCCTCCGGCAGCAGCGTCCTAACTGAGAAACTGACTAGGTATCCGCTGGCTGCCTGTAAGTGTGTGTGTGTGTGTGTGTGTGTGTGTGTGTAGACTCAGTGGTTGGGGAAGGTAGTCTATAATTCATTGTTCTGGCCAGGAGCTAATGAGGGGGAGTGGTGGTGCGTGTATGTCTGTCTGCTGTGTGTATGTATGTAAGTATGCCATATGTATGTATATGTTCAAATGTACTGTATATATATATATATATATATATATATATATATATATATATATACAGGTTGAGTATCCCTTATCCAAAATGCTTGGGACCAGAGGAATTTTGGATATGGGATTTTTCCGTATTTTGGAATAATTGCATACCATAATGAGATATTATGGTGATGGGACCTAAATCTAAGCACAGAATGCATTTATGTCACATATACACCTTATACACACAGCCTGAATGTCATTTTAGCCAATATTTTTTATAACTTTGTGCATTAAACAAAGTGTTTGTACATTCACACAAATCATTTATGTTTCATATACACCTTATACACACAGCCTGAAGGTCATTTAATACAATATTTTTAATAACTTTGAGTATTAAACAAAGTTTGTGTACATTGAGCCATCAAAAAACAAAAGTTTCACTATCTCAGTCTCACTCAAAAAAGTCCGTATTTCGGAATATTCCGTATTTCGGAATATTTGGATATGGGATACTCAACCTGTATATATATACATACATACATACAGTGTGTGTGTGTTGCATATGGTTCATCACTCAGTTATACGTGAAACATCTTTGCAGTATATATATATATATATATATATACAGTCCCGGAGATGCGGCACTCTGGTTCACTTAGCAAACAAAAGGCGGGCGTGGATTCCCAGTATGAATCAACGTTTCAATATTTATTTATATTGTCATCAGGATACAGATAAAACAAATAAAAACATACCTTTATACAAGACCATCACTACGTGAATGCCGGCGTCGGGAGCGGGACCGCTCACCCGCCCCTTTGCCGCGCTGAAAACGGACGTCAAAGACCTGCGTCTAGTGAGTCCCAGTATAGTCACCATGGCAACAAGAACAAGCCTAGAGCCACAGGGCGCACTATAAGTACAATCTTAATATCGTTATCCAAAACATATATTAACCTTTAATCACATAAGTAGCCCATAAAAAACAAACAGATTAAGAATAAAGGGCTATCATGGCAATATGCTACCGTAATGCTGCATAAGCTACATTTTCATTAAGCCCCTTAGGGGCAATTACATTAAGGCGATGGATCCATTGTGCTTCGCAGCGTAATAGTTGTAAAGATCTGTTACCCCCTCTGATATTGATGGGGACCGTATCAATCATACGGTAACGGAGACTAGCAAGTGGGTGTTTAAAGAGTGCAAAGTGGCGAGCTACGGGTTGATCACTCATACCTGATGTAATTGCTGCCCGTATGGCTGCCCTATGATTACCCATGCGCTCCTTGAACTTGCTCTCAGTCTTGCCAATATATGACAGACCACATGGGCAAATAATTTGGTAAATTACAAAAGAGGAATTACATGTGAAGTGATGTCTAATAAAGAATTGTTTTCCGGAGTGATGATGACAAAAAACATCTCCCGTAAGGAGAAATGACAAGTAGTGCAGGTGCACTTAAAACATCCTACTCGGGTATTGGACAAAAAGGTAGCTTTCTTAATGGGCCGTACAGATGTCAGGGTATTAACCAGGGAGTCTTTCAAGTTTTTACCCCTTGAAAAACTGGGCATTAGCCCATAATCTTGCAAATGTAGCTTGTCATCACTCTGGATGATAGGCCATAATTTTTTTGCTTTATTCATAACAATTGGTGACATTTCGTTATATTGGCTCACCCAAGGTAGCCTATTCTTAGTACTCCTGGAATCTGTTGTCTCCCCTCTGGTCAATAAACTAGTGCGATCCAACTTCAAAACTTTATCTTTGCATTGCAGTAACAAGTTAAGTTTATACCCACGTTCCAGAAAATTCTTAATCATCACATCAAGTTGCTCAATTGCAATCCGTCTATCACTGTTAATCCTCATCACCCTAACCATTTGCGAATAAGGTAAACCATTAATTAATGCTCTGGGGTGGCAACTTTGTGGTTTTAATAGCATATCCCTATCAGTTTCTTTGGAAAAGAGTTTAGTGTGCAGGCTCTTATTTTTGATGGATACATTTACGTCTAAAAAATTGATATTATCATCACTGTAACTGTACGTAAATTTAATCGGATTATCTGAATTATTATGGAGATCAATTGCTTTTGTGAGAATCTGCACATCACCTCTCCATAACAAAAACAGATCATCTATGTATCTAACAAACATGAGAATTTTAGATGAAATAACCTCATTTGAAAAAAATATTAGATGCTCAATTAAGAACATCACCACATTTGCATATGCCGGAGCCATAGAACTCCCCATTGCACACCCCTTTGTCTATAAATAAAACCTGTTATCATACAGAAAAAAATTGTTATAAAGAATAAGTTCAAACATCTGGAGGATCAACTCAACCACTTCATCAGAATATTCACTTTTAGCTTGTAGAAATGATTTAAGTGACTGTAAACCCAAAGAGTGCGGGATAGACGTATACAAGCTAACAACATCTATTACTACTAGATAGCAATCATCAGGAACCTCGGTGATAGTATTCAACCGAGTGAGAAAAGAGGTCGTATCAAGTAAGAAAGTTGATTCCAATTGGATCAAGGGCTGCAACAAAGCATCCAAAAAAGTTGCTAGGGGTT
Source organism: Pseudophryne corroboree (assembly GCF_028390025.1). Lineage (NCBI taxonomy): Eukaryota > Metazoa > Chordata > Amphibia > Anura > Myobatrachidae > Pseudophryne > Pseudophryne corroboree. Next base: position 877,048,077 of record NC_086445.1, read on the forward strand.
GAAGTAGCGATCCTCGGGCCGACACAATAGGATGGCCTGGTGGTGGATTTAACCCTTTGTGCACCTTGGGGATAGTGTAAAAAATTGGTACCAATGGGAATTTAGGGTACAGGATATCTATAATGCTCTCAGAAATAAAATGCATATCACATGCTGCCTGTAACAATTGGAACAACTTTCTCTTACAAACATTAGAAGGATCCTTAGGTAATAATTGATATGTTGTAACATCGTTAAGTTGACGCATCACCTCCCTATCGTAATCCAGCAGATCCTGCAGAACTATCCCTCCGCCTTTATCTGCTTGACGGATAACTAACATTTTATTAGAAGTCAGTGTTTTTAAAGCATGGCGTTCTGCCACAGTTAAATTAGGATGTGCTGGAACACGAAGGGAAGTTGATGCATCAACCTCCTGGTCTAACAGTCTAAAGAAGGTTCTTATACTGGCATTATTAGAAACTGGGTCAAAGTTAGAACGTGCAGCAAACTTTTTTAATTGAGCTGGAATTTCTGATTTAGTTCCCACTCCAGGCCCTTTGTTGTTTCCAAAGAACTCTTTCAGTCTAATGGATCTAGCCAGTTCTTGTTTTTCCATCACCCAGGGTAATTCCTTAAAGCTTACTGAAGGAATAAATGACAGTCCTTTTAGCAGTAGACTGACTTCACCTTTGGAGAGTTCATGGGAAGATAAATTAAAGATTAGGTCTTCCTGGCTAGGGGAGGTCTGCCTACTCGCCCTCTGCCTTTCTGACTGCCCCCCCCCCCCCCCCCCGCCTCTACACAAAAAATTAATCTAAAAAATACATATGACCCATTCGATGTCAATTGTTCACATCAAAAAACAAACGTAGATACATAGGTTAAAAATCAAAAAATGTCCAATAAAAATGCAATGAAGAATTCAATAAAAAGATTTCAGTTGGAAAATGGCTACTCACACAGGGGTCTGTCGACGCGTTTCGGTCTCTTGGACCTTTTTCAAGATTGACATCGAATGGGTCATATGTATTTTTTAGATGAATTTTTTGTGTATAGTTATTTATGTTCTTCAATAAATTCCTTGGAACATTGTTTTTACCGATGTCTCTGGGACTCACATGCTATATGAAGATCCAACTTCTGTGGATCTCTTATTTTGGGACCTATATTTTGGAGCCAAGCATTTCCCAATATTGCTACAGAGGATATTTCTCTGCTTGATATGAGTTGTGGCATAAGGACCAGATAAAGATACCTTGATGGGATTCAATCTGCATATTTATGTGTGAGTTGGGGTACGCCCGTGAGATATATATTTTCCTTCTATACAAAGATACCATTATAGGAGTTACACTTTGAATTTCTGTGTGAGTGAGGGGTACGCACACCTTATCAGCAATCTGGTGAAGGGTCCACGTATTGGTGGTACATACGAAACCTTAAGAATATTACACACGGTGAAATGATTGAAGGTGCAATTAAGACATGGGAATGATCCAAAACTGCATATTTCATATGTAATTTATGGTAAAGAAATTTCTACACATTGGATATTCTCTTCTCATTTTTCACATGCAAATGAGGTCATTACATATGGAGGATACACCCTTATGAATTACCGTGAGAGGATATTTGAAAGAAACCTTGATAGGAGTCCAGATTCCCATTTCCGTGTGAGTTGGGGTACGATATCCAGGATTATCTTGATATAAGAGTATAAAAGATACCTTGATGTGCTGAATTTACCTCATATCAGCGTGAGTGGGGGTACGCTGAACAAAACACTGTACCATTCATTCGAGGAAAGTACCATTACTTCCTCATTTTTTAAGTTTCCCCTATGCGCCAAAGGAAGCCTTTGACTCTATCTTGCTCTAGATTCATTTCCACAATGTCTGCATACATTGTGGAAATGAATGCTTTGTCACGGCACCCTACAGCCACTCGTTATAGGTTGTGTTTTGCACATTGGACACTTTTTTAGCACTGGCACTTTTTGGTAAACGGCACAGAATTGTTTGGATGCACTAGAAAGCACTTGGCACTTTACTGCTATTTCACTATGGCTACCATGGCGGATGACGTGGAGGCTATGACGCCGTCACTACAGTTTTGTTACCCGGTGGGCGATACCCATACCTTCTCTGAATCAGAAGTTGATGCCATTCTATATAACACAGGAGTCAAGGATGAGGTTGAAGCTATGGCTCCAGATTTGATTTATAGGGACCTTTTACGTCTAAAAAAGAAGGAAGTAGATTTCTATCTACATGGACTTTCCCTTAGCGACTATTATAAAACAAAGAAAATACCTAGGGGATTTAGAGTTAGGAACTGTCCCACAATAGGTCGCTATGATCCTCAATTTTGCCGTAAATGGGTGGGTATTTTAAACCGCTGTTCCTTTGACCTCATCCTATTAGTCATTGAGCAATCCACTATGGAGCTCCATTTGATTAGAGATAAGATCATGAGTTTTGAATCTTCTCATATGGCTACATCAACATCTGACCAAGGGACTGACTGGGTGGATCGATTAAAACAGCAGATTGCAACTTACAAAAGAGAATTACTACAATTTAAGAAAGAGAAACTAAGTAAGGTCGAGTCTGATTATAAAAGACACACGGTTTACAGGTGGCTCTCTGGAGGGCCGAATGAGGAATGTAAGCAACCATTCTTTAGGAAAAATAAACAACGCAACTATAGGAAGACCACACGTTTTGACACGGACTCTTCCCAAGATAATTTGAGTTCCAACAGTGAATTGGATCAAACTTCCTCAGCATCTGGCCCTTTAGGGGCTCTGACCAGGGCAGCGCACCGGGGGTTCACCCAAGGAGAAAAAGGAAATTCACGCGGCGGGGGGGGGGGGGGGGGCAGTCAGAAAGGCAGAGGGCGAGTAGGCAGACCTCCCCTAGCCAGGAAGACCTAATCTTTAATTTATCTTCCCATGAACTCTCCAAAGGTGAAGTCAGTCTACTGCTAAAAGGACTGTCATTTATTCCTTCCTTCAGTAAGCTTTAAGGAATTACCCTGGATGATGGAAAAACAAGAACTGGCTAGATCCATTAGACTGAAAGAGTTCTTTGGAAACAACAAAGGGCCTGGAGTGGGAACTAAATCAGAAATTCCAGCTCAATTAAAAAAGTTTGCTGCACGTTCTAACTTTGACCCAGTTTCTAATAATGCCAGTATAAGAACCTTCTTTAGACTGTTAGACCAGGAGGTTGATGCATCAACTTCCCTTCGTGTTCCAGCACATCCTAATTTAACTGTGGCAGAACGCCAGGCTTTAAAAACACTGACTTCTAATAAAATGTTAGTTATCCGTGAAGCAGATAAAGGCGGAGGGATAGTTCTGCAGGATCTGCTGGATTACGATAGGGAGGTGATGCGTCAACTTAACGATGTTACAACATATCAATTATTACCTAAGGATCCTTCTAATGTTTGTAAGAGAAAGTTGTTCCAATTGTTACAGGCAGCATGTGATATGCATTTTATTTCTGAGAGCATTATGGATATCCTGTACCCTAAATTCCCATTGGTACCAATTTTTTACACAGATCTTTACAACTATTACGCTGCAAAGCACAATGGATCCATCGCCTTAATGTAATTGCCCCTAAGGGGCTTAATGAAAATGTAGCTTATGCAGCATTACGGTAGCATATTGCCATGATAGCCCTTTATTCTTAATCTGTTTGTTTTTTATGGGCTACTTATGTGATTAAAGGTTAATATATGTTTTGGATAACGATATTAAGATTGTACTTATAGTGCGCCCTGTGTCTCTAGGCTTGTTCTTGTTGCCATGGTGACTATACTGGGACTCACTAGACGCAGGTCTATGACGTCCATTTTCAGCGCGGCAAAGGGGCGGGTGAGCGGTCCTGCTCCCGACGCCGGCATTCACGTGGTGATGGTCTTGTATAAAGGTATGTCTTTATTTGTTTTATCTGTATCCTGATGACAATATAAATAAATATTGAAACGTTGATTCATACTGGGAATCCACGCCCGCCTTTTGTTTGCTAAGTGAACCAGAGTGCCGCATCTCCGGGACTGTATTTATATCTACATGAAGGCACCGGTGCAGGTGATATAATTTGTTGAAGGGAGTGCCAGACCGACAGGAGTTTTTATATATATATATATATATATATATATATAGTAGATGGCCGGCACTCGCCTGTCGTGGGTAGATTGCTCCAGTGCCCTCCAGAGGTATCAACGATACAGGAATGAAGAGGCGTCACTCAGAGTCTCTAAATCACTTGATAATAGTGTATTACACATACATATTACTGTGTCTTATATGTGTATCTAATACATGGGTGTGTATTGCATGACCGGCCGTCGTGGACACCCATGAGTGGGAATTGTGGGAGTAGTCCCTGTTGGTCGGCATGCTGACCGTCGGGATTGTGAGGGTGTGGGATGTAGGGGGAGGAAATGTGACCGGTCCTGACCGCCGGTGACATAACTACATCCCTAATACACTATTATCAAGTAATTAAAGAGACTCTGAGTGCTGTCTCTTCATTCCTGTATTACATAAATCTCCATGCAGTGACATACATCTATGGAAACCCCCACATGAAAATCCTGCATTTGCCACTGCGCCCCATACTGTAGAGGATTTGTGCACCCCACTCTTTTGGGGAGAGGATAAGGGTTTGATAATACAGTACCAACCTTCCCTGATCTTCACATAAAATAGAGTTGTTATTTATACCCCTCTTTTCTTCATTTTTCATACCTCCACACCTGTGAGACATACTGAATGAGGAGAATCCAAATGACTGTTGGTTGAAGGACCATACATCTGGAACAAGTTTGGCGCAAGGACCTTTTATTGTTTTACTATATATATATATATATATATATATATATATATATATATATTTATGTGTGTGTGTGCCTGTGTATACAGTTTACTGTATATAGCACATGCATATCATGTCACACATACAATGCAAGCAGCTGCATGTAGTAGATGGAAGTGAGTGCTAGCACCTGTTCATAAGGCCCCACCCACTCAGGGCAAAATGCCGCGATTATCAGGAGCTCGCGGGGACAAAATTATGTAATGCTAGTGGAGCCGAATGGGGCCTAATAACCGTGACTTGAGACCATTGAAAAAAAAGTGAAGTCTGTAAGGGTACACAGAAACCCCCCTACATGTACCAACCCAGCCCCCAACAGCTCTTTCTGGCTGTTGACGGAACACACTTCCTTCCAATAGGAATCTACTTCTGCTGCTAGTATGCTAGCACTTCTCAAGGCTGCAGCAGATGCAATCCCAAGAAACTGGGTTTTCTGCGCATGCGCTTTAGATACTTATGGTGTCCGGCCTGGCGCTGATCTGAGCTGCCGCCTGGACAACCTGCAGATTTAAAATGGTAGGCTCTGCCAACTGGTAATGACCCATATTTTGATACAATGTGGCATTCAACCGTATAATGAGTTTGCTGATAAATTAAAAATCTATACATCCAACCTTCAAAAGTCAATAGCTGTTATAATAATAAGTGTTGGAGCTCTACTCACACAGAACATTCAGCTGTAGGGACCGTTTGATGGTGGTGTTACTCTTCAATAGACAAGTAAAGCTCACTCCATTGTCTGCAGTGGTCAGCTCTGGGATGCACACGTTACTGGTGTTCACACTATTCTCAGATTTAATGTTCACCTGCTGGGTCCCACGGTACCAGATCAAGGTCTCATCTGCAGTGTTGCTGGTAACGTCACAACGAAGGTTCGCAGACTCAGAGATGTTAAGGGTTAACTGGTCATCGTATGCCTTATTATTCATTAAGAGTTCTATAGCGGTGGCTGCAATCAAAACATACATTGGGGGGGAGATGTACTAAGCCCTCGGAGTCATATAGTGGAGAGAGGTAAAGTACCAGCCAACCAACTCCTAACTGCCATGTTGCAGGCTGTGTTTGAAAAAAATGACAGTTATGAGCTGATTGGTTGGTAGTTTATCTCTCTCCACTTTATCAATCTCCAGGGTTTAGTACATTTCCCCCATTTTCACAAGCTAAATATATTTGTGTAAGATACACAACTCTCTCCAGAAATCAGAATATACACTATCAAAATCCCCGCCAGTAATCCTGTCTAATCCATCTCATTTGTACAAAGTGCCAGTGGCAGAGAAACCACCAACTGCTAATGGACAACAACATGCATGCTAATGTAGTTTTACAGCTGTGTGACCGCAATAACTTTCCCTGAGACTTTCAACATGACATATACGAGTATGTAAATCTGTGTTTCTAACTTTTAAAAGTAAAAAAAAAAACCCCATAAAAAGTTGATGCCTAACAACTAAACAGTACAAGTGATGTAAAATACAGATTACTAGATTAGAAATTAACTGGGGTGTGCAAATGTATTTGTTTGCCCTTGTAATGCCATGCACGCCACTGTTTATTGCTTGTACATCACCCTTTATGTCTATACAGCTGGGACAAAGTGTTGGCTGTGCAAGATAGTAAGAATGCGGAATCCCGGCAGTCAGAATCTCGACAGATTCCGAAGGTAAATACAGAGATTATTCTACAGGGGAGGGGATGGTTAGGGTTAGGCTGCAGGGAGGGACGGTCAGGGATAGGGTTAAATTACTTACCGGGATCCGCCAGGATTTTGATCACTGTTGGCATCCTGACCATCGGGATTGTGACTGCCTGGATCCAACCCAGAATAAGTCACAAAATGCACCCTCTCACTCTGTTTTTAATTTCCTACTACCCTTCCTAGTAATTAATGTTCCACTCTCCCTATCACTGGTAATTAGAGTCCCACTCATTCTTGTATTGTTTTGATGGAAAATGAAAGAACATTTTCTAGAGACTAATTACACCTTTGGGCCATCTGTGTTGGGTGAAATTCTTAAGGAGAAGGTGTATCCCTTTAGGAGCATTATCTGGAACACTTTCGCTCTACGGTGGAAATCCAGGAAAAGAAAACAAGTCCATTATATTCCTAAGGACTTGGTCAGTTCTATTCATATTTGAAATTGTATACTAGCGCCCTCAGACATTGTCTAGTTCTAATTACCTTTTCTGGTCCTTGCTAACGGGATGATACTAGAGGAGCAGCTCATCATTGGTGCAAGATAAGGGCATTGTTTGTATTCTATCTATCTAAATATATATATATATATATATATATATATATATTCAGGCTATCGATAATGATAATGGCATTAAAATATTACAGAGAATTCAGGATTCTATGTCCTCATTATGTAATAGAGAATTTACTTCGCAGATCACCCACCTGTTAATGGATATGACACAAACAGGAGCAAAGTTAATAGAAGAGATTTTGTCATTTTCCTACTCCTATTCCTTGCAAGCTGGTAAAGAGAGGTGAGAATTAGAACGTTCTCCTCTTTATATAAATATATATATTAAGAAGAGACTCAACCAAAACTACACAATGCTATTTTGCCATTAACTTCTCTTATACCCCTTTCACACATAGCTTTTTGATCAAGATTTTTGCTGTGGTTTGTGGCTCGACCCGGATGTAGGCTATGTGTGAACAGAGCTGACCCAGGTTGGGTGTCCCGAGTCCGCAACCCTAGTTGATGCCAGGGTCATTCCTGGGACCAGCCTGTAGTGTGAACGGCATTAACCGGGTCACATCTAAAAGGTGCTGATTGGTAGGCACAGTAGTGATTGGAGAAGACATCATCTCCAAGCGTCCCCTGTAAGCCCAAAGACCCGGGTCCAGTGTGAATGATGACGGACAGAGAATAACCTGGCTCCATCACCCATGTGTAAAAAGGGATAAGTACTGAAACCCTAGCTTCAAATCGAGCTCATTGTCCAAGGTCCGAGTCAGGTTAAAACCGGGGTTTATGTGTGAAAGGGGTATAAGTTACAAGAAACTCATGATTACATGCATTATGCATCTAAGCAGATACCACAAAATAGTTAATATTTTCAACTACAAATAAATAGATTGTTAAACTATCCACACACATTCATATTTGTATTCATTCTATGTGATAATGGGGGTAATTCCAAGTTGATCGCAGCAGGAATTTAGTTAGCAATTGGGCAAAACCATGTGAACTGTAGGGGAGGCAGATTTAACATGTGCAGAGAGAGTTAGATTTGGGTGGGTTATTTTGTTTCTGTGCAGGGTAAATACTGGCTGCTTTATTTTTACACTGCAAATTAGATTGCAGATTGAACACACCTCACCCAAATCTAACTCTCTTTGCACATGTTAAATCTGCCTCCCCTGCAGTGCACATTGTTTTGCCCAATTGCTAACAAAAATCCTGCTGCGATCAACTTGGAATTACCCCCAATGTCTTAAGCAGTAAGCAACAGGATCTCTAATAGCAATGGTGCTGTAATCGAATTAATTGAATTGTAACCACAATTCCTGATCACTGTATTTAGCCACAAATTACCATATGCTAGCAACATTCTATTCCAAAGATTGTAGAGTATAAATTCACTGAAAATAATTACCATGTTGGAGGTTATTTCATGTGGCCAACATAAAGGCAAAGGTGAGGGAGTAGAGACTGCAGCAGCATACAGATAGGAAGTGAAGCCAAGACTACAATGTGTCTAACTACTAGACTTCATGGATAGCTGCTGTCTACCTAGTTAGTAGCAAAGTATTCACACATACAGTAGAAGGGGAGTACCCAGTTACTTCGGATTAAAGTTTAAACTAATATATAACTTGTTATAACATTAATAAATGTATGTATTATTGATGATTATAGTTACATTGTGCATTGACTACTGTCTTCTGCTAATTGGCATTCTCCTGTATGTATATTTAGCTGTTTTTATGTCACTATGAACTATTCCTTTTAATATGATTACGATAAAAGTGATGTATTAGTTTAATCATATAAGGGGGTATCCAATTAGCATGTACGCTGTTTTTTTTTATTTTTTAGGGCAATCCTATTTCGACAAAAATGACACTTTCTCGTGACAATACACAGTTTCAGTGAAACGTGTTTTAGTGGTCGCAGCAACGTTTTTTGCGCTTAAAACGGGGCTGCTTTTGGGGAATTATTTTTCCGTCCTGAGGCAGGTGAAACAAAATCTCAGACAAGCAGCGGCACCTGATGGCTTTCGATGCTAATTGGATAGCCCCGGGCGAATCCATTACCCATGAAAAAATATCATGGCTAATTGGATAGTGCCCTAAGAGTCTCCGTGGTAACTGGTAACTCCTCTTTTGTTTGAGATTAATTTAAGCCAACAGATTCCATAGAACAAGATGCATGGATAGGGTATACCATAGACTACAATTACTAAATAACCAATCTCTTACCTCTGATGAAGATACTGGATAGCTTCAGTTACCTGTCTCTACGAAATGAGCAAATTTGTGTTCTTGGTTCTATTCTTATTCTATTTTAATTCTCTATTGGCATCAGGGTCAATGCCTGAGAGGCTACAGGTCAAGGTCTACACTTTATGGACTCTAAGTAAATATAAAACCACTTGCAAGAAGAGCATTCTTGCAAGAAGACAAACTTGTTTCTAGTTAATTTAATGACTGTGGGGCGAGGTCTTTCAGTGACTGAGAAACTTATTCTGGCTTCTAGAATGCTTTCTGTGCCATTCACCTTGTAAATATCCACTAGAAAATAGATTCCCTATTCTTCAGGAACACAAACTCAATGTTCATTAGTTTTCAATTAGAAAAAGCCAACCAGACAATAGTATTTCTGCGGCACAATCCTGGAACCCAAACAATACAGGCTGATATGCACTATAGAGAACATCCTCTTTCTCTAAATACAATATAGAATCAATGATTCACTAAATATCAACTCAAATACAGGTTTCAACATTTGGGGGTAGATTTACTAAATCTTCTACAAATGAAAAGTGGATTCTAGATATCACTTTTTTCAGACTCTGGTTGCTACGGGCAATGCCTTCACTTGTCTGATTTAGTAACTTTAGTAAATCTACCAGTGGGGGTTATTCAACAAAAGTGTATTTTAGATAAAATAGTGTTAAATGGGTTTTTAAACTATGTTCATTGAATATTATATTTTGTAAAAATATATATTTTAATAAGTTCAAAGTAGATTTAAATATACTATGCAGAACTTTTCAAAGCTGCCACACCTTTGGTGATTTTGGCCACTGGCTTTAAAGGGACAAAAATATTAAACTCAATGGCTGAAACCACTGAAGACGTGGAGGCTTTAACCACTTCACTGAAGATTTTTCCCTTCAAAACCGCTCATAACATTGTTTCTCTTACGTCCTAGAGGATGCTGGGGACTCCGTAAGGACCGTGGGGGTATAGACGGGCTCCGCAGGAGACATGGGCACCTAAAAGAACTTTCTAGTATGGTGTGCACTGGCTCCTCCCTCTTTGCCCCTCCTCCAGACCTCAGTTAGATCTTGCGCCCAGAGGAGATAAGGTGCATTACAGGGAGCTCTCCTGAGTTTTCTGTAAAAAGAATTTTATTTTCAGGGAGCTCTGCTGGCAACAGACTCCCTGCATCGTGGGACTGAGGGGAAAGAAGCAGACCCACTTCTTAAGAGTTAAGGGCTCTGCTTCTTAGGCTACTGGACACCATTAACTCCAGAGGGAGTCGGAACACAGGTCTCACCCTGGGGTTCGTCCCGGAGCCGCGCAGCCATCCTCCTCACAGATGCCGGAAAAAAGAAGCCGGGGTGAGTATGTCAGACATAAGAAGACATCAGGCGGCAGAAGACTTCAGATCTTCATGAGGTAAGCGCGCAGCAGGAAGCTGCGCGCCATTGCTCCCACACTTACACACACACACATGGCACTGATGGGTGCAGGGCGCAGGGGGGGCGCCCTGGGCAGCAATAAACCTCATTTTAGGCAAAAAAGTATGTAGTTAGGCTTCACGAGAGGGACCGAAGCCTGCCGCGCGAGGGGGCGGAGTTTGATTCCTCAGCACTAACCAGCGCCATTTTCTCCACAGAGACTGCAGAGAACGCTGGCTCCCCGGACTCTCCCCTGCTGAGCATCAGAGGGCTGAAAAAAAGAGAGGGGGGCACATAATTAAGGCGCAGTGAGTGAGGAAATCTATATACATTTATATATATAAAAGCGCTATCTGTTTTTTTTTTTCCTGGGTCAGTTGGCGCTGGTGTGTGCTGCATACTCTCTCTCTGTCTCTCCAAAGGGCCTTCTTTAGGGAATTGTCCCCTTATAGTTATATCCCAGTGTGTGTGGGGTGTCGGTACGTGTGTCGGCATATCTGAAACGGAAGGCTTATCCAAAGAGGAGGTGGAACAGATGAGTGGTGTGTCTCAGTCGGCGGTGCCGACTCAGGATTGGATGGATATGTGGCATATGTTAAATGCTAGTGTAGCTTCACTGCATAAAAGACTGGACAAAGCAGAGTCCAGTGCGTCGGCAGGTAATCAATCTACGGATTATACCGACTCACAGGACCCGTCGGGGTCTCAGAAACGTCCCTTCTCACAAATAAGGGACACAGATACCGACACGGACTCTGATTCCAGTGTCGACTATGATGAAGCAAGATTGCACCCCAGGGTGACAAAAAGTATTCAGTGCATGATTATTGCAATAAAAGATGTGTTACATATCACTGATGAGCCCTCGGTGCCCGACACGAGGATACACATGTTTAAGGAAAAGAAACAAGTTATAAACTTTCCTCCTTCCCATGAAATTAATGAGTTATGTGAAAAAGCATGGGAAACTCCAGATAAGAAACTGCAGATTCCCAAAAGGGTTCTTATGGCGTACCCTTTCCCTACACAGGACAGGGTACGTTGGGAATCCTGTCCCACAGTGGACAAAGCCTTAACATGCCTTTCCAAGAAGGTGGCGCTACCGTCCCCTGACACAGCGGCCCTCAAGGATCCTGCGGACCGCAGGCAAGAGACTACACTAAAGTCTATCTACACTCATACTGGTACTTTGCTTAGACCGGCAATTGCGTCGGCATGGGTATGTAGTGCAGTAGCAGCTTGGACGGATACACTGTCAGCTGACCTTGATACCCTAGATAGGGATACAATTTTGTTAACATTAGCTCATATTAAGGACGCAGTCTTATATATGAGGGACGCTCAAAGAGACATTGGTTTACTGGGTTCAAGAGCCAATGCTATGGCTATTTCGGCAAGAAGAGCCTTATGGATCCGCCAATGGACGGGGGATGCAGACTCAAAAAGGCATATGGAGGTTTTACCTTACAAAGGTGATGTATTGTTTGGGGACGGCCTCGCGGACCTGATCTCTACAGCTACCGCGGGTAAGTCGACCTTTTTACCTTTTGTTCCCTAACAGCAAAAGAAACCCCCACAATATCAGATGCAGTCCTTTTGGTCGCATAGATCCAGAAGAGGTCCGGGCTCCTCTTTCCTCGCCAGAGGTAAGGGTAGAGGCAAGAGGACACCTGCTGCGGCTGGTTCCCAAGAGCAGAAGTCCTCCCTGGCTTCCGCTAAGTCTACCGCATGACGCTGGGGCTCCCCTGCGGGAGTCCGCACAGGTGGGGGCACGCCTTCGACTATTCAGCCAAGTCTGGGTTCAGTCAGACGTGGACCCTTGGATGATAGAAATAGTCTCCCAGGGCTACAAGCTGGAATTCGAAGAGGTGCCCCCACGCCGATTTTTCAAGTCGGCCTTACCAGCTTCTTCCCCTAGAGCGGGAAGTAGTGCTAGCTGCAATTCAAATGCTGTGTCAACAGCGAGTGATTATCAGGGTTCCCCTGAGCCAACAGGGAAAAGGGTATTATTCAACCCTATTTGTGGTTCCGAAGCCGGATGGTTCGGTAAGGCCCATTTTAAACCTAAAATCCCTGAACCTGTACCTGAAAAGATTAAAATTCAAGATGGAATCGCTCCGAGCGGTGATAGCCTGCCTGGAAGGGGGGATTTTATGGTGTCACTGGACATAAAGGATGCTTACCTTTATGTCCCCATATATTCCTCTCATCAGGAGTACCTGAGATTCGCGGTACAGGATTGTCATTATCAGTTTCAGACGTTGCCGTTTGGGCTGTCCACGGCCCCGAGAATTTTCACCAAGATAATGGCGGAAATTATGGTGATCCTGCGCAAGCGAGGAGTCACAATTATCCCATACTTGGATGATCTCCTGATAAAAGCGAGATCAAGAGAGCAATTACTGGAGAACGTGTCACTCTCTCAGAGAGTGCTTCAACAACATGGGTGGATTCTCAATCTACCAAAGTCACAGTTGGTTTCCGACAACTCGACTACCGTTCCTAGGCATGATACTGGACACAAAACAAAAGAAAGTTTTCCTCCCGTTGGAAAAAGTTCAGGAGCTCCAGAACATGGTCCGAGAACAACTAAAGCCGAAAAGAGTGTCAGCTCATCAATGCACTCGGGTTCTGGGAAAAATGGTGGCAACTTACGAGGCCATTCCCTTCGGCAGGTTCCATGAAAGGACGTTTCAATGGGATCTTATGGATAAATTGTCCGGGTCCCATCTACAATTACATCAAAAAATAACACTGTCCCCCAGGGCCAAGGTGTCTCTTCTATGGTGGCTACAAAGTGCTCACCTCCTAGAGGGTCGCAGGTTCGGCATTCAGGACTGGATCCTGGTAACCACGGACGCGAGCCTCCGAGGATGGGGAGCAGTCACCCAAGGAAGAAATTTTCAGGGACTATGGTAAGACCAGGACTCCTGTCTACACATCAACATGTTGGAGCTAAGGCCATATACAACGGCCTTCGACAAGCGGAGAATGTTCTTCGCAACCTACCGGTTCTGATTCAATCAGACAATGTCACAGCAGTAGCTCATGTGAACCGCCAAGGCGGGACAAGAAGCAGAGTTGCGATGGCAGAAGCCACCAGGATTCTTCGCTGGGCGGAAAATCACGTAAGTGCTCTGTCAGCTGTCTTCATTCCGGGAGTGGACAACTGGGAAGCAGACTTCCTCAGCAGACACGATCTCCATCCAGGAGAGTGGGGACTTCATCAAGAAGTCTTTGCAGAGATAACGGGTCTCTGGGGAGTTCCTCAAATAGACATGATGGCGTCACGCCTCAACAAGAAGCTTGGAGGTATTGTGCCAGGTCCCGGGACCCTCAGGCAATAGCAGTAGACGCTCTGGTAACGCCATGGGTGTTCCAGTCGGTCTATGTGTTTCTTCCGCTTCCTCTCATCCAAAAGTGTTGAGGATCATAAGACGAAAAAGAGTACAGACAATACTCATTGTTCCAGACTGGCCTCGAAGGGCCTGGTACTCAGATCTTCAGGAGATGCTCACAGAAGATCCTTGGCCTCTTCCTCTAAGAGAGGACCTGTTACAGCAGGGGCCCTGTCTGTTCCAAGACTTACCGCGGTTACGTTTGACGGCATGGCGGTTGAACGCCGGATCCTAGCGGAGAAGGGTATTCCGGAGGAGGTCATACCTACTCTAATAAAGGCTAGGAAGGAGGTGACGGCAAAACATTATCACCGTATCTGGCGGAAATATGTCTCTTGGTGTGAAACCAAGAATGCTCCTACGGAAGATTTCCATCTGGGTCGTTTTCTCCACTTCCTACAGACAGGAGTGGATATGGGCCTAAAGTTAGGCTCTGTTAAAGTACAGATTTCGGCTTTGTCAATATTCTTTCAGAAGGAATTGGCTTTTCTTCCAGAAGTCCAGACTTTTGTAAAAGGAGTACTGCACATCCAGCCTCCTTTTGTGCCCCCAGTGGCACCATGGGACCTGAACGTGGTGTTGCAGTTCCTTAAATCACACTGGTTTGAACCCCTTAAAACGGTGGAGTTAAAATTTCTCACCTGGAAGGTGGTCATGTTGTTAGCCTTGGCATCTGCGAGGCGTGTGTCAGAATTGGCGGTCTTGCCTTACAGGAGCCCTTACTTGATTTTTCATGTGGATAGAGCGGAATTGAGGACTCGTCCTCAATTTTTACCCAAGGTGGTGTCTTCATTTCATATGAACCAACCTGTAGTGGTGCCTGTGGCTACGAGTGACTTGGAGGATTCCATGTTTCTGGATGTAGTCAGGGCCTTAAAAATGTATGTAGCCAGGACGGCTAGAATTAGGAAAACAGATGCATTGTTTGTCCTGTATGCTGCCAACAAGATTGTCGCGCCTGCTTCGAAGCAGACTATTGCTCGCTGGATCTGTAACACGATTCAGCAGGCTTATGTTACGGCTGGATTGCCGTTACCGCATTCAGTAAAGGCCCATTCCACTAGGAAGGTGGGCTCTTCTTGGGCGGCTGCCCGGGGCGTCTCGGCATTACAGCTTTGCCGAGCAGCAACTTGGTCGGGGTCAAACACTTTTGCTAAATTCTACAAGTTTGATACCCTGGCTGATGAGGACCTAGCATTTGCTCAGTCGGTACTGCAGAGTCATCCGCACTCTCCCGCCCGATTGGGAGCTTTGGTATAAACCCCATGGTCCTTACGGAGTCCCCAGCATCCTCTAGGACGTAAGAGAAAATAAGATTTTAAACCTACCGGTAAATCTTTTTCTCCTAGTCCGTAGAGGATGCTGGGCGCCCGTCCCAGTGCGGAAAATCTGCAAGACTTGTATATAGTTATTGCTTATATAAGGGTTATGTTACAGTTAGAATCGGTCTTGGACCGATACTGTTGTTTGTTCATACTGTTAACTGGTTAGGTGTATTCCAGGTTATATGGTATGATTGGTGTGGGCTGGTATGAATCTTGTCCTTAGATTAACAAAATCCTTTCCTCGTATTGTCCATCTCCTCTGGGCACAGTTCTCTAACTGAGGTCTGGAGGAGGGGCATAGAGGGAGGAGCCAGTGCACACCATACTAGAAAGTTCTTTTAGGTGCCCATGTCTCCTGCGGAGCCCCTCTATACCCCATGGTCCTTACGGAGTCCCCAGCATCCTCTACGGACTAGGAGAAAAAGATTTACCGGTAGGTTTAAAATCTTATTTTTCTTTTACATTTGTTACATTTAATATAGTTAAAAAGTATTTTTTTAAATATTTAAATATTATATTATGCATATCAGCAGAATGGATCTCCTCGCCAAAAACTGGGGGACACAGTGGGGCGGTGCGGTCGCATGTGATCTGATTGTGCCAGTGGTTAAAAAGCACCGCATAGTAAATTTATCCCTTAGGCTTACAGTGCCTTGCTAAAGTATTCACCCCCCTTGGCTTTTTTTTTTTTAATGCAATATTTTTATTGAAGAGAAGTCGAATATGCTGGTACAAGACAAACAGGAGATGATGACTCCAAATGAAATATTCAAAATCACATACATGTTATCCCGTGGGGAATAACCAAATGTAACATCAACAGGAAAGTACATCATCAATACCATATATATATATCGACAACAATTTTTCTGCGTTTAAGCGAAAAATAAGAGAAAGATAGGAGAGGAGAGTCAAAGAAGAAGAGAACAAGAGAGAGAGATAGAAAGGGGAAGGGTGGATGGGAGAGTGGGGGATCATCATAGGAACATACAGGGTATAGGCATGTCGCAGGAGGCAGAACCCCCATACTGTAGACTTTACATCCCGGCAGTAGACGGCATAGTATAGGTGAACCAAGGATCCCAGATCCTCCTATATTTCTCTGACCTGTCCCGTAAGGAGGCCGTGATTTTCTCCATCATGGAAATATGCCATATTTTAGCTATCAACATGCTCCTAGGGGGGGGGAGTGGTTTTTTCCCAATTTTTAGCTATCACACATCTAGCGGCGTGTAGAATTTGGAGTACCAGGCTGCTCGCTTGGGTGTCTAGATTGGACAAAGGTAGGCCCAGGAGGGCCGACCAAGGGCCCAATGTTACTTGCGAGTAGAAAATGGAGCCAATGAGGGTTTCCACCTGAGCCCAGAACGTGCATATTTTGGGGCATGACCACCAGATGTGCTTAAAGTCTCCAGTCTGGCCGCACCCACGCCAACACAATGGGGATGACCCGGGAAAAATCTTATGCAGTGTTGCAGGGACCCGATACCATCTAGTATAGACTTTATAGGAATTTTCCTTCACTAAGGAGGAAATTGAGGACTGGGCTACATTTTGCCTAATGATTTCCCATGAGTCCTCTGCAGGGGGTGGGCCAAGGTCCTGTTCCCATTTACGCTCATGGGGAAGTATGTTCGCTGCCTTCAGAGAACGTAGTAAACCATAAAGTATGTAAATAATACCCTGCCGCATGGGGGAATAAATACACAAACGTTCCAAGGGGGTGAGTTGACGTATGACTTGGGATTTTGAAAGGGAGCTCAAGAAAGAACGAATTTGTAAATACTCATAAAATACAGGTTGAGGGATATCGTATTTGTCACGTAGAGAATGAAGGGAGCGCCAGGAGGAACCCTCTATGAAATCAAACACCAGTCCCGGGCGCGGGCTCAGGTGGAACCACGGATGGGACCGTAAGGTGGAACCAGGGGGGAAATCCTGATTGTCCCAAATGGAGGTGATGGGCGAATGGGGAAAGTGGATAAACCATAATGCCGAATGCAGAAACACCACAGGGAGCAGGTGAATTTAGTGGGGGGGGGGGGGGGGGGGACACGCTTGCATTGTCCGTATTGACTTGGTCGGCGTGAGTAGGGAAACCAAAGTGGAGACCCCAGCCGCTAGACGCTCGATACGAATCCAGGGGAGATGGGGTGCTGGGGAAAACCAGGCGACAGCCTGGCTCAGGTGAGTTGCATGATAGTATTTACGAATGTCCGGCAAACCTCTGCCTCCAGCTAGTGGGTCACGTACCAGAGTGGAGGTCCTAATTCTAGGAGGCTTACCAGACCATATAAATTTTAGGAAGAGTCTCTGCATTCGGCATAGAGCCTCAGCGGGGATGCGTACGGGAATTGTTTGAATCAGATATAAGAGCCTGGGTAGGATGTTCATCTTTACTGAGACTATCCGTCCAAACCAGGCTATAATCTGTTTGTCCCAAGCCCGGAGGTCCGACTCTATACACTTAAATAAGGCTGGAAAATTCTCAGAGTATAGGGAGTCGTAGGAGTTCGTGATGAACACGCCTAAGTATTTAATTTTCTTGGAGCGCCAAGCAAAATTAAAGTTGGCAGCTAGGAGAGATCTGGTATTCTCATTAAGATGCAAAGGGAGGGCCTCCGATTTGGAATAGTTAATACGATATCCCGAATAATGAGAGTATGATGATAGGGTTTTAAATAGGTTGGGGATAGAAATATTGGGGGAAGACAGAGTTAACAGAACATCGTCTGCAAATAATGACAATTTGAACTCCTCGTCGCCAACAGTGATACCCTTAATATCGGGATTAGCCCTAACCATACACGCCAGAGGTTCGATGGTCATAGCGAAAATTAACGGAGACAAAGGACACCCCTGACGTGTACCGTTATTGATGTGGAAGAGGTGAGAGTCTTTACCATTAACCCGAACTCTGGCAGAGGGGTTGGAGTAGAGTGCCTGAATACCCTGGAGTAGGCTTCCTCCCAGGCCGAACCTACGCAAAGTGGTGAACATGAAGGGCCAAAGTATTTTATCAAAAGCCTTCTCTGCATCAAGCGAGAGAAGGACAGAGGGCAATTTAGCTTTGTTGATCAGATGGACCAAATCAATGGTTCTGCGGGTATTGTCCCTAGCTTGTCGGCCTGGGACGAAGCCCACCTGGTCAGCGTGAATCAAACGCGGGAGAACTGAGTTTAGTCTCAAGGCAAGAATTTTGGCAAAGAGTTTAATGTCGTTATTTAGTAATGAGATGGGGCGGTAACTAGCACAGGAGTTGGGGTCCTTCCCAGGTTTATGAATTAAAACTATCCGTGCCTCTAGTGCCCGGGACGACAGAGGGTTAACTCTGAGAAAACCATTGAAGAGCCTACAGTGATGGGGTAATAGGATCCCTTTAAATTTCTTGTAATACATAATTGACATCCCGTCAGGGCCAGGGGCTTTACCAGATTTCTGAGTTTTAAGTGCAATATCTAATTCCTCCACAGTTATCTCTGAGCCTAACTGAGAGACTGTCGAATTGCTCAGTGACGGTAGGTCACACTTATCTAAAAGGGATTCGATCCCCTCATTAAATCTCGGTGAAGATGATGAAGGGACCGCTTCCGTGTTATACAATAGCTTATAAAATTCTTCAAATTCACCCAAAATGCGATCAGGGTCATGAATTAGTGTTCCCTGTTTGGTGCGAATAGATAAGATATTTTTTGAGGAGATCTGAGCCCTCAACTTCCTAGCCAGAATTTTATCTGCTTTATCCCCTTTTTCATAATAAATCTGGTTAAGGCGTCTAAGACATTGTTCAGTCTTATGAGACAACAACATATTAAGTTCACCCCTAACTTTAAGTAGCTTGTCTAAATCGGCAGGGTTTAGAGAAGACTTATGAACCTCCTCCAGATGGTGGAGTTGGTCAGTCAGCTCTAAGATCTTTTGGGAGCGCTGTTTGGTGAGCCTGGCCGCGATCTGAATAAAATGGCCTCTAAGGACCGCTTTATGCGCCTCCCACAGGGTCATGTCCGATATACCAGGGGTTTGGTTCTCATTAAAATAATCATTTAATGCCTGAGTAATTTGCTGCGGCACATCGGACTGTTGAAGAAGGGCATCATTAAGGGACCAAGAGGGGGGGGAAAAAGTGCGAGCCAGCCCAGACAGAGATAAGGATATCGGGGCGTGGTCGGACCACGTAATTGGATGAATACAGCATTTCTGGATTCGAGAGGTGAGGTCTCTACCCACCATAATCATATCAATTCTAGTGTATAGATTATGCACTGGGGAGAAGAATGTGTAATCTTTAACTAAAGGGTCGACAACCCTCCAGGAATCGAATAGTAAGTGGTTTTTAAGTAGGGACTGCAGGGCTCTGGAGTTGCGAGTATGTGTATTGGACTGGGATGTTGGTAGGGAGCTAGAACGGTCAAGACTATGATGGAGTATAGTGTTGAAATCTCCTGCCATTAAAATATCGCCTTTCCTACACTGAGCAATTTTGGAATCTAAAGAGGCGAAAAACGAGGCTTGATTAACATTGGGGGAGTAAATATTGACCAAGGTGATGGGGACATTATTAAGCTTGCCTACTATAATGAGAAATCTTCCGCGTTTGTCCCTAACGATTTTTTCTGATTCTAAGTGTAAATGGGCGGGGATCAATATGGCAACCCCTCTTTTCTTCTGGGAGCGATCACAGGCATGTATGGCGACAGGATGGCGTCTAGAACGTAGTTCAGGGTGGGAAGTACCTTTGAAATGCGTCTCCTGGAGGAATACGAGATCTCCCCCAACCTGTTTCAAAAAAAGAAATAATTTGGTCCTCTTTTGGGGACTATTGAGACCCTTCACATTATAGGATATTACGTTAACAGACATGACAGTACAGGTGGAAGCAAAACTCTAATGGCCCTAAGGGCCCATAGACGATCTCCCTGGGGAGCGAGGGGAAGAAGAAGAGTGAGAGGTAGAGAAAGAAGAGGAAAAAAGGAGGATAGAAACATAAAGAACAATGTAAAATGAAATGAAATGAACATGTATAACGTACCGAGTCAATGACCCATTGTACGCATCGTGCGGGTCCGAATGTTTGTGCTCCCGCAGGGGCGGATTGGGAACAAAAAGCGGCCCTGGAAAAATTTGTACTAGTGGCCCCACATGGGCAGCACCAGAGGTGTAAGGTCTAGCCATGGCAGCAGCACCCTCCCCCCAAGACTTTCCAGATAGTGGGCATGTCCAGCATCAAGGGGGAAAGTTAAAAAGAAATAAAATTAAATATTATGAGCACATTATATGATACACCTTCAGAATTTAGGAAACTATATAATTCTTTAGAAAGATATATTTTCTTGCTTATTACACCAACCGTATCCCAATCACTATTCACTCAATCTTATATGTTAGCCAAGCAGACAGAGAGAGCATACACTAGATCATCTGCAATCACAGGCTAAGTGGCAAAGTAATTTTCATATATTAAAATTATTTTGCATCTTATTCATTATGTCTATAAAAAGGACCACATGTCCTCAAACAAAACAGGCCCCACGGGTGCGTCGGCCCACCAGGAATCTTCCCTGTAAACCCTATGGCCAATCCGCCTCTGAGCTCCCGTATGGGGTATTAAGGGAGAGGAGTTCTCCCCTATGCTCAAAACTGACTATAATGGCTCGGTGGGGGGTATGGCTCTGAGTATCAAGGGGCCCACCGACCAATCAGATGGGGGGGGGGGGGGCGACCAGGGGGGACATAACATCAAATAACCGTAATGAACCATTTTTGAATCTTATGAACAAAAAGAGCATATGTTCAGTTAAATGAACACAGTAGAAAAAAGGAACCCGTAAACCTCTAAACTAATATGCATAACAGTAGAAAATGACATGTAGTAACCCGTCAGTGCAGCTGTGAAGAAATGTTCACGAAGGGTCATGTCTCGCAGAGGTTTTTGCCGGGACTGTCAACCACAGGCGTCGAGGTGCCCGCTGCGGGAGGGGTGAGACTGGAGTGCGTTGAAGAACTGGTGCATCCCGCGGGGAGTCAGGTTTATCGGACTCCGGGGAAGAAAGGTTAAGTCTCAAAAGAAGCTGGTGAGCCTCCTCCTTAGAACGTGCCAGCAGTCTCTTCCCATCAAGTTGCACAATGAGGGCAAAAGGGTAACCCCATCTGTAGCGGATTTGGTTGTCCCTGAGGATTTGGGTGTACTCCCGCAGGTCGAAGCGCCTCTTAAGAGTGGTAGGGGATAAGTCCTGAAACATCATTAGCTTATGCGAGTCGAACAGACACAAGTCTCTATTCCGGGCCGCTGTTAGAATTTTTTCCTTGGTTTTGAAGTAGTGACACCGTAAAACTACGTCTCTTGGAGGAGACGAAGTTGAGGGTTTTTGGCGCAGGGCCCGGTGAGCCCTGTCCAGGAGAAACTGCTCACGTGGGACGTCCGGGAGGAGGTGTTGGAAAAATCTGAGGAGGAAATCTTCCAATTGTGCTGGTTCCACCGACTCCGGAATGTATTTAATACGTAGGTTATTATGTCGTGCGCGATTATCTGCGTCTTCCTGTTGGTCTTGGAGCAGGTAGATATCTTCCTGCATAACGTGGACTGAATGTTCCAATTCCTGCTGGAAGGAAATTACTTCGTCAATTTTCTGTTCAACGTCATTAGTGCGGGCCCCGAGATCAGATATCTCCGCCTTGAGCCCGGAGATGGCTTTATGGATTTCCGAGTGAAAAGCCTGTTTCAGCGATTTCATCTCCGCCAGGATGGAGGAAATGCAATCTTTCATGGAGAGGTCTGGGGCAGATGAGTCTTCCTCAGATTCTGAAACCGGGGCGGGAGTAGGGACGGCCGGTAATTTAGTGGAACTAGACTTCATCTTAGAAATAAAGGAGGAAATTTCCGCAGAAGACGTCGTTTTCTTGGACTTGGACTTAGGCATGGTGTGTGACAGTCCCGGAGCTAAGAGAGGTCACAGGGCAGAGCTGAGTAATAGCATAAATAGTTAGCGATCCATCACGAAGCAGGAGTTGAGAATTCACAAGAACAAGACCCCCAGGGTCGCGCCCACAGGCAGTCAGCAGCACATTTCCCTGCTAGATAATATCATAGAAGACTGGAGTATAATGCATGCGTAATCGCCGGCAGAGGCCAGGAGATGGCGCCCTCGGGCTTGTGGATTGTAATACAGAGAAGTCCAGCACAGTAGGGTAATATCAGAAAACTTCAGCAGGTTATATGAAAGTTTAATACTGGGGGGGCGTTAGAGCATATATAGAGCCCCTGTGGGGCGAGAAGATGGCACCCTATTTAGCCCAGTTGCACCCAAAGGCAGGGGGAGGGAGGGCAGACGCCAGCATCCGTGAGGGTAGTTGAATGGGGCTCCCCAGCGACCAGGTGGGATCCGCAGGTCGAGGGCCACCCAGCAAGCCAGACCAGAGGAGGGCCGAGGGTCGCAGGAGCCTCCACGCCAAGCGCTGATGATGATGCCCCCGAGGAGAGATAGACGACTGCAGGCCTGGGACCGAGGACCAGCCCCAGAGAGAAGCTGGTGTAGGTGCTGCGGTGCTGTGTTCCCCTCCGGCGTTCAGCACAGAGTATCCCGCAGCGGCCTCCCGCTGGCGTCAAGCGCGGGCAACGGTGGGGGAGAGAGTATGTTGGGGGAGCAGCTCACCTCTGGGTATAGTGGAAGCCGCCGGGTCCCGAGTCCGCCGCTCCGTCTCAGGGTCTGAAACCCAAAATGGCCGCCGCTCCCGGAGCACCGGATCCCCGGCGTCTGCGCTCCGGCCGGTTCCCCTCTCCTCCGCCACCCCTGATGTCACGTCAGTTTGGGGAAGCGTGTGTCAGCTCCCAGGGGGTCCACGCCAGGGCACTTGAGAACACTTTAGGGACGGGTCTGAGGCTCCGTACGGCCCGCCGCTGGACAATCCAAAATTTAGGCCCCGGCCTCGGAGTGGTGGGTAGGCCGAAACCCGCAGGAGCCGGTAAACCGGCTCCCCGATTCCGCAGCACTATCCCACCACCGATGAGTGTTCCCTCCGTCAGGGGGAACAAGGTTGGAGGGGTCTTCCGAGGCAGGGAGTGGGTTTTGAGGGCAAAACTCCTCAGTCTCTGCGGAGCTCTCAGTATGTGCTGCCTTTCAGTTCAGCCTCCAGGCCACGCCCCCCCCCCCCCCCCCCCCCTTGGCTTTTTACCTATTTTGTTACATTACAACCTGTAATTTAATTTTCTTTTTAAATCTGAATTTTATGTGATGGATCTGCACAAAATCGTCTAAGTTGGTGAAGTGAAAAATGTATATAAAAAATTATTTTTATAAATAAAAATTTGAAAATTGACACGTGCATATGTATTCACCCTCTTTGCTATGAAGCCCCTCAAAAGTTCTGGTGCAACCAATTAACTTCAGAAGTCACATAAATTAGTGAAATGAAGTCCACCTGTGTGCAATCTAAGTGTCACATGATTTGTAAGTATAAACACACCTTTTCTGAAAGGCCCCAGAGGCTGCAAAACCACTGAGCAAGAGGTATCACACCATGAAGACCAAGGAGCTCTCCAAACAAGTCAGGGACAAAGTTGTTGAGAAGTACAAGTCAGGGTTGGGTTATAAAAAAAATATCCAAATCTTTGATGATTCCCCAAAGCACCATCAAATCCATCATCTTCAAATGGAAAGAACACGGTACCACAACAAACCTGCCAAGAGTTGGCCGGCCACCAAAACTCACAGACCGGGCAAAGAGGACATTAATCAGAGAGGCAGCACAGAGACCAAAGGTAACCCTGAAGGAGCTGCAGAGTTCCACAGCAGAGACTGGTGTATCTCGTATGTGACCACAATGAGCAGTACACTCCATAGAGCTGGGCTTTATGGGAGAGTCGCCAGAAAAAAAAACATTACTTAGTGTTAAAAATAAGAAGGTACATTTTGAGTTTGCCAGAAGGCATGTGGACAACTCCCCAAATGTATGGAGGAAGGTGCTCTGGTCAGTTGAGACTAAAATTGAACTTTTCGTCCACCAAGGAAAATGCTATGTCTGGCACAAACCCAACACATCCCATCACCCCAAGAACACCATACCCACAGTGAAACATGGTGGTGGCAGCATCATGCTGTGGGGATGTTTTTCAGCAGCAGGGACTGGTAAGTTGTTTTGAGTCAAGGGAAAGATGGATGGTGCTAAATACAGGGATATTCTTAACCTGTTTCAGTCTGCCTGTGATTTGAGACTGGGATGGAGGTTCACCTTCCAGCAGGACAATGACCTGAAGCATACTGCTAAAGCAACACTCGAGTGGTTTAAGGGGAAACATTTAAATGTGTTGGAATGGCCTAGACAAAGCCCAGAACGCAAGCCAATTGAGAATCTGTGGTCAGACTTGAAGATTGCGGTTCACAAGCAGAAACCATCCAACATGAAGGAGCTGTAGCAGTTTTGCCTTGAGGAATGGGCAAAACTCTCAGTGGCAAGATGTGGCAAACTCATAGAGACTTATCCAAAGTGACTTGCAGCAGTAATTGCCACAAAAGGTGGCACTACAAAGTACTGACTTTAGGGGTGTGAATAGCTATGCACACTGAAGTTTTCTGTTATTTTGTCCTATTTGTTGTTTGCTTCACAATAAAAATAAAATTACAGGTTGTGAGGCAACAAAACATGAAAAATGCAAAGGTGGGTGAATACTTTAGCAAGGCACTGTATGTCACACACACAAAAACTGGAATAAAGAATAGAATGATTTAACCCCCATGCTGCCTGAGGCTGACCAATATTCAAAAAAGTAAATGAAGTTAGGAGAAAAGGCTAACAAACCTATAATCTTGATTCCCTTCATTCTAAGCACAAATATAGGCCCTCATTCCGAGTTGTTCGCTCGGTAATTTTCTTCGCATCGCAGCGATTTTCCGCTAATTGCGCATGCGCAATGTTCGCACTGCGACTGCGCCAAGTAAATTTGCTATGCAGTTAGGTATTTTACTCACGGCATTACGAGGTTTTTTTCTTCGTTCTGGTGATCGTAATGTGATTGTCAGGAAGTGGGTGTTTCTGGGCGGAAACATGCCGTTTTATGGGAGTGTTTGAAAAAACGCTACCGTTTCTGGGGAAAACGTGGGAGTGGCTGGAGAAACGGAGGAGTGTCTGGGCGAACGCTGGGTGTGTTTGTGACGTCAAACCAGGAACGACAAGCATTGAACTGATCGCACTGGAAGAGTAAGTCTCGAGCTACTCAGAAACTGCACAGAGAAGTCTTTTCGCAATATTGCGAATCTTTCGTTCGCAATTTTGCTAAGCTAAGATTCACTCCCAATAGGCGGCGGCTTAGCGTGTGCAAAGCTGCTAAAAGCAGCTTGCGAGCGAACAACTCAGAATGACCACCATAGAGTGAATAACCTACCTGAAATAAAAATGAAGAAAGAAGCCTTTATCCTCTTTTTTTCCCCCAAAATGTTTTTATTAAGAAAAATACAACTCACATCAGAAGACACATCATCAGACATAACATGGCAGTTATGGGAAATATACATCTTCCAGCCAGGATAACAATATATAAGAAAGCATAAACATGCAAAGTAGGCTAAAATCTTGTATTCCAATAAGATTAGAAAGAGACCTGAGGAAAATAAAATGATGAACATGGTAAAACGGAAAGTGCCGTAACTAGACATTTTAGCGCTGTGTGCAAGAAACAGGATCACTCCCCCCTAACAAAAATATAGGGGCGTGGCTTCATGGGGAAGGGGCGTGGCCATATAGATCCCTTTTGTACACATTAGGCAAGCAGAGTCCCCCTTTTTTACATATTACAGCAGTAGAGTCCACCTTTTTACACATTGAGCAGGCAGAGGCCCCTTTTTACACATTAAGCAGGTAGAGTCCCCTTTTTACACATTAGGCTGCAGAGTCTCCCTTTTATACACATTAGGCAGGCAGAGTCCCCCTTTTATACACATTAGGCAGGCAGAGTCCCCCTTTTTTACACAGTAAGCAGGCAGGGTCCCCTTTGTACACATTAGGCAGCAGAGTCCCCCTTTTTAACACATTGCAACAGCAGAGTCCCCGTTTTTACACATTAAGCAGGCAGAGTCCCCCTTTTTACATGAGAGAGAGTGTAAGTATTATACTTACCTGTGACCAGCTGGCAGGCATCTTCTCTTGTCCTTCCTGCCTGAGTCCTCCCCCAACTAGCAGCTCCTCGCGGTGCAGTGGCATGGAAGGGTGCAGGGCAGTGTGGGAGACTCTGAGTAAGCTGGGAGAGACGTCTGACATCATCCCATCTCTCCCAAGTTGCAGGGGGAACCGACGTGGCATTCAGGGCTGGGCCAATGCGCAGAGGCAGACAGTGTGTCCTGGGAGCTAGTGGCAGTGCTCCCGAGTCACTTAACGCAGCGGCGGCGGAAGATGGGAGACTGGCGGCGGCAGGAGACAGGTGGTGGCAGGAGACAGGCGGTGGGAGAGTAAGCAGTGAGGGTCTGTATGTATCCATTGGGATAAAATCTTTGTTTTTATTAAGCTGCTGCTATACGAGCTAATAGTAGTCTAACTCCTTTTGGTCTCAAAGATGAAGTTGAAGGAACATAATGGTTCCAAAATGCCCAGGTTATATGCACCTAAGATGTACAGAAGTGTCCTCATTCAGCTTTCATCTTAGCTGCAGCCTCGCCAAACAGCCACCTCATGGCATGCCAGGTCGCTGGAGAATCTTCTAGCATTGGATTTTTATTTATTTATTTTTTGCTTCTTTATTTGCCCAAAATGTGTGTTAGTCGCAACGTAATGTGAATAGGATGCACAAGGAGACTGTGCTGATGAATAAAAATGATATACAGGTTGAGTATCCCATATCCAAAATGCTTGGGACCAGAAGTATTTTGGATATCGGATTATTCCGTATTTTGGAATAATTGCATACCATAATGAGATATCATGGTGATAGGACCTAAATCTAAGCACAGAATGTATTTATGTTTCATATACACCTTATACACACAGCCTGAAGGTCATTTTAGCCAATATTTTTAATAACTTTGGGCCTAATTCAGACCTGATCGTAGATGTGCTAAATTTAGCACATCTACGATCAGTCACACAGACATGCAGGGGGACGTCCAGCATAGGGCTAGTCCGCCCCGCATGTCAGGCCCGACCCCCCCACACAAGTACAAAAGCATCACACAGCGGCGATGCTTTTGTACTTTAGGAGTAGCTCCCGGCCAGCGCAGCTCCTGCACGCTTGCAGGAGCTACTTATCGCTGTGAGGGTCGCAGTGGCTCCGTGTGACATCACGCAGCCGCCGCGCCCCCCCCCCCCCAACGGTCCGGGCACTAGGGGATGCGCCCATAGACTGCTGTGTAGAAGGAGACAGGCACAGAGCGATCATGGGGGTGATTCAGACCTGATCATAGATGTGCTAAATTTTGCACATCTACGATCAGCTTCCCTGACATGCGGGGAGACGCCCAGCACAGGGCTAGTCCGCCCCGCATGTCAGGCCTTACCCCGCTGCACAAGTACAAGAGCATCGCACAGCGGTGATGCCTCTGTACTCGAATAGTAGCTTTCCAGTCAGCGCAGCTCCTGCGCACTGGCAGAGAGCTACTCGTCACTGCCCGGGTCGCAGCGGCTGCGTTGGACATCACGCAGCTGCTGCGGCCTCCCCCCCCCAATGGTCCGGGCACTCCTGCGTTGCCCGGACCACTCCCCCTAAACGGCCGCCAGCCCGCCCCCTTTTGTCCAGCGACCACCTCTGCCTGTCAATCAGGCAGAGGCGATCGTAGGGCTGAGACGGCCGCC
Source organism: Pseudophryne corroboree (assembly GCF_028390025.1). Classification (NCBI taxonomy): domain Eukaryota; kingdom Metazoa; phylum Chordata; class Amphibia; order Anura; family Myobatrachidae; genus Pseudophryne; species Pseudophryne corroboree. Next base: position 877,076,313 of record NC_086445.1, read on the forward strand.
GGCTGTCTGGCATGCGCCGGCGCACTGCGGCGCCGGCACATGCGTAGTTCAGACCTGATCGACTGCTGTGCGAAAATGTGTATTAAACAAAGTTTGTGTACAATGAGCCATCATAAAACAAAGTTGTCACTATCTCAGTCCTACTCCATAAATTCCGTACTTCGGAATATTACGTATTTCGGAATATTTGGATATGGGATTAGATACTCAACCTGTATGACACTTGTATATATGTATGTAAATGGGTCTCTGAATCTGTAAATTCTATTCTGCTCCGTATACAGACACTGGCGCGCGCACACACACACACACACACACACACACACACACACACACACACACACACACACACACACTCTCTCTCTCTCTCTCTCTCTCTCTCTCTCTCTCTCTCTCTCTCTCTCTCTCTCTCTCTCTCTCTCTCTCTCTCTCTCTCTCTCTCTCTCTCTCTCATAAGATATGGGACCAGGAGACACGGTCACAGGCCTTATCTGCATCACTATAATAGCCTCATGACTGGCCATATGTTGCAATTAACATGCAAAAATTGGGGGTTATTCAGCATCAATCGCAATTTAACGTAAACACAGATCAGACGATTATCGGACGCCTGACACATGCGCTGCATCCGCATCGCGTGCGCTTGCACAATGCGATCGCATCTTGGCTTGATGCGATCGCATAGTGCAGTGGTTCTCAAACTGTGTGCGTGACACTTGCAGGGGTGCCTTGGAATGGTGATCCAGGACCAATTCAATTCATTTATGGTTAATATAATATGCAAAACCAGTGCTCGTGGCTGTCAATCATAAAATATGTGGACAAACAGAATCAAATCTTGAAAAATGTTTTGATACTCTATGGCACCGTGATTCAGAAAAGATTGTGAATCACTGGCAGCTGGTTGACAGCCGGTGTGCATTCTGGGGAGGCAATGCTGTGTATGTTGGGTGTGGTGTGGGAAATGCAGGCATGTCATGCTTGTTTTTGGGACAGGCTGGGTGGGAAAAATGGCGCTGGTGTGCCTGCATACGCAGCCTGGCTATGTATACAGGGGGGATATCTGTATTTCCAATGCTTCTTAATTTCTGCGATGCGATCACATTTTAAATGCAATCGCATCGCAGGGTGGCGCTTCACATGCTGGGCAGCTCCCAGCATGCAATTTTTACCAATAGCAGTTTTGCGATTTTAGCATAACGGCTACTGATGCTGAATAACCCCCATTGTGCACTTACAGTCAGTCTTTTACAAACATATTTTGCGCAGGGTGGAGAATATGAGGAAGAATGCATTGAAGATGCTTGGAAATTAACATACCTCCCAACTTCTCATATCACAGGCTCAGGACGCTCATGCGGCTTAGCCGAGCGTGACCCAAAAAGGGGGCATGGTCTCTTGTGGGAAGGCATGGCCTATACCAAGTGGGTGTGGTCATGCATCACAGACCCTTTTTCTGCATTTTGGGGATGTGCCCAGCACTCCCCTCCCAGCACTGAATAGATTATTATTATTACTACCAGCTATTTATATAGTGCACACATATTCCGCAGCGCTTTACAGAGAATATTTGGCCATTCACATCAGTCCGTGCCCCAGTGGAGCTTGCAATCTATATTCCCTACCAAATTTACACGCACACAATTACCCTACCAGTATATTTTTGGATTGTGGGAGGAAACCGGAGCATCCAGAGGAAACCCACGCAAGTACGGGGAGAATATACAAACTCCACACATCTGTACCTCTTTTCAGTTGTAAAATGTGGGAGGGAGCTGAATAAGGTTTAACCAGATATACTAGCAATCTACCAGATTTATTATCACCACAAAAAAAACTATTACGTTGAGTGTATTAGGAGAATTGGGCGCATTCCATGCATAATGAGCCGGACAAGTGTTTTGCATCAATGTAGGCCTGCTTGGTCTCAGGGGAATCTCTCAAAATAAGCGCAGCATAAGTCTGGGAGAGTTTACGACTAAGATCCTTCAGCCTAGAGGCCAATAATTTGCTCATTCTGGTTACATACTCTATAATCTGGCAACGGAGCACCAGTTTAGAAGCGTCCCAAAATAAATTGATATCATCCAAATGTTCTATGTTATCATCTACATAGTTAAGGAAGGCCCTTTACAAATTGGTGCAGAAATCAGTCAACTTTTCTAGGCAGGCAGGAATAGAAGAATGTAGGGTAACTGTGAACCACATTGGGGCGTAGTCAGAGATAGGTAGAAGCTCAATACCTGATTTCACCACCCACTGGAAAATTGTATTAGAAACAAAACAAAAGTCAATACGGGACAAGGACGGATGCCGGGGAGAATAAATGTATATTCCTGAGACGTAGACTGATAACACCTCCAGGGATCACAAAGTCTCAAATAATTGTAATACCCTGGAACTGCAAACACAAAGTTTCTGTGGCACTACAGGTGCCAGCATGACTGTGTAATAAAAGTAAAAGGTTTGCTGGAGTTGCATAGAACTGAGCCAGCAGCCTACAGCTTGCAGCACAGAAGGGGTTAACAGCCCAGCTCACAGCACAACAGATCAGCCTGCAAAAAAGCAAATGCAGGACTCACCAAGTTGCAGCTCAGGGCGGAAAATCCCAGATGAGCTCAGGGCGGGAAATCCCAGATAGAATGTCTCCCTGTGAGGGCTCCTCACATGTTTATGTGGGGACAGTCGCCAGACACAGCAAGGCACCTGACAGAGGGAGAGACCGCAGTGTGAGTGCAGCAGTACTCAGAATCCAGTGAAAGGGTGATGCCAGGAGAAGAGTGTGTTACAGGTGTGATCTCAAGAGAGGATGTATCTGGGTGAGTGGTCGGAAGCCACGTGGCATGATGAGAACCCCCCCCCCCCCCCCCCCCATGGACAAGAGTCCTCGCTATGATAGAGAGAGAGACGGTAACCTGGTATGTGTAGCACTACTGGTCACAGAATGCCCTGGTACGTAATGCTGTTCGCCATATTCATGCCGCTGCGATTAAGTGATGTGCTGGAGGAGGTGCCCTGATGTATAATTGAATGTAACCATTAAGCTTTGTGCTGGAAGAGTGTTAAGACGTTATCCCTGCTATATCCCTGCTTTGATGTTAAGATAAACCGTTATTCTGTTTTATGAGATGGCCTGGCACCCAATTCTTTATGCGCTGCACTGACACCTGTAGTCCACTCCTACAATGCAACAGTAATTAAACACCTGATTATTCAGGGGACCCTCTGGTATCTGTGCCTGAACCCATGACCAGCCGTGGCAGAGTAAGTGTGATGCACTATACACAGTGACTGCAGTTTTTGCATACCTAGTACCAGTGGGGTTTTACATAATCAATTAACATCATTAAAGAAGGAGGAAATACTCCCCTACCCCAGCCAGAGGATGTCATCCTATCTAACCCTGTGATTGTACACAATTAAATTCTCCCAGAATGAGACCACCCTCCGCCCATTCTTGCAATTTAACAGCTACACACCAGTACACAATGTCCAACTGTCTGTGTTCTATATATAAATATATATGATATGCCCCCCAGCAGTGCCAGCTACACATGATATGCCCCCCAGCAGTGCCAGCTATAGCCATGATATGCCCCCCAACACATGATATGCCCCCAACAGTGACAGCTACACATGATATGCCCCCCAGCAGTGCCAGCTACACATGCTTTGCCCCCCAGCAGTGCCAGATAGAAATTATATGCCCCCAGCAGTGCCAGCTACACATGATATGCCCCCCAGCAGTGCCAGCTACACATGATATGCCCCCAGCAGTGCCAGCTACACATGAAATGCCTCCCAGCAGTGCCAGCTACACATGATATGCCCCCCAGCACTGCCAGCTTCACATGCTTTGCCCCCAGCAGTGCCAGATAGAAATGATATGCCCCCAGCAGTGCCAGCTACACATGATATGCCCCCCAGCAGTGCCAGCTACACATGATATGCCCCCCAGCAGTGCCAGCTACACATGATATGCCCTCCAGCAGTGCCAGATAGAAATATGCCCCCAGCAGTGCCAGCTACACATTATATGCCCCCCAGCAGTGCCAGATAGACATGATATGCCCCCCAGCAGTGCCAGCTACACATGATATGCCCCCAGCAGTGCCAGCTACACATGATATGCCCCCAGCAGTGCCAGCTACACATGAAATGCCTCCCAGCAGTGCCAGCTACACATGATATGCCCCCCAGCACTGCCAGCTTCACATGCGTTGCCCCCCAGCAGTGCCAGATAGAAATGATATGCCCCCCAGCAGTGCCAGCTACACATGATATGCCCCCCAGCAGTGCCAGCTACACATTCTTTGCCCCCCAGCAGTGCCAGATAGAAATGATATGCCCCCAGCAGTGCCAGCTTCACATGCTTTGCCCCCAGTAGTGCCAGATAGAAATGATATGCCCCCAGCAGTGCCAGCTACACATGATATGCCCCCAGCAGTGCCAGCTACACATGATATGCCCCCTAGGAGTGCCAGCTACACATGATATGCCCCCCAGCAGTGCCAGCTACACATGCTTTGCCCCCCAGCAGTGCCAGATAGATATGATATGCCCCCAGCAATGCCAGCTACACATGATATGCCCCCCAGCAGTGCCAGATAGACATGATATGCCCACAGCAATGCCAGCTACACATGATATGCCCCCCAGCAGTGCCAGCTACACATGATATGCCCCACAGGAGTGCCAGATACACATGATATGCCTCCCAGCAGTGCCATCTACACATGTTTGCCCCCCAGCAGTGCCAGATAGAAATGACATGCCCCCAGCAATGCCAGCTACACATGATATGCCCCCCAGCAGTGCCAGATAGACATGATATGCCCCCCAGCAGTGCCAGCTACACATGATATGCCCCCCAGCAGTGCCAGCTACACATGATATGCCCCCCAGCAGTGCCAGATAGAAATGATATGCCCCCAGCAGTGCCAGCTACACATGATATGCCCCCCAGCAGTGCCAGATAGACATGATATGCCCCCCAGCAGTGCCAGCTACACATGATATGCCCCCCAGCAGTGCCAGCTACACATGATATGCCCCCCAGCAGTGCCAGATAGACATGATATGCCCCCAGCAGTGCCAGCTACACATGCGTTGCCCCCCAGCAGTGCCAGATAGACATGATATGCCCCCCAGCAGTGCCAGCTACACATGATATGCCCCCTAGCAGTGCCAGCTACACATGATATGCCCCCCAGCAGTGCCAGATAGACATGATATGCCCCCAGCAGTGCCAGCTACACATGATATGCCCCCAGCAGTGCCAACTACACATGATATGCCCCCCAGCAGTGCCAGCTACACATGATATGCCTCCCAGCAGTGCCAGCTACACATGATATGACCCCCAGCAGTGCAAGATAGATATGATATGCCCCCCAGCACTGCCAGCTACACATATGCCCCAGCAGTGCCAGATACACATATGCCCCCACAGTGCCAGATACATATATGCCCCCACAGTGCCAGATACATATATGCCCCAACAGTGCCAGATACATATAGTGGGGCAAAAAAAGTATTTGGACAACCACCGTTTGTGCAAGTTGACCCACTTAAAAAGAAGAGAGAGATCTGTAATTTCCATCATAGGTACACTTCAACTGTGAGAGACAGAATCTGAAAAAAAAAAGCAGGAAATCACATTGTATGATTTTTAAACAATTTACTTGTATATTCTTGTGTAAAATAAATATTTGGACACCTACAATGCAGCAAGATTTCTAGCTCTCACAGACCTGTTACTTCTTCTTTAAGAAGCTCTTCTATTCTCCACTCGTTACCTGTATTAATTGCACCTGTTTGAACTGGTTATCTGTATAAAAGACACCTGTCCACACCCTCAAACAGTCAGACTGCTACCTCTCCACCATGACCAAGACCAGAGAGCTGTCTAAGGACACCAGGGACAAAATTGTAGAGCTGCACAAGGCTGGGATGAGTTACTCGACAATAGGCAAGCAGCTTGGTGAGAAGAGATCAACTGTTGGCGCAATCAGTGGCGGAACTAGCGAGCGGTGGGCCCAGGTGCGACAAAATGCTTTGCCCCCCCCCCCCCACACACACACACACACATCCCATCCAAGTCCACTCCAGGGGTGAGGGGGACCTGCTCAGGGCCAGAGAAATGGACACCTAGCAACAGTGCCGTAACTAGACATTTTAGCACTGTGTGCAAGAAACGGCATCGGAGCCCCACCCCTGCATGCAAAACAGGGGCAGTGCGCACCGTAAGCGCGCGCAAAAATACATATTGGCGTGGCTTCGTGGGGAAGGGGTGTGGCCACAAAATAATACCAATTCATAAAACGGTGCACAGTAGTCTCCATTATTCAAATTACGCCGTACAGTAGCACCACTACACCAGGTAGAGACCCTTTTACACCTTACGGCGGACCGATTCCTCTTTTTACACATTACAGCAGACAGCGTCCCCTTTTTACACATTACGGCAGACAGCGTCCCCCTTTTTTACACATTACGGCAGACAGCGTGCACTTTTTACACATAACGGCAGACAGCGTCCCCTTTTACACATAACGGTTACGGCAGACAGCGTGCCCTTGTTACACATAGCGGCAGACAGCGTACACTTTTTACACATAACGGCAGACAGCGTGCCCTTGTTACACATAGCGGCAGACAGCGTACACTTTTTACACATAACGGCAGACAGCGTGCCCTTGTTACACATAGCGGCAGACAGCGTACACTTTTTACACATAACGGCAGACAGCGTGCCCTTGTTAAACATAGCGGCAGACAGCGTACACTTTTTACACATTATGGCAGACAGCGTCCCCCTTTTTACACATTACGGCAGACAGCGTCCCCCTTTTTACACATTACGGCAGACAGTGTCCCCTTTTTACACATTACGGCAGACAGCGTACACTTTTTACACATAACGGCAGACAGCGTCCCCTTTTTACACATTACGGCAGCCAGCGTGCCCTTGTTACACATTACGGCAGACAGCGTCCCCCTTTTTACACATTACGGCAGGCAGATTCCCCCTTTTTACACATAGCGGCAGGCAGATTCCCCATTTTTACACATAGCGGCAGGCAGTCCCCCATTTTTACACATAGCGGCAAGCAGATTCCCCCTTTTTACACATTGCGGCAGGCAGATTCCCCCTTTTTACACATAGCGGCAGGCAGTCCCCCCTTTTTACACATAGCGGCAAGCAGATTCCCCCTTTTTACACATAGCGGCAAGCAGATTCCCCCTTTTTACACATTGCGGCAGGCAGATTCCCCCTTTTTACACATAGCGGCAAGCAGATTCCCCCTTTTTACACATAGCGGCAAGCAGATTCCCCCTTTTTACACACTGCGGCAGGCAGATTCCCCCTGTTTACACATAGCGGCAGGCAGTCCCCCATTTTTACACATAGCGGCAAGCAGATTCCCCCTTTTTACACATTGCGGCAGGCAGTCCCCCATTTTTACACATTGCGGCAGGCAGTCCGAAGAAAGAAAGAAAGAAAGAAAGAAAGAAAGAAAGAAAGAAAAAAAAATATATACTTACCCTCTCCGCAGGCTCAGGCTCCTCGGTGCAGCTTGACGATTCCCGGACAGGAGAGAAGGAGGAGGAGGGAGGTGGAGGAGGGAGCCGCAGCAGCGCTGTGTTATTGGTGGAGGCGCTGCTGCTGCTGCCCCTCTGCTTCACTATAGTCTGTTCTCGGAAGACAGCCTATAGTGAAGCAGAGGAGCAGCAGCAGCAGCGCCTACACCAGTAACAAAGCGCTGCTGCGGCTCCCTCCTCCACCTCCCTCCTCCTCCTTCCCCCGTACCGCTGCTCCTCTCCTCTCTCCGGGCGGCTGTGCGCTGCGGGCAGCGGTTGCCCGCAGCGCACAGCGGCATGTAATGAGTCAGTTTGACTCATTACATGCTTTGGGCCCCTGGACAGAGGCGGGCCCCAGTGCAACGCACTGGTTGCACTGGCGGTAGTTCCGCCTCTGGGCGCAATTATTAAAAAATGGAAGAAATACAAGATCACTGACAATATCCCTCGACCTGGGGCTCCATGCAAGATCTCACCTTGTGGGGTATCAATGATTTTGAGAACGGTTAGGAATCAGCCCAGAACTACACGGGGGGGGGGGGGGGGGGGGGGAGGGGGGGGGACACTTGATCAATGACCTCAAGAGGGCTGGGACCACAGTCACAAAGGTTACCATTAGTAACACACTACGTCATCATGGATTGAAATCCTGCAGCGCCGGAAAGGTCCTCCTGCTTAAGCCAGCACATGTCCAGGCCCGTCTAAAGTTTGCCAGTGAGCATCTGGATGATCCAGAGGAGGATTGCGAGAATGTAATGTGGTCAGATGAGAGCAAAATCAAACTTTTTGGTATAAACTCCACTCGCCATGTTTGCAGGGAGAAGAATGATGAATGGCATCTCAAGAACACCATACCCACTGTGAAGCATGGGGGTGGAAACATCATGCTTTGGGGCTGCTTTTCTGCAAAGGGTACAGGACGACTGATCCATATTAAGGAGAGGATGAATGGGGCCATGTATCGTGAGATTTTGGGCAAAAACCTCCTTCCCTCAGTAAGAGCATAAAAGATGGAAAGTGGATGGGTCTTCCAGCATGACAGTGACCCCAAACACACCGCCCGGGCAACTAAGGAGTGGCTCTGTAAGAAGCATTTCAAGGTCCTGGAGTGGCCCAGCCAGTCTCCAGACCTCAACCCAATAGAAAATCAGTGGAGGGAGTTGAAAGCCCGTGTTGCCCGGCGACAGCCCCAAAACATGCAGGAGCTAGAGAAGATCTGCATGGAAGAGTGGGCCAAAATACCTGCTACAGTGTGTGCAAACCTGGTCAAGAACTACAGGAAACGTTTGACCTCTGTAGATGCCAACCGAGGTTATGTTACAAAGTATTGAATTAAACTTTTTGATTGTCCAAATATTTATTTTCTGCAAGAATATACAAATAAATTGTTTAAAAATCATACAATGTGATTTCCTAGATTTTTTTTTTTTTTCAGTTTATGTCTCTCACAGTTGAAGTGTACCTATGATGGAAATTACAGACCTCTCTCATCTTTTTAAGTGGGTCAACTTGCACAATCGGTGGCTGTCCAAATACTTTTTTGCCCCACTGTATATGCCCCCACAGTGCCAGATACATATACGCCCCCACAGTGCCAGATACATATATGCCCCCACAGTGCCAGATACATAAATGCCCCCACAGTGCCAGATACATAAATGCCCCCACAGTGCCAGATACATATATGCCCCCACAGTGCCAGATACATAAATGCCCCCACAGTGCCAGATACATATATGCCCCCACAGTGCCAAATACATATATGCCCCCACAGTGTCAGATATTCCCCCACAGTACCTGCTATGCCGGCGAGTCGGCGACGAGGGAGGGGGCGTGCTGTGGACTGCGGGTGGACAAAAGCGAAACTATTCAGTGCGAACACAGAGAAGTGCAGACTGGCTCCAGGCGGCGCCAACGTGTGGCGCCCATTAAGTCCTGACTCGCTCCTCTCAGTGGCTGGCCTGGCTGTGCTGTGCACCGACGAGGGAGGGGGAGTGCTCTGTGGGCCGCGGGCAGCAGGTGGGCGGGCTGAACTAAAGCTAGCCTAAACTACTAAGTGCGCCATGCGCGCTGTGCTGTTCCGACGTCAGACGCCGTCGCCGCACAGCGCACATAGCGCGCACTGTCTGAGTAGTTTAGCATAGTCCCGCCCACACAGAGGCGGGCCAGGACGGACGCAGCGCTGCTGGAGCTGGAGGCACACACAGGACCAGGCTCCAGGCACCAATATGGCGGCAGGGCACCCGTTAAGGGTGGCGCCCTGCGCGGCCGCTCTATTGGAACATGCATGGAGCCGGCCCTGTATATATCTACATATATATATCTCTCTCTCTATCTATCTATCTATCTATCTATCTATCTATCTATCTATCTATCTATCTATCTATCTGTATCTATCTATCTAGGGCATTCCCCCACTGACCTCAGTTAAGCTTTTTTATGCTCTTATTATAGTCTTGATATTAATTTTGTACCTTTATTGAGATATATTTTTGAGAATTTTTTTTAAACTCTGTTAGCACTAAATAAAATACTTGTAATTTTCATCCAGAAAATACGTATGTCTGATAATTATAAAACATATTCCCCGTCCAGATCGACACCATTGGTCGCTTGAACCCTTATCCCCGAATACCATATACCTTTACAGTACCCCACCAACACTGTATATTTAAGACAGCTGACGCCCATTAAGCTGGGAGTGTGATTTTTATGCAAAAATAATTATTACAAAAAGAGGACTGGTAGATAGACTCTCATAAATGGTGCTGCATTCTTCTGTTTTCACAGATATATATTTGATTTATTATGCTTTTAGAGAATCTTAATTGAAAAGTTGTTGTTTTTTTACAGGGAGCATAGTCCGAAATTCCTTTCACGTTACTGTAGTGAGGCATTAACTAACTAAAAATGAATAACACATTTTACCACCAGAAGGAGCCACTTGATCAATTTGAAAACTTTGAGAAAAAAACTTTCTGTGACAGAATGCGTGATAGCCATTGTGTTATTCCTGCATCATACTTCATTCATTGGAGTGACATAGACAAAATACTTTTTTAAAAATGTTTTATTTATTTATTTGATTTCTACTGTAGAGGCGAAGAGGGTACAGAAATATAAAAAGGGAGAGGGAAGCTTATAACAAAGAATAACACTATGAAAAAACAGATGAGGGCCTAATTCAAAGGTGGATGCAATGCGATGTCTGCATTGCGCATCTTTGCTTACCGACGGTGGTCGCAGCAAGGATTTGGACACAAAGTGATTGACAGTCAGTTTGTGGGAGGTATCGAGGGGGTTAATGAGTCAAATGAGTTGGTAATGGAATCCCGGCGGTCGGGATCCCGGAGGTCAAAATACTGTCCTCGGGATCCAGCTCGGCAGTGGGGCGAGCGCTAGAAAGACCATTGTGGCTCGGTGGCTCGCTGCGTTCGCCTCAGGTTCTATTCCCACTCTTTGGGTGTCATGGACGCCCACGAGTGGGAATAGCCTTGGCGCAGCTGTTAGCATTCTCGGCAGTTGGGATCCTGGCGTCGGTGTTCTGCCCGCCGGGATAGGAACTACTTCCTGAATCAAACACAATCATGTCGCTACCATTTTGAGGGTGTGTCCCAGCCTGCAACTGCATCTGTGTAATTAGTTACAATGGGACTGGGTTTTTACAGATATCTGCAATTAGGGCATAATCCTCATTTAGGATATGACTAACTAACTGGGCAGAGTGGATTGGCACACTGGGGAGTGTGCGGGGAAAGAGTAAGGGAGGCAAAGGGGCATACAAATACTCATTACCTATGTAATGAGGTTGTGGATATCATGCCAGAAATATGCAATATTGGGACAGTTCCACCACACGTGGGACATCGGGCCTGTCTGGAGAAATCCCTTCCAACATTGGTTGAAGATGTTTGGAAAGATTGCATGGAGTCCAGCTGAACAAGATACCATATAATATAGCTCATATATGCTCACTCTTTAGTCTAAGTACAGATTGGAAATTTTGACAGATGTTTGCAGTTTTTTTCCCCCATTCCTCCTAGTCGAGTCTCCCAGATGTCCTCTTCCCTTCACTGGTGTCCTTTCTCTACAGATCCTGTCCTATAAAATAAAATACTGAAGGAGGGTTAAATCAGAGGCAGATTTAGACCTCGCGGGAACCTAAGTAATATACAGATTTGTGACTCCCATCCCTCAAACAAACCTGCTCTCTGTTGGGATGACTTATTTGGTAACTGTCATATGGGATCATGCCTGTTATATTGTATGCAAAGTCTACAGCGACTACTTAATGATTACCATACTGTAAACACAGCTGTCGCTCCATCATATCCCATTGTTATCCTGTGGATAACCTGTTGACCCTGCCGGAGAAATACTGTCTAGGATCCGCTGAGGATCCCGGCAGTGGAAATGCCGCAGGAATACTGACACTGATCGTAATGCCAGCGCCGGCATCCCAAATAGGATCACAGTCATGGCGCCAGAATCCTGACCGCAGGGTTCCCGATCAACTGTTTGCCAGTACTCCGAAGTGGTAAGCCACAGGTAGTGTGTGTGTGGGGAGGTTAGGTTAGAAACAGAATTTGACGTCAGATAAGAACCACTTGGCCCATCTAGTCTGCCATTTTTTTTTTTGAGGCTGCAGAGGGAGGGTTAAGGTTAGGCTACATAGAGGGTGGGTTAGGTTTAGGCTGCGTGGAGAGGGGTTTAGGTGTAGGCACCCCTGGGGAGGGTTAGGGATAGGCTGCGGAGTGGGGAGCATCAGGGACGTGCAGTCAGGGGAGGCAGAGCCTCACCTGTCATACTTTACAGTTTTGACTATAAAAATGACTGAAAAATGATTGGAATAACACGAAGAAGATGCTTATAACTTCTAAGCATATTCTTTGTATTATTGCAAGCATTTTATAGATAAAACTGGCTAGAGTTGCAGGGCTCCGGGAATTGCAGGGAGAGACAGGGATGAGGCAGCCAGAGCTGAGCCTCATCTCACACACTGTCAGAGCCTGCCTGAACAGCAGGTCGGGACTACACAGCAGCCAATCATGCTGCTTAGAAAAGAGAAATGGGAGGCATGCCTCAGTGTGGGGGCGTACTTGTGCTCTGATGGGCAGCTCGGATTGGTCATGTGACCAATCCAGGAAGTGCAGGAAGACAGACAGACACTAGAGCTGAGCAGCGTAACAGGGGAGGAGGGAGATGGGGATCTGAAGTGCCAGCAGCAGCCACCCGTGCACAGTGACTGGTGTGAGTAGCAGTGTGTGTGTGTGTGTGTGTGAATCATCTGTAGTGAGAGTGGGGACAGGATTGTATGCATGTGTGTGTGTGTGTTCTGTAGTGAGTGTGGGGACAGGACTGTGTGTGTGTGTGTGTGTGTGTGTGTGTGTGTGTGTGTGTGTGTGTGTGTGTGTGTGTGTGTGTGTGGAGTTTGCAATCATTGCATTCACATGGATATTATTCCTATTTATAAGTCTAGTATACGGCTGGATAGCCATCGGCTGGTAGTGCTTTCATAGAAGTGCTGACATAAAAGTGTTATTATAAAAATAGCGTTATACCTGCGTTAAACCGAAGGAAAACAGAAGGGAAACATCAACACACCAACACTACCACAAAAGGACTGCCTTAATGCCTCAAAAGTATGTAATTCATCTTATGCATATTATCTGTTTTTAAAAACCTATGAAAAGGCATCCCCAATCTGCTCACTACAGTTCTCTCTTATGCAAACTTAGGTATGTTTCTTGATGTAATGATTTCTTGTAAATGTCATTGCATGTGTTGGGAAGTTGCTCAGTGAAACAGTTTATTATTGCATACTGACTGGTGTTTACCTCCTTTGGACATTTACCCATTGTGGTCAGGTGTACTATATCTTTATATTTAGTAAGGTGTAGTCATGGTGTAAAGGACAGAGTATGATTACTGATTAGTAAAAGAAAACAAATACTGAGCAACAGCCCCAAACAGGTAATTTCAACTTTAAACTTGTCATTTATTTTGTACGCTCTGGACATGGCTACTAATAACAAATGCACAGACAAAATTCTTAAAGCTATGTCTGCAAATGCTAGGAGCTTAGGAGACAAAATTCCAGAGCTAATTGCGATAATGACAAGGGATAACCTGGATTTTGTGGCAATTACAGAGTCTTGGTGCAATGAGAATCATGACTGGGACTTAGCTATACCAGGATACAATTTATTTAGGAAAGATAGAATAGGAAGAATAGGAGGAGGGGTAGCAATGTATGTGAAAAAAAAGCATAAATGTTACTTTAATACAAAATATTGAAGCCAAAACTGAGGCCCTTTGGGTCACCATAGAAACTGGGAAGAAGGACATTATTCGCATTGGGGTGATCTATAGACCACCAGGCCAGGGGCAGGATTTGGACAGGAACCTATTGTTGGACATCTCTAAAATGGCTTTTAAGGGAGAAGTCATAATCATGGGAGACTTTAATTTACCTGATGTAAATTGGGAGGGGTCTTTTGCAAGTTCAGCTACAAGTGGCAAATTTCTACATTCCTTACAGGGAGCATCTCTCAAGCAATTGGTGAGGAAGCCCACTCGCAAAGACTCAATATTAGATCTAATTCTTACAAATGGTGATAGGATATCTGATATATATGTGGGTGAGCACCTGGGATCCAGTGATCATCAAGCAGTATGGTTTAGTATAAAGACAGGATCCAACTCCTGTCACACAAAAACAAAGGTGTTGGATTTTAGAAATGTTGACTTTGCAAAAATGGGGAGATGTTTAAGTGATTCATTGGCAGACTGGAGGAACTTGGAAGGAGTGCAGGAGAGGTGGAAAAAACTGAAAAGTGCAATACTAAGTGCAACAGACCTTTGTATCAAAATGGTTAGGAAAAGCACCAGGAAAAGGAAGCCAGTGTGGTTCACAAAAGAAGTATCAACTAGTGTGAAAGCAAAAAAGATGGCTTTTAGGAAATACAAACAGACTCAAAATAATAACGACAAAGAGGTGTATCTGGACAGACGGAAGGATGCTAAGAAAGTGATCAGACGTGCAAAGGCAGAAGCTGAGGAGAAAATGGCCCAGTCAGTAGATAAAGGGGGCAAAACTTTTTTTTAAGTATATAAGTGAAAGGAGAAAATCAAATGGAGGAATAATAAGACTTAAGACAGAGAGTGGGCATTTGGTGGAGGGAGACAAGGCAATAGCAGATCACCTAAATAATTATTTTTGCTCAGTATTTACTACAGAAGAAGGGATGGGGCCACAGTTAAGTTGCAAGGACATTCATAAAAATAAGGTAGATGAAAATACATTTACAGAGGAGAAGGTCCTAACAGAACTTTCAAAACTAAAAGTGGATAAATCAATGGGACCAGATGGGATACACCCAAGGATACTCAAAGAGCTAAAAGATGTGCTGGTTACACCTTTAACAGAATTATTTAACCAGTCACTAAATACAGGTGCTATTCCAGAGGACTGGAAAAGAGCAAATGTAGTTCCACTGCACAAAAGTGGAAGCAAGGAAGAAGCAAGTAACTACAGACCAGTAAGCCTTACATCAGTAGTAGGGAAAGTAATGGAGAAACTATTAAAAGAAAGAGTAGTGGAATATCTTAAATCAAACAACTTACAGGATCCAAAACAGCATGGATTTACTGGTGGGAGATCATGCCAAACAAATCTTATTGACTTTTTTGACTCTGTGATGAAAATAATAGATCAAGGGGGAGCTGTAGATGTAGCATATCTAGACTTTAGTAAGGCATTTGACACTGTCCCACATCGCAGACTGCTAAATAAACTTGAAAGCCTGGGGGTGGATTAAAAATCAGTTAAATGGATAAGAACCTGGTTGCAGGATAGGAAACAGACAGTCGTAGTTAATGGAGTGCAATCTATGGAGGGAAATGTTACCAGTGGAGTACCCCAGGGATCTGTACTTGGTCCAGTTCTCTTTAATATCTTTGTTGGTGACATTGCAGATGGTATTGAAGGGAAGATATGCCTTTTTGCAGATGATACAAAGATATGCAACAGGGTAGACACACCGGGAGGGGTCAAACAAATGATTAATGACCTAGGTAGGCTTGAGAAATGGTAAAGAATGTGGCAACTACAGTTTAATGCTAAAAAATGCAAAATCATGCACTTGGGTACCAAAAACCCAAAGGCTAAGTATAGTATCAAGGGTACTATAATGGAAACTACTGAGGAGGAAAGAGATTTAGGAGTCACTATTTCAAGTGACTTGAAGGCAGGAAAGCAATGCAACAAAGCAATGAGAAAGGCAAGTCAGATGCTTAGTTGCATAGGGAGAGGAATCAGTAGGAGGAAAAAAAGAAGTGATAATGCCACTGTATAGGTCATTGGTATGGCCCCATCTGGAATACTGTGTCCAGTTCTGGAGACCCTATATCCAGAAGGATATAAATACATTAGAGAGTGTACAAAGAAGGGCAACTAAAATGGTGCATGGCCTACATCACAAAACGTACCCGGAAAGGCTAAAAGATCTTAACATGTATAGTTTGGAGGAGAGAAGGGAAAGGGGGGACATGATAGAAACTTTCAAATATATCAAGGGTCTTAACAAAGTTTAGGAGGGAAACATTCTTCAAAGGAAGAGAAGTATTAGAACTCGAGGGCATACATTGAGACTGGACGGGGGGGAGGTTCAGGGGAAATTTAAGGAAAAATTACTTCACAGAAAGGCTAGTGGATAAGTGGAATAGCCTCCCATCAGAGGTGGTAGAGGCTAAGACTGTAGGGCAATTTAAACATGCTTGGGACAGGCATATGAATATCCTTACAAAGAATTAAGGTTAAAAAAGGGTTGAGATTGCCTAAAGGATAAAATAAAAAAAGGGGCAGACTAGATGGGCCAAGTGGTTCTTATCTGCCGTCAAATTCTATGTTTCTATGTTTCTATCTGCAGTGAGTGTGGGGATAAGATTGTATGTGTGTGTGTGGTTGTGTTGTGTAGTGAGTGTGGGGACAGGACTCTGTGTGTGTGTGTATCATCTGCAGTGAGTGTGGGGACAGGATGTATGTGTGTGTGTCATCTGTAGTGAGTGTGGGGACAGGATGTATGTGTGTGTGTCATCTGTAGTGAGTGTGGTCACAGGACTGTGTGTGTGTGTGTGTGTGTGTGTGTCATCTGTAGTGAGTGTGGGGACATGACTGTGTGTGTGTGTGTGTGTGTGTGTGTGTGTGTGTGTGTGTATCTATCATCTGTGAGTGTGGGCACAGGATTGTGTGTGTGTGTGTGTGTGTGTATCTATCATCTGTGAGTGTGGTCACAGGACTGTGTGTGTGTGTGTGTGTGTGTGTGTGTGTGTGTGTGTGTGCATCATCTGTAGTGAGTGTGGGGACATGACTCTGTGTGTGTGTGTGTGTGTGTGTGTGTGTGTATCTATCATCTGTGAGTGTGGTCACAGGACTGTGTGTGTGTGTGTGTGTGTGTGTGTGTGTATCATCTGTAGTGAGTGTGGGGACATGACTGTGTGTGTGTGTATCTATCATCTGTGAGTGTGGGCACAGGATTGTGTGTGTGTGGCAAATGTAGTGAGTGTGGGCACAGGACTGTGTGTGTGTGTGTGTGTGTGTGTGTGTGTGTGTGTGTGTGTGTGTGTGTGTGTGTGTGGGGGGGGGGGGGGGTACTGACAGCTTTGCCGGGCCCCATTAATGAGTGGGGGCATGGCCAATGAAGGAGAGCGTGGCCAGAACACTATTGGAAATAAAAAGAAAACCTGATATGCGGCCGCGAAGTGGGTGTGCACCATGCAGTGGGGGAGCCGGTGTCAGAACTGGTGGGTGACAGCGCAAGGGAGGGCTGCCTGTCACCCCAGCACACACCAGCATCTGCTGGGCTGGGAGAGAGGCTGCTGCAGCTGCGGCCAGTCCTCTCTCCCCACCGACATGCGGCTGTCAGCAACAAGGAAGGGGGAGGGCAATGGGACCAGGTCCCCCTCCGGGGCCCTCCAATGAGCCCAGGCCAGGTAGAGAGTACCCTCCACCCCCTCTTGGCGCCACTGTTTGTTTGTGTGTGTGTGTGTGTGTGTGTGTGTGTGTGTGTGTGGCATCTGTAGTGAGTGTGGGGACAGGGCTCTGTGTGTGTGTGTGTGTGGCATCTGTAGTGAGTGTGGGGATAGGACTGTGTGCGTGTATGTGTGTGTGTTACATTGAATAGGGGGTCACAGACTCCCAGCACCTTGACCCACCCCGATGTGTGCCTCCCCAGCCTCTGACCTCACCACACGTCACTGGGGAGGGTTAAATTAGGGTTAACATACTTCCCCTAACCCTGTCTGGATTCTAAACATGGGGATGCTGCGGTCGGTATTCTGGCCTGCGACATCCCGACCGCCGGCATATCAGCCCCAACTCTACTGTCCTTAGGTATTGGATTAGTAAATATACACTTTCTATAACAATTGATGTTTTTAGCATTAATACCAGTTGCATCAAATGGGGATGGATCTGTGACGGATGAAGAAACGGATAAATGTAAGGTACAAAAATTATATTAAGGCTCTAACAAATGATTTATGCTTATGTCTGTCCACTTCTGAAATTGGACCATTTCAAGTTGCAGACTGCACGGCTTAAAAACAAGTAAATAGGAGAAAACAGTTACCATTACACAAAGCACACTCCTTGAGATGCTGAAGGCTGAATTATTGATATATTTGCATTACTATAGACCAGGCTTTTTCAACTAGTGTGCTGCGAGCAGTTGCAAGGTGTGCCGCGGAGCCAGAGCAGCTTCCTGCACTTTCAGAGTGAACTGTTATCCCGGGCTCATCTTAGAGGATTAGTCGTGCTTATATCGTAGGTCACGGCGGCCACGTCTCACCACCCAGCCAGCCCACCCGCCTGTATACACATCTTCCAGTTCCTGCCTGCATACACCTGCCCGACTGCCCACTGCTCAGAATTCGCAGCACTCCACTATGCATACCTCCCAACTTCTGCCTGGCTTAAAGCGTGACTCTCGTGCGGCAAAGCCGCCCGCCGACCCGAAAATGGGGTCTCGCTTCGTGATGGGCGTGGCCTCGCTCGGGTGGGCGTGGCCTCGCCAAACGGCCCGTATTCCTGCCTTTTGGGGGCGTGCCCAGCGCTCCCCGAGCAGCTGGGCAGTCCCCGCTCCCCTCCTAGCTCTGAATACATGCCGAATACATGGAAAGGGGGGCCCGGGGATACGTATCCCCGGGACCCCCCCTTAATCCGGCTCTAGGGAAGGTGTGGGTTGGGGAGGGGGCCGTAGGTGCTGTGGTTGGAGGAGTGGCGGCTGCGGGGGTCCGGATGCGCTGCGGCAGGGGAGGGGTGTGATGCGGGTGTGGGTGATACGGATGGGGGAGGGGGTGGGAGTGCCGTGGGTGTTGGAGGGACGTGTGTGGGGGGTGGATGTGGTGGATGCTGTGGGTGGGAGGGGGGGCGTATGTGGTGGATGCTGTGGTTGTCGCGGGTGGGAGAGGGCCGGGTGGGGTGGAGCATGGGGGGGGGGAGGTGGGTATGGAGGGGGAGGTGCAGGGGTGCTGCGGGTTTGGGAGGGGTGTGGGTGCTACGGGTGGGGGAGGGGTGTGTGCCTCGGGTGGGGGACGGATGTCGTGGATGCTGCGGGTGGGGGAGGGGCTGGTGGGGTGTGGGTGTAGCGAGGAGGAGAGGTGGGTATGGGGGGAGGTGCTGTGGGTGGGGGAGGGGGGGTGCTACGGTTGGGGGAGGGAGTGCAGCGGGAAGGAGGGGGGAGTACCGCGGGTGGGGGGCGGATGTGGTGGATGCTGTGGGTTCGGCGGGTGGGGTGGATAAGGGGGTGCCGCGGGTGGGGTGGAGGGTGCGTGGGTGTGTGTGGGGGGGGGAGATGGGTGTAGGGGGGGTGCCGCTGGTGGGGGAGAGAGAGGGTGGGTTTTTTGGGTTGTGGGTGGGGGATGGATGTGGTGGGTGCCACGGGTGGGGGAGGGGAAGGGGGGGTTCTGCGGGTGAGGGAGGGGCGGGGGGGTGCTACAGGAGGGGGCGGGAGTGCTGCGGGTGGTGGAGGGGCGTGTGCCGCGGATGTGGTGGATGCTGTGGGTGCCGCGGGTGGGGGAGGGGTGGGGGGTGCATCAGGTGGGGACGGGAGTGCAGTGGTTGGGTGAGGGGTGTGTGCCGCGGGTGGGAGGGTGCGGGGTGCCGCGGGTGGGAGGGTGCGGCGGGCCATGTGGTGCGGGTGGGACGGGGGCGCGAGCCGTGTTCCGCGGGTGGGGGGCTGATGTGTTGGATGCTGTGGGTAAAAGGAGGGCCGTGCGCCGCGGGTGTCGCTGATGTGGTGGATGCTGTGGGTGCCGCAGGTGGGGGAGGGGCGGTGGGGGGCAGGGGGGGGGGGAAGAGGGTATGGGGGTGGTGCGGGGGTGCCGCGGGTGGGGGAGGGGTGGGGGGTGCAGCAGGTGGGGGAGGGGACGGGAGTGCAGTGGTTGGGTGAGGGGTGTGTGCCGCGGGTGGGGTGGATGCTGTGGGTACCGCGTGTGGGAGGGTGCGGGGTGCCGCGGGTGGGCGGGTGCGGGGTGCCGCGGGTGGGCGGGTGCGGCTGGGCGCGGGCCGTGTGGTGCGGGTGGGCGCGGGCCGTGTGCCGCGGGTGGGGGGCTGATGTGTTGGATGCTGTTGGTGGAAGGAGGGCCGTGCACCGCGTGTGGGAGGAGGGCCGTGCGGCGCCGCGTGTGGGAGGAGGGCCGTACGGCGCGGGTGGGGTGGAGGGTGCGTGGGTGTAGGGGGGGGGGAGATGGGTGTAGGGGGGGTGCTGCGGATAGGGGAGAGAGAGGGTGGGTTTTTTGGGTTGTGGGTGCTACGGGTGGGGGATGGATGTGGTGGGTGCCACGGGTGGGGGAGGGGTAGGGGGGGTTCTGCGGTTGGGGGAGGGGCGGGGGGGTGCTACAGGAGGGGACGGGAGTGCAGCGGGTGTTGGAGGGGAGTGTGGAGTGGAGGGTGCGGGGGGTGGTGGAGAAATGGTATGGGGGTGGTGCGGGGGTGCCGCGGGTGGGGGAGGGGAGGGGTGGGGGGTGCAGCAGGTGGGGGAGGGGACGGGAGTGCAGTGGTTGGGTGAGGGGTGTGTGCCGCGGGTGGGAGGAGGGCCGTGCGGCACGGGTGGGATGCGGTGTGCGGCGCGGGTGGGAGGAGGGCCGTGCGGCGTGGGTGGGATGCGGTGTGCGGCGCGGGTGGGAGGAGGGCCGTGCGGCGCAGGTGGGATGCGGTGTGTGCCGCGGGTGAAAGGAGGGCCGTGCGCCGCGGGTGGGGTGAATGCTGTGGGAGGGGGGGGCCTCCGGACTGTGCGGTGACGGCGAGTCCGGCTTACAGTCCCCGCTCCCCGGCTGCAGGATCACCAGGGTACGTACAGGGAGTGTACGGGGAGGAGAGAGACAGGGCACTGGGCGGAGACGGGGCGGGGATGGGCGGACCGAGGGAGGGGACTGTTCCTGCCCTGCATGCAGCCACTGTGACTCCGCCCAGCGTTACGGGCACAGAGTCACAGACTAAGGCAGGGCTGGCCAAACCGGTCCTCGAGATCTACCAACAGTTCATGTTTTCTAGGCCTCCTGGAGATCTGTAGAATTGTCAGTTAGGAATGAATGCAGCACATCTTAATTAGTAATGACTACACCTGTGCACCAGCTAGGTGGTCTAGAAAATGTGAACTGTTGGTAGATCTCGAGGACTGGTTTGGCCAGCCCTGGACTAAGGCAAATATATAGGAGATAAGAACAGATACCGAGAATTACAAATCAGAAGATCAAGAAAGTCCATCCCAGCAAGCCCAACGCGTTTTGGAAATGGGCCTGGTCATTGATCCTCCAGTGGATACAAAACTTGACTTGTACGAGTAAAGTAACCCGGCGTATTTAACACAATATTATTTGATCCTGCCTCCAACATGCTTCTGTGCCAGACCTATTCTAAACTTCCAAAGACATTAATAGGCTGTCCGCCACATAAGTCAACAGAAAGGAGGAAAAGGGGACGGTTGGACAAATATGGCATATGTCAGGAAAGGGGTAGGTTACATAAAAAGTATTAGAAAGAACAAACTATAGAATAAAATGCTGAAAACAAACTTAGAAATTTATTTTCTTTTACAAATAGGAAAGGTGCTCAAATAATGTACAATTATCTCTGTAATTACCTGGTTTGTTTTCTGACACTTTGCTATTCTAGTCCTTATTTCAAAATTATTTGTAAGCTTTAAATATAGTAATATCTTATCTTCACACAAACAATATTCACTTATAGATGACATACAGGATTATATGTATGACCTGGAATTGGAATGAAGGCAGAAAACACCTAAAACAGCTAAAATAAAATCCCTTGAAACTGCATGTGGTTGATGACTTTGTATGCATCATTACAAGGTGTTAAGTTATTTCTATCTGGTACGGTTTAACCTTCATTTTGCACTGCACATTTGGGCGGTGATATTAAGTATTGCACTAGGAGGCGCTCTTGTCTTTTTCTGTATTTTTGAGTGGTGGAGTTGGTGTGCATCAAGACAAGGAACTTGGCTGTCCCAGAGGAGTGGAATTTCCTATGCACTAAATATTTTCATTTGGACTCTTTTGATACTTATTACATAGCGTTGAAGTTGTCTATATACAGTGCATCCGGAAAGTATTCACAGCGCTTCACTTTTTTCACATTTTGTTACGTTACAGCCTTATTCCAAAATGGAATAAATTAATTTTTTCCCTCCACATTCTACACACAATACCCTATAATGACAACGTGAAAAAAACATTTTTTTTGTGTGATTTTTGCAAATTTATTAAAAATAAAAACTAAGAAATCACATGTACTTAAATATTCACAGCCTTTGACATGAAGCTCAAAATTGAGCTCAGGTGCATCCTGTTTCCACTGATAATCCCTGAGATGTTCCTACAGCTTAAATTTGAGTCCACCAGTGGTAAATTTAGTTGATTGGACATGATTTGGAAAGGCACACACCTGTATATATAAGGTCCCACACTTGACAGTGCATTTCTGAGCACAAACCAAGCATGAAGTCAAAGGAATTGTCTGTAGACCTCCGAAACAGAATAGTGTTGAGGCACAAATCTGGGGAAGGGTACAGAAAAATATCTGCTACTTTGAAGATCCCAATGAGCACAGTGGCCTCCCGTAAATGGAAAACGTTCGGAACCACCAGGACTCTTCCTAGAGCTGGCCGGCCATCTAAACTGAGCAATCAGGGGAGAAGGGCCCTAGTCAGGGAGGTGACCAAGAACCCGATGGTCACTCTGTCAGAGCTACAGTATTCCTCTGTGGAAAGAGAAGAACCTTCCAGATGGACAACCATCTCTGCAGCAATCCACCAATCAGACCTGTATGGTAGAGTGGCGAGATGGAAGCCACTCCTTAGTAAAAAGCACATGGCAGCCCATCTGGAGTTTGCCAAAATGCACCTGAAGGACTCTCAGACCATGAGAAACAAAATTCTCTGGTCTGATGTGGAAAAAATTGAACTCTTTGGCGTGGATACCAGGCGTCATGTTTGGAGGAAACCAGGCACCGCTCATCACCAGGCCAATACCATCCCTACAGTGAAGCATGCTGGTGGCAGCATCATGCTGTGGGGCTGTTTTTCAGCGGCAGGAAATGGGAGACTGGTCAGGATAGAGGGAAAGATGAATGCAGCAATGTACAGAGACATCCTGGATGAAAACCTACTCCAGAGCACTCTTGACCTCAGATTGGGGCGACGGTTCATCTTTCAGCAGGACAACGACCCTAAGCACACAGTCAAGATATCAAAGGAGTGGCTTCAGGACAACTCTGTGAATGTCAACAAAAAGGGAAAAGGGGGGAGTGGGATGTCTTCTGCACCAGTGAAAATATTGTATTTTTATTTCAGTAGAATATTCCCCAAATTTAATTCTTGCATTAAAATTCTGCATCAATCAATAGGGGGTGCTGCCACAGACAATGAGAATGAAGAACAACATCGGACAGAGAAAGATTGTCTCTTCGTTGGCGCACTTTAGAGGAAAATAACGTATTTAATTATTAAAATATAACTTATTATTATTCAATAAAATGCCTTGCAAATGAGAAATATATGTGAAAAACTTAAATAAATTGTGCACTGTGAGTGAAAATTTATTGTGATGAAAATTATTTAAAAACTGATACACTGTGCCTAAATGTATTTTAGCTCAATTAATTTGCATTATTTAGATAACACTGAAAATGTTCCTAACCATTATTATGTATTTAATACAAAATGAACAGCATGTGCTGCTTAAATAAGCAGCAAAGGTAGAATTAATGACACAAACCAATTAATGTGGTATACCACCAACAATGGGGGTCATTCCGAGTTGTTCGCTGGCAAGCTGCTTTTAGCAGCTTTGCACATGCTAAGCTGCCGCCTACTGGGAGTGAATCTTAGCATAGTAAAATTGCGAACGAAAGATTAGCAGAATTGCGAATAGACACTTCTTAGCAGTTTCTGAGTAGCTCCAGACTTACTTGGCATCTGCGATCAGTTCAGTCAGTGTCGTTCCTGGTTTGACGTCACAAACACACCCAGCGTTCGCCCAGACACTCCTCCGTTTCTCCAGCCACTCCCGCGTTTTTCCCAGAAACTGTAGCGTTTTTTCACACACACCCATAAAACGGCCAGTTTCCGCCCAGAAACACCCACTTCCTGTCAATCACACTACGATCACCAGAACGAAGAAAAAACCTCGTAATGCCGTGAGTAAATACTTGGCGCAGTCGCACTGCGGACATTGCACATTAGCAACTAATCGCTCCGTTGCGAGAAAAAAATAACGAGCGAACAACTCGGAATGACCCCCAATGAGTGGTGAACTATGTCGCTATGACACATCGATCCTTTTGCATATATCAAGTTCCTTAAAGGATACTCATAATATAATTCTAAAAATAATGGCTCTCATTCTGAGTTGTTCGCTCGCAAGCTGCTTTTAGCAGCATTGCACACGCTAAGCCGCCGCCTACTGGGAGTGAATCTTAGCTTAGCAGAATTGCGAATGAAAGATTCTCAAAAATGCGAATAGAAATTTCTTAGCAGTTTCTGAGTAGCTCCAGACTTACTCTGCCACTGCGATCAGTTCAGTCAGTTTCGTTCCTGGTTTGACGTCACAAACACACCCAGCGTTCGCCCAGACACTCTCCCGTTTCTCCAGCCACTCCCGCGTTTTTCCCAGAAACGGCAGCGTTTTTTCACACACACCCATAAAACGGTCAGTTTCCGCCCAGAAACACCCACTTCCTGTCAATCACACTCCGAGCACCAGAACGAAAAAAATTCCTCGTAATGCCGTGAGTAAAATACCTAACTGTTGAGCAAAATAACTAAGCGCATGCGCTCTGCGAACATTGCGCATGCGCAGTAAGCGTCTATTCGCAAAATAGAGAAAATCGGCAACGAGCGAACAACTCGAAATGAGGGCCAATGTTCAGTCTATTTCATAACCCAATTGCGGAGGAAGAGACAATCACTTCACAAAAAATTCACATAACCCCAATATGTGCATTGTCAATTATTCTCTCATATATATAGGAATCAAGTCTATTTTACGGGTCCAAATACAACATGTACCGTGACTCTGTTGAGAATGACCTATGGAGATTGAATTATTTCTGTCTTTATAGGGTTAAAGACGCAGTTAGGGTCAGGTCAATTACACAGATCTAACCTTTGCAGGTAATTGAAAAAAGATGAAATTGAAGGGGCTATGAATGGTAACATCTGCGGCTACCTGCCGCAGTCGTATCCCCGTTAGTGGATTGTTGATATGTTCTATTAGTGGTAAAAAGCTTAACTAGCTTTGTTTATTACTACCCTCTATGATATAGCGATTGTCTCTTAACGAATTGTAGGCTGTATGTAATATTAAAGATAATTTCCCAAAATTGGTCTGTTTATGGTGTTAATGACTGAACATATAATATTATATTGAGCAATTTTGCCTATTCATCTATTAGACTAGATGACTAGTCTATGTCACTGTGCCCTCATCAATTTATGGGGCTGCAGTGCGTGAGTCCGCTAAATGCTAAACGGACCTGCACATCATCACACACTTCAATTGTTGTCCCTTAAGAATAATGTTAATATCTTCTTTTTATTTTGATTTGTTTTTCATTAATTTTACATATAGTGATATTAGACACCAGCGTACATCTATACATTTGTATAGTTTATTACGTATATTACAGCGGCAGCAGCACCCATTCTCCCAGGTGCGCCTGTTCTGTTATACTTGTTGCTGTCTAATGCCACTAAGGGCTACGCCATTAATAGCGTTGATTAATATTGGTAGCTGTTAATAAATGAATTAATCACCAGCACGTCTCACAATTCTAACAATGCTTCAGGGCAACTTGCACCATTTACAGAGCTTGTATTAATGCAGCATAGGTACTGATATTAAACAGTAATCATTAAATGGAAATCCGCGCCAACAACTTAGTAAAAGTCCTTTCTCATACATCCTAGAGGATGCTGGGGTCCACTTCATGACCATGGGGTATAGACGGTTCCGCAGGAGCCATGGGCACTCTTAAGACTTTTCAATGGGTGTGAACTGGCTCCTCCCTCTATGCCCCTCCTCCAGACCTCAGTTTTAGAAATGTGCCCAGGCAGACTGGATGCACTCTGAGGAGCTCTACTGAGTTTCTCTGAAAAGACTTATGTTAGGTTTTTTATTTTCAATGAGAACTGCTGGCAACAGACTCCCTGCTTCGTGGGACTGAGGGGGCAGAAGTAGGAACCAACTTCCTGAAGATTTTCATGGCTCTGCTTCTGGCTGACAGGACACCATTAGCTCCTGAAGGGTACTGAACGCTAGCCGTGCCTAGATGCTCACTCCCACAGCACGCCATCACCCCCCTCACAGAGCCAGAACTTAGAAGACAGGTGAGTATAAGATAGATCTTCTAGCAACTAAAGTGACGGCTGAGGTACGGCGCGGCTGGCGGGAGCGCAGCACGCCATTGCTGCCCACATACACAGAGCACTGAAGGGTGCAGGGCGCAGGGGGGGCGCCCTGGGCAGCAAATATACCTAAAACTGGCGAAAAGGGGGCATAAGATGCCGCTGGCACAGCCCTACCCCCGCCAGTATAAATATTAAAATACATTGCTGAGTGAAAACGCGCCTTTGCGGGGGCGGAGCTTCTTCCTCAGCTAGCCAGCACACTGCTCAGCACCATTTTCTCTCTCTCCTCAGGCTACAGAGACAACGCTGGTCCTCTCCTCCACTTCTGACTACAAGTACAGGGTGCTGCGCGTGGGTCAGTCGCGCTATTGAAAAATGGTCAGACAGCGTGTCATCAGAAATTGACACGATTGATAAAGATGAGATACTCCTTAAGTTAGGGAATATCAAAGACGCTGCCGCCTACATGCTAGAAGCGATGAAAGATATTGGAATCTTGAGTTCACAAGCCGCTACCATGGCAGTATCGGTTAGGCGGGCATTGTGGATTCGCCAGTGGAACGCGGATTCCAAAAGAAATATGGAGGCTCTCCCATATAAAGGTGAAACCTTATTTGGCGATGGTCTGGATGCGTTAGTCTCGGCGGCTACCGCAGGTAAGTCGACGTTTTTGACCTCTGCGCCTGCACCGGCAAAAAAGACCTATCACACACCCATGCAGTCCTTTCGGCCCAATAAATACAAAAGAGCGAGAGGTTCCCCCTTCTTTGCAGGAAGGTGAAGGGGAAAGAAGCCCACAGCGGCTCCAGGTTCCCAGGAGCAGAAGTCTACCCCTACTTCTGCCAAATCTTCAGCATGACGCTGGAACTCCCTTGCGGGAGGCCGCTCGGGTGGGGGCACGTCTCAAACTCTTCAGCCAAGGTAGGATTCTGTCTGGCCTGGATCCCTGGGTATTGCAAATAGTATCCCAGGGGTACAAGCTGGAGTTTCAAGACGTTCCCCCATGCCGATTTTTCAAATCAACCTTACCAGCTTCTCTTCAAGAAAGAGAAGCAGTAACAGCGGCAATCTAAAAATTATGTCAGGACCAGGTAGTAGTCCTGGTACCTTTGCCGCAACGAGGGGAGTGGTTTTATTCAAGCCTTTTTGTAGTTCCGAAGCCGGACAGCTCGGTCAGACCGTTCCTAAACCTAAAAAAATAAGATTTTAAACCTACCGGTAAATCTATTTCTCCTAGTCCGTAGAGGATGCTGGGGACTCCGTAAGGACCATGGGGTATAGACGGGCTCCGCAGGAGATAGGGCACCTAAAAAGAACTTTGACTATGGGTGTGCACTGGCTCCTCCCTCTATGCCCCTCCTCCAGACCTCAGTTAGAGAACTGTGCCCAGAGGAGATGGACAATACAAGGCAGGATTTAGCAATCCAAGGGCAAGATTCATACCAGCCCACACCAATCATACCATGTAACCTGGTACATACATAACCAGTTAACAGTATGAACAAACGACAGTAACGGTCCAAGACCGATGTCAACTGTAACATAACCCTTATGTAAGCAACAACTATATACAAGTCTTGCAGAGTTTCCGCACTGGGACGGGCGCCCAGCATCCTCTACGGACTAGGAGAAATAGATTTACCGGTAGGTTTAAAATCTTATTTTCTCTTACGTCCTAGAGGATGCTGGGGACTCCGTAAGGACCATGGGGTTTATACCAAAGCATCCAATCGGACGGGAGAGTGCGTATGACTCTGCAGCACCGACTGAGCAAACGCTAGGTCCTCATCAGCCAGGGTATCAAACTTGTAGAATTTAGCAAAAGTGTTTGACCCCGACCAAGTCGCCGCCCGGCAAAGTTGTAATGCCGAGACGCCTCGGGCAGCCGCCCAAGAAGAGCCCACCTTTTTAGTGGAATGGGCCTTAACCGAATTTGGTACCGGCAATCCAGCCGTAGAGTGAGCCTGCTGAATCGTATTACAGATCCAGCGAGCAATAGTCTGCTTCGAAGCAGGAGCGACAATCTTATTGGCCGCATACAGGACAAACAGAGCCTTGTTTTCCTAATTCTAGCCGTCCTGGCTACATAAATTTTTAAGTCCCTGACTACATCCAGGTATCTGGAATCCTCCAGGTCACTTGTAGCCACAGGCACCACAATAGGTTGATTCATATGGAACGAAGAAACCACTTTAGGCAAAAATTGCGGACGTGTCCTCAATTCAGCTCTATCCACATGAAAAATCAAGTAGGGGCTCTTGTGTGACAAAGCCGCCAAATCTGACACTCGCCTTGCTGATGCTAAGGCCAACAACATGACCACCTTCCAGGTAAGAAATTTCAACTCAACCTTGTTAAGCGGTTCAAACCAGTGTGATTTTAGGAACTGCAACACCACGTTCAGGTCCCATGGTGCCACTGGAGGCACGAAAGGGGGCTGGATGTGCAGCACTCCCTTTACAAACGTCTGGACTTCTGGAAGAGAAGCCAATTCCTTCTGAAAGAAAATCGAGATGGCCGAAATCTGTACCTTAACAGAGCCTAATTTCAGGCCCATATCCACTCCTGTCTGTAGGAAGTGGAGAAGACGACCCAGATGAAAATCTTCCGTAGGTGCATTCTTGGTCTCACACCAAGACACATACTTTCGCCAGATACGGTGATAATGTTTTACCGTCACCTCCTTCCTAGCCTTTATTAAAGTAGGGATGACCTCTTCCGGAATCCCCTTTTTTGCTAGGATTCGGCGTTCAACCGCCATGCCGTCAAACGTAACCGCGGTAAGTCTTGAAATACACAGGGCCCCTGCTGCAACAGGTCTTCCCTCAGAGGAAGAGGCCAGGGATCTCCTGTGAGCATCTCTTGTAGATCCGAGTACCAGGCCCTTCGAGGCCAGTCTTGGACAACGAGTATCGTCTGTACTCTTCTTCGTCTTATGATCCTCAACACTTTTGTGATGTGAGGAAGAGGAGGAAACACGTAGACCGATTTGAACACCCACGGTGTTACCAGAGCGTCTACTGCTACTGCCTGAGGGTCCCGAGACCTGGCGCAATACCTCCGAAGTTTTTTGTTGAGGCGTGACGCCATCATGTCTATTTGAGGAGTTCCCCAAAGACGTGTTACGTCTGCAAAGACTTCTTGATGAAGTCCCCACTCTCCTGGATGGAGATCGTGTCTGCTGAGGAAGTCTGATTCCCAGTTGTCCACTCCCGGAATGAAGACAGCCGACAGAGCGCTTACATGATTTTCCGCCCAGCGAAGGGTCCTTGTGGATTCCGCCATCGCGACTCTGCTTCTTGTCCCGCCTTGGCGGTTCACATGAGCCACTGCTGTGACATTGTCTGATTGAATCAGAACCGGTAGGTTTCGAAGAAAACTCTCCGCTTGTCGAAGGCCGTTGTAAATGGCCCTGAGTTCCAACACATTGATGTGCAGACAGGACTCCTGGTCTGACCAAAGACCCTGAAAATTTTTTCCCTGTGTGACCGCTACCCATCCTCGGAGGCTCGCGTCCGTGGTAACAAGGATCCAATCCTGAATTCCGAACCTGCGACCCTCCAGGAGGTGAGCACTTTGCAACCACCACAGGAGGGACACTCTAGTCCCTGGGGACAGAGTTATTTTCCGATGTAAGTGCAGATGGGACCCGGACCACTTGTCCAGAAGGTCCCATTGAAAAGTCCTTGCATGGAACCTTCCGAAGGGAATGGCCTCGTAGGCCACCACCATTTTCCCCAGAACTTGAGTGCATTGGTGAACTGACACCCTTTTCGGTTTTAGCAGGTCTCTGACCATGTTCTGGATGTCTTGGGCTTTCTCTATTGGGAGGAAGACCTTCATTTGTTCCGTATCCAGTATCATACCTAGGAACGGTAGTCGAGTTGTCGGAATCCACTGTGACTTCGGTAGATTTAGAATCCAACCGTGTTGCTGGAGCACTCAGAGAGAGCGCCACACTGCTCAGCAATTTCTCCCTTGATCTCGCTTTTATCAGGAGATCGTCCAAGTATGGGATAATTGTGACTCCATGCTTGCGCAGGACCACCATCATTTCCGCCATTATCTTGGTGAAAATCCTCGGGGCCGTGGAGAGTCCAAACGGCAACGTCTGAAATTGGTAATGACAATCCTGTACATCGAATCTCAGGTATTCCTGATGGGGGGCATATATGGAGACATGAAGGTACGCATCCTTTATGTCCAGAGACACCATAAACTCCCCCTCCTCCATGTTGGCTATTATCGCTCTGAGAGATTCAATTTTGAATTTGAATCTTTTTATGTACAGGTTTAGGGATTTCAGATTCAAAATAGGTCTGACCGAACCGTCCGGTTTCGGGACCACAAATAGGGTTGAGTAGTAACCTCTTCCCTGCTGGTGCAGGGGAACCTTGATTATCACTTGCTGTATACACAGCGTTTGAATGGCAGCTAACACTATATCCCTTTCCGATGTGGAAGCTGGTAGGGCCGATTTGAAAAATCGGCGCGGGGGCACCTCCTCGAATTCCAATTTGTAACCCTGGGAAACTATTTCCAACACCCAGGGATTCAGGTTCGAACTGACCCAGGCCTGACTGAAAAGTCGAAGACATGCCCCCACCGGTGCGGACTCCCTCAGGGGAGCCCCAGCGTCATGCTGTGGGTTTTTGAGCAGCCGGGAAGGACTTTTGTTCCTGGGCACCTGCCGAAGCAGGTGCTCTCTTGCCTCTGCCCTTACCTCTGGCGAGGAAAGAGGATCCCCGACCTCTTTTGGACTTGTGCGACCGAAAGGACTGCATCTGATAGGGTGTTACCTTTTTTTGCTGTTGGGGAATATATGGTAAAAAACTTGATTTACCTGCTGTAGCTGTGGAAACCAGGTCCGTCAGCCCATCCCCAAACAATACATCACCCTTATAGGGTAGTACTTCCATATGTTTTTTGGAATCCGCATCACCCGTCCATTGGCGAGTCCATAAGGATCTTCTCGCTGAGATAGACATGGCATTGGCCCTAGAAGCTAGCAATCCAATGTCCCTTTGAGCATCCCTCATAAATAAGACTGCGTCTTTAATATGAGTTAGGAATATAGTATCCTTATCCATATTATCAAATTGATCTGTCAGCTCATCTGTCCAAGCTGCAATTGCGCCACACACCCATGCCGACGCAATTGTCGGTCTTAGCACAGCACTCGTATGAGAATAAATACACTTTAAGGTAGTTTCTTGCCTGCGATCTACAGGGTCCTTAAGGGCTGCTGTGTCAGGAGACGGTAGCGCCACTTTCTTGGACAAGCGCGTCAGGGCCTTGTCCACAGTGGGGGGTGATTCACAAATCTCCCTGTCCTGCTTAGGGAAGGGGTATGCCATATAAATTCTTTTGGGGATCTGCGGTCTCTTATCCGGAGTCTCCCAAGCTTTTCCAAAAAAATCATTCAATTCATGAGATGTGGGAAAGTTAATAATCTGTTTCTTTTTCTTAAACATGTGTACCCTTGTGTCGGGGACCGAGGGTTCATCCACAATATGCAACACATCCCTTATTGCCACAATCATACACTGAATGGTTTTAGTCACCCTAGGGTGCAATTTTACTTCGTCATAGTCGACACTGGAATCAGAATCCGTGTCGGTAGTAGTGTTTTGCGTTAAGGGACGCTTTTGAGACCCCGACGGGCCCTGTGAGTCGGTCCAATCCGAGGATTGACCCCCTGATGTCCCCCCTAAATCAGCCTTATCAAGCCTTTTATGTAAAGATGCCACACTTGCATTCAACATATGCCACATGTCCATCCAATCTGGAGTCGGCACTACCGACGGGGACACACCACTCAATTGCTCCACCTCCTCCTTGGAGAAGCCTTCCGCCTCAGACATGTCGACACACACGTACCGACACCCCACACATACAGGGATTAACCTATAAGGGGACAAAACCCCAACCAGGCCCTAAGGAGAGACAGAGAGGGAGTATGCCAGCACACACCAGCGCCTAAAAACACTGGAAAAATTATGTCCAGATAGCGCTTTTCTATATATAATATGCCAATTCCCACTCACTGTGTCGCTAATGTGCCCCCCTCCTCTTTTTTCCAGCCTGTGAAGTTCAGCAGGGGAGAGACCAGGGAGCCAGTGTTTTCCTCATGCAGCTTCTGTGGAGAAAATGGCGCTGGTTAGTGCTGAGGATCAAGCCCCGCCCACCCGACGGCGGGCTTCGGTCCCAGTGATTTTTCAATAAAAATGGCGGGGGATCATTGATTTACTGCCTCCGCAGCCTAATCAATCGGTATTTGCCCAAATGTGAGGTTTATTGCTGCCCAGGGCGCCCCCCCCTGCGCCCTGCACTCTTCAGTGCTGCTCTGTGTGTGTGTGACTGGGAGCAATGGCGCGCAGCTTACCGCTGCGCGCCTTACCTCATGAAGATCTGATGTCTTCTGCCTTCTCTATCCGGCTTCTATCTTCGGCATCTGTGAGGAGGACGGCGGCGCGGCTCCGGGACGAACCCCAGGTGAGACCTGTGTTCCGACTCCCTCTGGAGCTAATGGTGTCCAGTAGCCTTAGAAGCAGTGCCCAACTTGACAAGCCAGCTCTGCATCTCTCTCCTCGGTCCCACGATGGAGGGAGACTGTTGCCAACAGGACTCCCTGAAAATAAAAAACCTAACAAAATTCTTCTTCAACAGAAAACTCTGGAGAGCTCTCTGCAGTGCACCCATTCTCCTCTGGGCACAAGATCTAACTGAAGTCTGGAGGAGGGGCATAGAGGGAGGAGCCAGTGCACACCCATAGTCAAAGTTCTTTTTAGGTGCCCTATCTCCTGCGGAGCCGTCTATACCCCATGGTCCTTACGGAGTCCCCAGCATCCTCTAGGACGTAAGAGAAATTTGAATCTCTACTTGAAAAGGTTCAAGTTCAAGATGGAATCACTCCGGGCAGTAATTTCCAGTCTGGAGGAGGGTGACTACATGGTGTCGGTAGACATCAAGGATGCTTACCTGCATGTTCTCATCTATCCTCCTCACCAGGCCTATCTGAGATTTGCGGTTCAGGATTGCCATTACCAGTTACAGACGTTACCTTTCGGTCTCTCCACGGCGCCGAGGGTATTCACCAAGGTGATGGCGGAGATGATGGTCCTCCTTCGTCAAAAAGGAGTCAATATAATTCCTTATCTGGACGATCTCCTGATAAAGGTGAGATCCAGGGAGCAGTTGTTACAAAACATCACACTCTCCCTGTCGATTCTCCAACAACACGGTTGGATCATAAATTATCCAAAGTCACAATTGGAACCGACAACAAGATTGTCTTTTCTCGGGATGATTCTGAACACGGAAGTTCAGAGAGTATTTCTTCCGGTGGAAAAGGCTCTGGAAATCCAGAAAATGGTGAAGCAGATATTGAAACCATCCAGTGTGTCGATCCATCAGTGCATTCGGTTGTTGGGGAAGATGGTGGCGGCCTACGAGGCCATACAGTTTGGCAGGTTCCATGCCAGAATATTCCAGTGGGACCTGTTGGACAAGTGGTCGGGATCCCACCTTCACATGCACCGGAAGATAGTCCTGTCGTCAAAAGCCAGGATTTCACTCCTGTGGTGGCTACACAGTCCACATCTATTAGAGGGATGCAGATTCGGGATTCAGGACTGGGTCCTGGTAACCACGGATGCAAGTCTCCGAGGCTGGGGAGCTGTCACTCAAGGGGAAAGCTTCCAAGGAAAATGGTCAAGTCAGGACCCCTGCCTACACATAAATGTGCTGGAATTGAGAGCCATTTACAACGGCATTCAACAAGCGGTACATCTTCTTCAAGATCATCCCGTGCAGATCCAATCGGACAATGTAACAGCAGTCACATACATAAACAGACAGGGCGGAAAAAAAGGCAGAGCAGCAATGGCAGAGGTGACAACGATCCTCCTCTGGGAAGAAAGGCATGCAAGACCTCTGTCAGCAATTTTCATTCCGGGAGTGGACAACTGGGATGCAGACTTCCTCAGCAGACACGATCTCCATCCAGGAGAGTGGGGCCTCCACCAAGAAGTCTTCGCAGAGGTGACAAGTCTTTGGGGAGTTCCTCAAGTAGACATGATGGCATCTCGTCTCAACAAGAAGCTTCAGAAAATAAGATTTTACTCACCGGTAAATCTATTTCTCGTAGTCCGTAGTGGATGCTGGGACTCCGTAAGGACCATGGGGAATAGCGGCTCCGCAGGAGACTGGGCACAACTAAAGAAAGCTTTAGGACTACCTGGTGTGCACTGGCTCCTCCCACTATGACCCTCCTCCAGACCTCAGTTAGGATACTATGCCCGGAAGAGCTGACACAATAAGGAAGGATTTTGAATCCCGGGTAACACTCATACCAGCCACACCAATCACACCGTATTACTCGTGATACTATACCCAGTTAACAGTATGAAATATAACTGAGCCTCTCAACAGATGGCTCAACAATAACCCTTTAGTTAGGCAATAACTATATACAAGTATTGCAGACAATCCGCACTTGGGATGGGCGCCCAGCATCCACTACGGACTACGAGAAATAGATTTACCGGTGAGTAAAATCTTATTTTCTCTGACGTCCTAAGTGGATGCTGGGACTCCGTAAGGACCATGGGGATTATACCAAAGCTCCCAAACGGGCGGGAGAGTGCGGATGACTCTGCAGCACCGAATGAGCAATCTCTAGGTCCTCCTCAGCCAGGGTATCAAACTTGTAGACTCTTACAAAAGTGTTTGAACCCGACCAAGTAACAGCTCGGCAAATTTGTAAAGCCGAGACCCCTCGGGCAGCCGCCCAAGAAGAGCCCACTTTCCTCGTGGAATGGGCTTTTACAGATTTAGGGTGCGGCAGTCCAGCCGCAGAATGTGCAAGTTGAATCGTGCTACACATCCAGCGAGCAATAGTCTGCTTAGAAGCAGGAGCACCCAGCTTGTTGGGTGCATACAGGATAAATAGCGAGTAAGGAATTGGATTAAGGATGCCGCACAGGACTAAGTGATGTGTAATTTTTAATTTCTACATTTTTCAAGAGGTTTCCAAGATAACCGACCAACCAGAAAGTAGTTCTGGAATTTATCACCATCTACCAATAAGAAAATTTCTATAAGTAGATATTAGCGGTGATTGTCGATGGTGCTCCCATAGGTCCAATACGTATGTGGTAAGAGGATAAATAGCGAGTCAGTTTTCCTGACTCCAGCCGTCCTGGAAACATATATTTTTCAGGGCCCTGACTACGTCCAGTAACTTGGAATCCTCCAAGTCCCAAGTAGCCGCAGGCACCACAATAGGTAGGTTCACCTGAAAAACTGATACCACCTTAGGAAGGAATTGGGAACGAGTCCTCAATTCCGCCCTATCCATATAAAAAAATTAGATAAGGGCTTTTGCATGATAAAGCCGCTAATTCTGATACACGCCTGGCCGACGCCAAGGCCAACAGCATGACCACTTTCCACGTGAGGTATTTTAGCTCCACGGATTTAAGTGGCTCAACCCAATGCGACTTCAGGAAATCCAACACCACGTTGAGATCCCACGGTGCCACTGGAGGCACAAACGGGGGCTGACTATGCCGCACAAACGTCTGAACTTCAGGCAGTGAAGTCAGTTCTATTTTTGGAAGAAAATCGATAGAGCCGAAATCTGGACCTTAATGGAACCCAATTTTAGGCCCATAGTCACCCCTGACTGTAGGAAGTGCAGAAATCGACCTAGCTGAAATTCCTCCGTTGGGGCCTTCCTGGCCTCACAGCACGCAACATATTTCCGCCATATGCGGTGATAATGGTTTGCGTTCACTTCTCTCCTAGCTTTAATTAGCGTAGGGATAACTTCCTCCGGAATGCCCTTTTCCTTCAGGATCCGGCGTTCAACCGCCATGCCGTCAAACGCAGCCGCGGTACGTCTTGGAACAGACAGGCCCCCTGCTGCAGCAGGTCCTGTCTGAGCGGCAGAGGCCATGGGTCCTCTGAGATCATTTCTTGGAGTTCTGGGTACCAAGCTCTTCTTGGCCAATCCGGAACAATGAGTATAGTTCTTACTTCTCTCCTTCTTATTATTCTCATTACCCTGGGTATGAGAGGCAGAGAAGGGAACACATACACCGACTGGTACACCCACAGTGTTACCAGAGCGTCCACAGCTATCGCCTGAGGGTCCCTTGACCTGGCGCAATATCTTTTTAGCTTTTTGTTGAGGCGGGACGCCATCATGTCCACCTGTGGCCTTTCCCAACGGTGTACAATCATTTGGAAGACTACTGGATGAAGTCCCCACTCTCCTGCGTGGAGG
This sequence comes from Pseudophryne corroboree, assembly GCF_028390025.1. Taxonomy (NCBI): domain Eukaryota; kingdom Metazoa; phylum Chordata; class Amphibia; order Anura; family Myobatrachidae; genus Pseudophryne; species Pseudophryne corroboree. The sequence goes on from NC_086445.1 coordinate 877,113,117, forward strand.
TCGTGTCTGCTGAGAAAGTCTGCTTCCCAGTTGTCCACTCCGGGAATGAACACTGCTGACAGTGCTAACACATGATTTTCCGCCCATCGGAGAATCCTTGTGGCTTCTGCCAGCGCCATCCTGCTTCTTGTGCCGCCCTGTCGGTTTACATGAGCGACCGCCGTGATGTTGTCTGACTGGATCAGCACCGGCCGGTGTTGAAGCAGGGGTCTAGCCTGACTTAGGGCATTGTAAATGGCCCTTAGTTCCAGAATATTTTTGTGTAGGGAAGTCTCCTGACTTGTCCATAGTCCTTGGAAGTTTCTTCCCTGTGTGACTGCCCCCCAGCCTCGAAGGCTGGCATCCGTGGTCACCAGGACCCAGTCCTGTATGCCGAATCTGCGGCCCTCTAGAAGATGAGCACTCTGCAGCCACCACAACAGCGACACCCTGGCCCTTGGAGACAGGGTTATCCGCCGATGCATCTGAAGATGCGACCCGGACCACTTGTCCAACAGATCCCACTGGAAGATCCTTGCATGGGACCTGGCGAATGGAATTTCTTCGTAAGAAGCTACCATCTTTCCCAGGGCTCGCGTGCATTGATGCACCGACACCTGTATTTGTATTAGGAGGTCTCTGTCTAGAGACGACAACTCCTTGGACTTCTCCTCCGGGAGAAACCCTTTTTTCTTGTTCTGTGTCTAGAACCATACCCAGGAACAGTAGACGTGTCGTAGGAACCAGCTGTGACTTTGGAATATTCAGAATCCAGCCGTGCTGTTGTAGCACTTCCCAAGATAGTGCTATTCCGACGAACAACTGCTCCCTGGACCTCGCCTTTATAAGGAGATCGTCCAAGTACGGGATAATTATTTCGGCCATTACCTTGGTAAATACCCTCGGTGCCGGGGACAGACCAACGGCAACGTCTGGAATTGGTAATGACAATCCTGTACCACAATTTTGAGGTACTCCTGGTGAGGAGGGTAAATAGGGACATGCAGGTAAGCATCCTTGATGTCCAGTGATACCATGAAATTCTCCAGGCTTGCAATAATCGCCCTGAGCGATTCCATTTTGAACTTGAACCTTCAATCCTTTGAACCTTCAAGTGTTCAAGGATTTCAATTTTAGAATGGGTCTCACCGAACCGTCTGGTTTCGGTACCACAAACATTTTGGAATAGTAACCCCGGCCTTGTTGAAGGAGGGGTACCTTGATTTCACCTGCTGGAAGTACAGCTTGTGAATTGCCGCCAGTACTACCTCCCTTTCTCCAAGGGCAGCAGGCAAGGCTGATATGAAGTAACGGCGAGGGGGAGTCGCCTCGAACTCCAGCTTGTATCCCTGTGATACTACTTGCAGAACCTAGGGATCCACCTGTGGGCAAGCCCACTGGTCCCTGAAGTTCCCGAGACGCGCCCCCACCGCACCTGTCTCCACCTGTGGAGCCCCAGCGTCATGCGGTGGACTCAGAGGAAGCGGGGGAAGATTTTTGATCCTGGGAACTGGCTGTCTGGTGCAGCTTTTTCCTTCTTCCCTTGTCTCTGTGCAGAAAGGAAGCGCCTTTGACCCGCTTGCTTTTTTGAAGCCGAAAGGACTGTACCTGAAAATACGGTGCTTTCTTAGGCTGTGAGGAAACCTGAGGTAAAAAATTTTCTTCCCAGCTGTTGCTGTGGATACGAGGTCCCAGAGACCATCCCCAAACAATTCCTCACCCTTATAAGGCAGAATCTCCATGTGCCTTTTAAAGTCAGCATCACCTGTCCACTGCCGGGTCTCTAATACCCTCCTGGCAGAATGGACATTGCATTAATTCTGGATGCCAGCCGGCAAATATCCCTCTGTGCATCCCTCATATATAAGACGACGTCTTTAATATGCTCTATGTTAGCAAAATATTATCCCTGTCTAGGGTATTAATATTATCTGACAAGGTATCAGACCACGCTGCAGCAGCACTATTCATGCTGAGGCAATTGCAGGTCTCAGTATAGTACCTGAGTGTGTATATGCAGACTTCAGGATAGCCTCCTGCTTTTTATCAGCAGGCTCCTTCAAAGTGGCCGTATCCTAAGACGGCAGTGCCACCTTTTTTGACAAACGTGTGAGCGCCTTATCCACCCTAGGGGATATCTCCCAACGTGACCTATCCTCTGGCGGGAAAGGGTACGCCAGCAGTAACTTTTTAGAAATTACCAGTTTCTTATCGGGGGAACCCACGCTTCTTTACACACATTCACTCATCTGATGGGGGAACAAAACACTGGCTGCTTTTTCTCCCCAAACATAAAACCCCTTTTATGTGGTACTTGGGTTAATGTCAGAAATGTGTAACACATTTTTCATTGCCGAGATCATGCAACGGATGTTCCTAGTGGATTGTGTATATGTTTCAACCTCGTCGACACTGGAGTCAGACTCCGTGTCGACATCTGTGTCTGCCATCTGAGGTAACGGGCGTTTTTTGAGCTCCTGATGGCCTTTGAGACGCCTGGGCAGGCGCGGGCTGAGAAGCCGGCTGTCCCACAGCTGTTACGTCATCCAGCCTTTTATGTAAGGAGTTGACATTGTCGGTTAATACCTTCCACCTATCCATCCACTCTGGTGTCGGCCCCACAGGGGACGACATCCCATTTATCGGCCTCTGCTCCGCCTCCACGTAACCTTCCTCATCCAACATGTTGACACAGCCGTACCGACACACCGCACACACACAGGGAATGCTCTGACTGAGGACAGGACCCCACAAAGTCCTTTGGGGAGACAGAGAGAGAGTATGCCAGCACACACCAGAGCGCTATATAATGCAGGGATTAACACTATAACTGAGTGATTTTTCCCCCAATAGCTGCTTGTATACACATATTGCGCCTAAATTTAGTGGCCCCCCTCTCTTTTTAACCCTTTGAGCCTGAAAACTACACGGGAGAGCCTGGGGAGCTGTCTTCCAGCTGCACTGTGAAGAAAAAATGGCGCCAGTGTGCTGAGGGAGATAGCCCCGCCCCTTTTTCGGCGGACTTTTCTCCCGCTTTTTTCATGGATTCTGGCAGGGGTAATTTATCACATATATAGCCCTGGGACTATATATTGTGATGATTTGCCAGCCAAGGTGTTTATATTGCTGCTCAGGGCGCCCCCCCCCCCCCCAGCGCCCTGCACCCATCAGTGACCGGAGTGTGAGGTGTGCATGAGGAGCAATGGCGCACAGCTGCAGTGCTGTGCGCTACCTTGTTAAAGACCGAGGTCTTCTGCCGCCGATTTTCCGGACCACTTCTTGCTTCTGGCCCTGTAAGGGGGACGGCGGCGCGGCTCCGGGACCGAACGATCGAGGTCGGGTCCTGTGTTCGATCCCTCTGGAGCTAATGGTGTCCAGTAGCCTAAGAAGCCCAAACTATCTCCAGTCAGGTAGGTTCGCTTCTTCTCCCCTTAGTCCCTCGCTGCAGTGAGTCTGTTGCCAGCAGATCTCACTGTAAAATAAAAAACCTAAAATATACTTTCTTTCTAGGAGCTCAGGAGAGCCCCTAGTGTGCATCCAGCTCAGCCGGGCACAAGATTCTAACTGAGGTCTGGAGAAGGGTCATAGTGGGAGGAGCCAGTGCACACCAGGTAGTCCTAAAGCTTTCTTTAGTTGTGCCCAGTCTCCTGCGGAGCCGCTATTCCCCATGGTCCTTACGGAGTCCCAGCATCCACTTAGGACGTCAGAGAAATATTGTTCCAGGTCGAGAGACCCTCAAGCAATAACAGTGGATGCGCTAGTGACCCAGTGGGTATTCTGGTCAGTGTATGTCTTGCCTCCACTTCCGCTGATCCCAAAAGTTCTCAGGATCATAAGAAGCACAAGGGTTCGAGCAATCTTCATTGCCCCAGACTGGCCAAGGAGGACTTGGTACCCAGATCTTCAGGAATTGCTCATAGAAGATCCTCAGCCTCTTCCTCTTCGCGAGGACCTGCTACAGCAGGGGCCGTGCGTGTATCAGGACTTACCGCGACTACGTTTGATGGCATGGCTGTTGAGCGCCGGATCCTAGCCCGAAAGGGTATTCCAAAAGAAGTCATTCCCACACTTATTCAGGCCAGGAAAGGAGTAACGTTGAAACATTAGCACCGTATTTGGAGAAAATATGTGTCTTCGTGTGAATCCAAGAAGGCTCCTACGGAAGAGTTTCAGTTGGGACGTTTTCTCCATTTTCTGCAGGCTGGTGTGGAGGCGGGCCTCCGATTGGGGTCAATCAAGGTCCAGATTTCGGCTTTGTCAGTGTTCTTCCAAAAACAATTGGCCTCTCTTCCAGAGGTTCAGACCTTTGTGAAAGGGGTTCTGCACATCCAGCCTCCACTTGTGCCTCCAGTGGCACCATGGGACCTTAATGTGATGTTGCAGTTCCTTCAATCGGATTGGTTTGAGCCTCTACAAAAGATAGAGTTGACGTTTCTCACTTTGAAAGTGGTGATGCTTTTGGCATTGCCATCCGCACGGCGGGTGTCTGAATTGGGGGCCTTGTCTCACAAGAGCCCTTACCTGATCTTCCATGAAGATAGGGCAGAGTTGAGAGCTCGTCAACATTTTCTTACTAAGGTGGTTTCATCTTTCCACATAAACCAACCTATTGTGGTGCCAGTAATTACTGACACATTCACTGCATCAAAGTCACTAGATGTGGTGAGAGGTTTGAAGATTTATGTCGCTAGAACAGCTCGAATTCGGAAAACAGAGTCTTTGTTTGTCCTGTACGCTCCCAACATGATTGGGTGTCCTGCTTCCAAGCAGACCATTGCGCGTTGGATCAGAGATCTGATTAAGCAAGCTCATGCTACGGCTGGATTGTTGTTACCGATGTCGGTGAAGGCCCATTCCACTAGTAAGGTGGGCTCATCCTGGGCGGCAGCCCGTGGGGTCTTGGCCTTACAACTCTGCCGAGCAGCTACTTGTTCGGGGTCAAACACATTTGCAAAGTTCTACAGGTTTGACACCTTGGCAGATGAAAACCTCAAATTCGGTCAATCGGTGCTGCAGGGTCATCCGCACTCTCCCGCCCGTACTGGAGCTTTGGTATAAACCCCATAGTCATGATGTGGACCCCAGCATCCTCTAGGACGTATGAGAAAATAAGATTTTACTCACCGGTAAATCTATTTCTCGTAGTCCGTAGTGGATGCTGGGAACTCCGTAAGGACCATGGGGAATAGACGGGCTCCGCAGGAGACTGGGCACTCTAAAAGAAAGATTAGGTACTATCTGGTGTGCACTGGCTCCTCCCACTATGACCCTCCTCCAGACCTCAGTTAGGATACTGTGCCCGGAAGAGCTGACACAATAAGGAAGGATTTTGAATCCCGGGTAAGACTCATACCAGCCACACCAATCACACCGTATAACTCGTGATACTATACCCAGTTAACAGCATGAAATATAACTGAGCCTCTCAACAGATGGCTCAACAATAACCCTAAGTTAGGCAATAACTATATACAAGTATTGCAGACAATCCGCACTTGGGATGGGCGCCCAGCATCCACTACGGACTACGAGAAATAGATTTACCGGTGAGTAAAATCTTATTTTCTCTGACGTCCTAGTGGATGCTGGGAACTCCGTAAGGACCATGGGGATTATACCAAAGCTCCCAAACGGGCGGGAGAGTGCGGATGACTCTGCAGCACCGAATGAGAGAACTCAAGGTCCTCCTCAGCCAGGGTATCAAATTTGTAGAATTTAGCAAACGTGTTTGCCCCTGACCAAGTTGCAGCTCGGCAAAGTTGTAAAGCCGAGACCCCTCGGGCAGCCGCCCAAGATGAGCCCACTTTCCTCGTGGAATGGGCTTTTACTGATTTAGGATGCGGCAATCCAGCCGCAGAATGCGCCAGCTGAATTGTGCTACAAATTCAGCAAGCAATAGTCTGCTTAGAAGCAGGAGCACCTATTTTGTTGGGTGCATACAGGATATAAAGCGAGTCAGTTTTCCTGACTCCAGCCGTCCTGGAAATATAAATTTTTAAGGCCCTGACTTTGTCCAGTAACCTGGAATCTTCCAAGTCCCTAGTAGCCGCAGGCACTACAATAGGTTGGTTCAAGTGAAAAGCTGATACCACCTTAGGGAGAAACTGGGGACGAGTCCTCAATTCTGCCCTATCCATATGGAAAATCAGATAAGGGCTTTTACATGACAAAGCCGCCAATTCTGACACACGCCTGGCCGAAGCCAAGGCCAATAACATGACCACTTTCCACGTGAGACATTTCAAATCCACAGTTTTAAGTGGCTCAAACCAATGAGATTTTAGGAAACTCAACGCCACGTTGAGATCCCAAGGTGCCACAGGAGGCACAAAAGGGGGCTGAATATGTAGCACTCCCTTTACAAATGTCTGAACTTCAGGCAGTGAAGCCAGTTCTTTCTGGAAGAAAATCGACAGAGCCGAAATCTGGACCTTAATGAAACCCAATTTTAGGCCCATAGTCACTCCCGACTGTAGGAAGTGCAGAAAACGACCCAGCTGAAATTCCTCTGTTGGGGCCTTCCTGGCCTCACACCACGCAACATATTTTCGCCAAATACGGTGATAATGGTTTGCGGTTACTTCTTTCCTGGCTTTTATCAGCGTAGGAATGACTTCCTCCGGAATGCCCTTTTCCTTTAGGATCCGGAATTCAACCGCCATGCCGTCAAACGCAGCCACGGTAAGTCTTGGAACAGACAGGGCCCCTGCTGTAGCAGATCCTGTCTGAGCGGTAGAGGCCATGGGTCCTCTGATATCATTTCTTGAAGTTCTGGGTACCAAGCTCTTCTTGGCCAATCCGGACCCACGAGTATCGTTCTTACTCCTCGTTTTCTTATTATTCTCAGTACCTTTGGTATGAGAGGCAGAGGAGGGAATACATAAACCGACTGGTACACCCACGGTGTCACTAGAGCGTCCACAGCTATTGCCTGAGGGTCCCTTGACCTGGCGCAATATCTAGTTTTTTGTTTAGGCGGGACGCCATCATGTCCACCTGTGGCCTTTCCCAACGGTTTACCAACAGTTGGAAGACTTCTGGATGAAGTCCCCACTCTCCCGGGTGTAGGTCGTGTCTGCTGAGGAAGTCTGCTTCCCAGTTGTCCACTCCCGGAATGAACACTGCTGACAGTGCTAAGACGTGATTTTCTGCCCATCGGAGAATCCTTGTGGCTTCTGCCATCGCCATCCTGCTTCTTGTGCCGCCCTGTCGGTTTACATGGGCGACTGCCGTGATGTTGTCTGATTGGATCAGTACCGGCTGGTTTTGAAGCAGAGGCCCTGCCAGACTTAGGGCATTGTAAATGGCCCTCAGTTCCAGAATATTTATGTGTAGGGACGACTCCTGACTTGACCAAAGTCCTTGGAAATTTCTTCCCTGTGTGACTGCCCCCCAGCCTCGAAGGCTGGCAACCGTGGTTACCAGGACCCAGTCCTGTATGCCGAATCTGCGGCCCTCTTGAAGATGAGCACTCTGCAGCCACCACAGTAGAGATACCCTGGTCCTTGGAGACAGGGTTATCAGCCGATGCATCTGAAGATGCGATCCCGACCACTTGTCCAAGAGGTCCTTGCATGGAACCTGCCGAATGGAATTGCTTCGAAAGAAGCTACCATTTTTCCCAGGACTCGTGTGCAGTGATGCACCGATACCTGTTTTGGTTTCAGGAGGTCTCTGACTAGGAGATGACAGCTCCTTGGCTTTCTCCTGCGGGAGAAACACTTTTTTCTGTTCTGTGTCCAGAACCATCCCCAGGAACAGTAGGCGTGTGGTAGGAACCAGCTGAGACTTTGGAATGTTTAGAATCCATCTGTGCTGTTGTAGCACTTCCCGAGATAGTGCTACTCCGACCAACAACTGCTCCTTGGACCTCGCCTTTATAAGGAGATCGTCCAAGTACGGGATAATTAAAACTCCCTTTTTTCGAAGGAGTATCATCATTTCTGCCATTACCTTGGTAAAGACCCTCGGTGCCGTGGACAGTCCAAATGGCAGTGTTTGGAATTGGTAATGGCAATCCTATACCACAAATCTGAGGTACTCCTGGTGAGGATGGTAAATGGGGACATGTAGGTAAGCATCCTTGATGTCCAGGGATACCATATAATCCCCTTCCTCCAGGCTTGCAATAACCGCCCTGAGCGATTCCATCTTGAACTTGAATTTTTTTTTATGTATGTGTTCAAGGATTTCAAATTTAAAATGGGTCTCACCGAACCGTCCGGTTTCGGTACCACAAACAGTGTGGAATAGTAACCCCGTCCTTGTTGAAGTAGGGGCACCTTGACTATCACCTGCTGGGAATACAGCTTGTGAATTGCCTCTAGCACAGCCTCCCTGCCTGAAGGAGTTGTCGGCAAGGCAGATTTGAGGAAACGGCGGGGGGGAGACGCCTCAAATTCCAGCTTGTACCCCTGAGATACTACTTGAAGGATCCAGGGATCCACCTGTGAGCGAGCCCACTGATCACTGAAATTTTTGAGGCGGCCCCCTACCGTACCTGGCTACGCCTGTGGAGCCCCCGCGTCATGCGGTGGACTCAGAGGAAGCGGGGGAAGAATTTTGATTCTGGGAACTGGCTGACTGGTGCAGCTTTTTCCCTCTTCCCTCGTCTCTGTGCAGAAAGGAAGCGCCTTTGACCCACTTGCTTTTCTGAAGCCGAAAGGACTGTATCTGATAATACAGTGCTTTCTTAGGCTGTGAGGAAACCTGAGGTACAAATTTTTCTTCCCAGCTGTTGCTGTGGATACGAGGTCCCAGAGACCATCCCCAAACAATTCCTCACCCTTATAAGGCAGAATCTCTATGTGCCTTTTAAAGTCAGCATTACCTGTCCAGTGTCGGGTCTCTAATACCCTCCTGACAGAATGGACATTGCATTAATTCTGGATGCCAGCCGGCAAAATATCCCTCTGTGCATCCCTCATATATAAGACGACGTCTTTAATAAGCTCTTATGTTCGCAAAATAGTATCCCTGTTTGACAGGGTCACAGACCACGCTGCAGCAGCACTATCTGCAGGTCTCAGTCTAGTACCTGAGTGTGTAAATACAGACTTCAGGATAGCCTCCTGCTTTTTATCAGCAGGTACCTTCAAAGTGGCCGTATCCTAAGACGGCAGTGCCACCTTTTTTGACAAACGTGTGAGCGCATTATCCACCCTAGGGGATATCTCCCAGCGTAACTTATCCTCTGGCGGGAAAGGGTACGCCATCAGTAACTTTTTAGAAATTACCAGTTTCTTATCGGGGGAACCCACGCTTTTTCACACACTTCATTCACTCATTTGATGGGGGAACAAAACACTGCCTGCTTTTTCTCCCCAAACATACAACCCTTTTTTAGTGGTACTTGGGTTAATGTCAGAAATGTGTAACACATTTTTTATTTGCCGGGATCATGTAACGGATGTTCCCAGTGGATTTTGTATATGTCTCAACCTCATCGACACTGGAGTCAGACTCCGTGTCGACATCTGAGAGCGGGAGTTTTTGAGCCCCTGATGGCCTTTGAGACGCCTGGGCAGGCGCGGGCTGAGAAGCCGGCTGTCCCACAGCTGTTACGTCATCCAGCCTTTTATGTAAGGAGTTGACACTATCGGTTTATACCTTCCACCTATCCATCCACTCTGGTGTCGGCCCCACAGAGGGCGACATCACATTTATCGGCATCTGCTCTGCCACCACATAAGCCTCCTCATCAAACGTGTCGACACAGCCGTACCGACACACCGCACACACACAGGGAATGCTCTGACCGAGGACAGGACCCCACAAAGCCCTTTGGGGAGACAGAGAGAGAGAGTATGCCAGCACACACCAGAGCGCTATATAATGTAGGGATTAACACTATATTGAGTGAATTTTTCCCAATAGCTGCTTGTATATACAATATTGTGCCTAAATTTAGTGCCCCCCCTCTCTTTTTAACCCTTTGAGCCTGAAAACTACAGGGTAGAGCCTGGGGAGCTGTCTTCCAGCTGCACTGTGAAGAGAAAATGGCGCCAGTGTGCTGAGGGAGATAGCTCCGCCCCTTTTTCACAGACTTTTCTCCCGCTTTTTTATGGATTCTGGCAGGGGTATTTATCACATATATAGCCTCTGGGGCTATATATTGTGATTATTTTGCCAGCCAAGGTGTTTTTATTGCTGCTCAGGGCGCCCCCCCCCAGCGCCCTGCACCCTGCACCCATCAGTGACCGGAGTGTGAGGTGTACATGAGGAGCAATGGCGCACAGCTGCAGTGCTGTGCGCTACCTTGGTGAAGACTGAAGTCTTCTGCCGCCGATTTTCCGGACCATCTTCGTGCTTCTGGCTCTGTAAGGGGGACGGCGGCGCGGCTCCGGGAACGAACACCAAGGACGGATCCTGCGGTCGATCCCTCTGGAGCTAATGGTGTCCAGTAGCCTAAGAAGCCCAAGCTAGCTGCAAGCAGGTAGGTTCGCTTCTTCTCCCCTTAGTCCCTCGATGCAGTGAGCCTGTTGCCAGCAGGTCTCACTGTAAAATAAAAAACCTAAAATAAACTTTCTTTCTAGGAGCTCAGGAGAGCCCCTAGTGTGCATCCAGCTCGGCCGGGCACAGAAATCTAACTGAGGTCTGGAGGAGGGTCATAGTGGGAGGAGCCAGTGCACACCAGATAGTACCTAATCTTTCTTTTAGAGTGCCCAGTCTCCTGCGGAGCCCGTCTATTCCCCATGGTCCTTACGGAGTTCCCAGCATCCACTAGGACGTCAGAGAAAACAGGATTTTAATACCTACTGGTAAATTCTTTTCTACTAGTCCGTAGAGGATGCTGGGCGACTGTCCCAGTGTGTACTTTACCTGCAGTTTAGTTATACACGAGTTGTGTTATGTTAGTTTCAGCTTGTTGCTGCAATTGGTTCATGCCTGTTGGCATGTGTTATGTTGATTGCCATGTGTGCGGCATGGTTGAGGTGTGAGCTGGTATGTATCTCACCACTAGTATTAAAGTAAATCCTTTCCTCGAAATGTCCGTCTCCCTGGGCACAGTTCTTATAACTGAGGTCTGGAAGAGGGGCATAGAGGGAGGAGCCAGTTCACACCCATTGAAAAGTCTTAAGAGTGCCCATGGCTCCTGCGGAACCGTCTATACCCCATGGTCATGAAGTGGACCCCAGCATCCTCTACGGACTAGGAGAAAAGGATTTGCCGGTAGGTATTAAAATCCTGTTATTTCTGTTAATTCATAATACTTATGGACATCTAATGTGTCCCCCGCTTATGTCAATTATTCCGTACATTGGTTGGTGCAATAGAATCCTTATTGTTGGACGTATCTACCTATTACTGCTTGCTGCTGTCTATTACAATTCCATGCTGCCCGAAGCTACGTGCTCATTGAATTAAGCTTTACCAATAGCTGTTCATAACCAGTTTTATCTAACACAATTGTCAATTACACTAATCTTATATGACAAGGAATGAACGGTTTCTGTGCTTATGTAACATATTGTATTCTAATATGCGAGCATGTTAGGCACAATGACCAGTGTGAGCGGGCTTGTCAGCACCGCTCAGAAACGCCAACGTGCACGTTTTGCAGATGTTTTGACGAGGCAAACCTGATTGCCCATCCTATCGTGGTCTGACTTCCTGTCAGATGATCCATGTTACCGCTGTGTGAGCTCTGTGATCCGCATAGCCTGTATGGTCCCATCAATGAAAAACAAATCAAAAGAAAAAGAAAATATTAACATGATTCTTAAGGGACAACAATTGAAGTGTGTGATGATGTGCAGGTCCGTTTAGCATTTAGCGGACTCACGCACTGCAGCCCCATGAATTGATGAGGGCACAGTGACATAGACTAGTCATCTAGTCTAATAGATGAATAGGCAAAATTGCTCAATATAATATTATATGTTCAGTCAATAACACCATAAAAAGACCAATTTTGGGAAATTATCTTTAATATTATATACAGCCTACAATTCGTTAAGAGACAATCGCTATATCATAGAGGGTAGTAATAAACAAAGCTAGTTAAGCTTTTTACCACTAATAGAACATATCAACAATCCACTAACGGGGATACGACTGCGGCAGGTAGCCGCGGATGTTACTATTCATAGCCCCTTCAATTTCCTCTTTTTTCAATTACCTGCAAAGGTTAGATCTGTGTAATTGACCTGACCCTAACTGCGTCTTTAACCCTATAAAGACAGGAATAATTCAATCTCCATAGGTCATTCTCAACAGAGTCACGGTACATGTTGTATTTGGCCCTGTAAAATAGACTTGATTCCTATATATATGAGAGAATGATTGATAACGCACATATTGGGGTTATGTGTCAGCAGAATTTTTGGTGAAGTGATTGTCTCTTCCTCCGCAATTGGGTTACGAAATAGACTGAACATTATTTTTAGAATTATATTATGATCATCCTTTAAGGAACTTGATACAGGTTGAGTATCCCATATCCAAATATTCCGAAATACGGAATATTCCGAAATACGGACTTTTTTGAGTGAGAGTGAGATAGTAAAACCTTTGTTTTTTGATGGCTCAATGTACACAAACTTTGTTTAATACACACAGTTATTAAAAATATTGTATTAAATGACCTCCCGGCTGTGTGTTTATAAGGAGTATATGAAAAATAAATGAATTGTGTGAATGTAAACACACTTTGTTTAATGCACAAAGTTATAAAAAATATTGGCTAAAATTACCTTCTGGCTGTGTGTATAAGGTGTATATGCAACATAAATGCATTCTGTGCTTAGACTTAGGTCCCATCACCATGATATCTCATTATGGTATGCAATTATTCCAAAATACAGAAAAATCCCATATCCAAAATACCACTGGTCCCAAGCATTTTGGATAAGGGAGACTCAACCTGTATATGCAAAAGGATCGATGTGTCATAGCGACATAGTTCACCACTCATTGTTGATGGTATACCACATTAATTGGTTTGTGTCATTAATTCTACCTTTGCTGCTTATTTAAGCAGCACATGCTGTTCATTTTGTATTAAATACATAATAATGGTTAGGAACATTTTCAATGTTATTTAAATAATGCAAATTAATTGAGCTAAAATACATTTAGGCACAGTGTATCAGTTTTTAAATAATTTTCAGCACAATAAATTTTCACTCACAGTGCACAATTTATTTGAGTTTTTCACATATATGTTTCTCATTTGCAAGGCATTTTATTGAATAATAATAAAAGTTGTATTTGAATAATTAAATACGTTCTTTTCCTCTAAAGTGCGCCAACGAAGAGACAATCTTTCTCTGTCCGATGTTGTTCTTCAACTCTATGAATGTCCTTGAGCGGCCCAGCCAGAGCCCAGACTTGAATCTGATTGAACATCTCTGGAGAGATCTGAAAATGTCTGTGCACCGATGCTTCCCATCCAACCTGATGGAGCTTGAGAGGTGCCGCAAAGAAGAATGGGCGAAACTGCACAAAGATAGGTGTGCCAAGGTTGTGGCATCTTATTCAAAAAGACATGTGGCTGTAATTGCTGCCAAAGGTGCATCAACAAAGTACAGAGCAAAGGCTGTGAATACTTATGTACATGTGATTTCTTAGTTTTTTATTTTTAATAAATGTGCACAAATCTCAAAAAAACTTTTTTCACATTGTAAGTATTTTGGGGGTCATTCTGACCTGATCGCACGCTGCAGTTTTTCGCAGTGTAGCGATCGGGTCAGATCTGCGCATGCGCCGGCGCAGCAGTGCACCGGCGCATGGCCGCCCGCCTCTGCGCTACGATCACCTCTGCCTAATTGACAGGCAGAGGTGGTCGATGGGCGGGAGAGGGCCAAAGTAGGCGTGGCCGGACCGTGCGGGGAGTGGCCCGCAGCGGATGCGTGACGTCACACGCAGCCACTGCGGGCCGGGGAGCGAAGAGTAGCTCCCGGCCAGCACGCTAAAGCTGCGCTGGCCGGGAGCTATTCTTGAAGTGCAAAGGCATCGCCGCTGTTTTGTGGGCGCGGTCTGGCTAAAGTAGGCATGGCCGGACCGTGCAGGGAGTGGCCCGCAGCGGATGCGTGACGTCACACGCAGCCACTGCGGGCCGGGGAGCGAAGAGTAGCTCCCGGCCAGCACGCTAAAGCTGCGCTGTCCGTGAGCTACTCTTGAAGTGCAAAGGCATCGCCGCTGTGAGATGCCTTTGCACTTCTGCGGGGGGGCCGACACTGACATGCGGGGCGGACTTGCCATGTGCTGGGCGTCCTCCGCATGTCTGAGTTCATGATTGTAGCTGTGCTAAATTTAGCACAGCTACGATCAACTCGGAATGACCCCCTTTGTGTAGAATTTTGAGGGAAACAATGAGTTTATTCCATTTTGGAATGAGGCTGTAACATAACAAAATGTGGAAAAGCAAAGCACTGTGAATACTTTCCGGATGCACTGTGTGTGTGTGTGTGTGTGTGTGTGTGTGTGTGTGTGTGTGTGTGTGTGTGTGTGTGTGTGTGTGTGTGTGTGTGTGTGTGTGTATATATATATATATATATATACATACACACACTGCTCAAAAAAATAAAGGGAACACTTAAACAACACAATGTAACTCCAAGTCAATCACACTTCGGTGAAATCAAACTGTCCACTTAGGAAGCAACACTGATTGACAATCAATTTCACATGCTGTTGTACAAATGGAATAGACAACAGGTGGAAATTATAGGCAATTAGCAAGACACCCCCAATAAAGGAGTTGTTCTGCAGGTGGTGACCACAGACCACTTCTCAGCTCCTATGCTTTCTGGCTGATGTTTTGGTCACTTTTGAGAGCTGGCAGTACTTTCACTCTAGTGGTAGCATGAGACGGAGTCTACAACCCACACAAGTGGCTCAGGTAGTGCAGCTCATCCAGAATGGCACATCAATGCGAGCTGTGGCAAGAAGGTTTGCTGTGTCTGTCAGCGTAGTGTCCAGAGCATGGAGGCGCTACCAGGAGACAGGCCAGTACATCAGGAGACGTGGAGGAGGCCGTAGGAGGGCAACAACCCAGCAGCAGGACCGCTACCTCCGCCTTTGTGCAAGGAGGAACAGGAGGAGCACTGCCAGAGCCCTGCAAAATGACCTCCAGCAAGCCACAAATGTGCATGTGTCTACTCAAACGATCAGAAACAGACTCCATGAGGGTGGTATGAGGGCCCGACGTCCACAGGTGGGGGTTGTGCTTACAGTCCAACACCGTGCAGGACGTTTGGCATTTGCCAGAGAACACCAAGATTGGCAAATTCGCCACTGCCGTCCTGTGGTCAGCACAGATGAAAGCAGGTTCTCACTGAGCACATGTGACAGACGTGAATGAGTCTGGAGACGCCAAGGAGAACATTCTGCTGCCTGCAACATCCTCCAGCATGACCGGTTTGGCAGTGGGTCAGTAATGGTGTGGGGTGGCATTTCTTTGGGGGGCCGCACAGCCCTCCATGTGCTCGCCAGAGTTAGCCTGACTGCCTTTAGGTACCAAGATGAGATCCTCAGACCCCTTGTGAGACCATATGCTGGTGCGGTTGGCCCTGGGTTCCTCCTAATGCAAGACAATGCTAGACCTCATGTGGCTGGAGTGTGTCAGCAGTTCCTGCAAGATGAAGGCATTGATGCTATGGACTGGCTCGCCTGTTCCCCAGACCTGAATCCAATTGAGCACATCTGGGACATCAAGTCTCGCTACAACCACCAATGCCACGTTGCACCACAGACTGTCCAGGAGTTGGCCGATGCTTTAGTCCAGGTCTGGGAGGAGAGCCCTCAGGAGACCATCCGCCATCTCATCAGGAGCATGCCCAGGCATTGTAGGTGTCACGATCCGGGTATCTGGACGCCATTACTTACCCTTCAGATGCCTCCTAAGGCGGGCTCAGCGTTCCAGGACCGGATTCCGCTGTTCCTGAGTTTCCACATGCAGAGTGGTCTTTTCATCAGCCGCGGCCTCCGCTGTGCCCGCGTGGTTAAATGTGCATCTATCAGCCTGGCGTCTCCTGTCTCCGGTGGCCGGCGCCGCCATTACTGTTTCCCAGACCACATGGATTACAAACCAAACTTCCCTCCAAGTGTCTGCATGGGCGCAGCCATCTTGGATTCTGTCATCTGATCATTTCCACCAATCTGCTGTCTGTGTTGTTGATTTGCATAATTGCCTAGCCAACCCCTTCCTTGCTGCAGGTATAAGTAAGCTGTACCTGAGCAAGGAAGACGTCAGTGCTTTGGTTGTCAAACCTAGTTCCGGTTTGTCTCTCTTCTATGATTGTCTTCCAGGTTCCAGCTCCTGTCTCAAGACTTCCACCATAGAGACCCGCACCAGCATTCCACCTGCGGTGTAGCCTGACTCTCCAATCCATTGTGGATTCATCTGTTTCCAGCTACAACACTACCTGCTTCCAGCCTCAGCTTCCAGCAGAGTACAGCTTCCCTTAAAGGGCCGGTGTCCTTTCTACACTTTACCACTCTCCACCGGAATTATTATTTCTCCGCTCTCAAGTTCTACATTTCAGTTCACATTTCATCGCTCCCAAAGTTCATTTATTATTTAACTGGTTCCAGCCAGTATCCACTCCGTGCTAACAACAGTCTGGTTCCAGCCAGTATCCACAGCAGCTGTTTTACCTTTAGCAACCCAGCTCTTCCTGGAACACCAGCTGGTACAATCCTGGGTTATCTCCATTGCTACAGCCGGGCCTGGTAAGGACTTTCCATCTAGAAGATCATAAGAACTATCTCACACTACCAGTGCCCTGTGGCTCCTGCCATGCTGTAGTACTCAGGAACTGTATTTATTCTTTGCTGACTTTTACGTTTTCTTTTATTGCTGCTGTGATGCGGAGTTGTCATAATAAACATCATTGACTTTTATCTAAGTTGTCGTGGTCACGCCTTCGGGCAGTTATTATTCATGTTACTTACATGTCCAGGGGTCTGATACAACCTCCCAGGTTCCGGTACATCTCAGCCCCTACAACTGAGGCTGCCTCCCGTCAGCTCAGGCCCTCAGTTGTGACAGTAAGCACTGACCTAATGAATCCAGCCGGAGACCAGGATCAAGCGGCCAGGCCGATGCAAGAACTGGCAGCCCGACTAGAACATCAGGAGGCTGCACAGGGCCACATCATCCGCTGTCTCCAGGATCTCTCTACTCGGCTGGATGGGATTCAGACAACTCTCCGTGGATCAGGCGCGTCTGGTGCGTCAACCACAGTGACTCCAGCTATAACCCCACCCACCTTACCCATTTCTGCTCCACGTCTTCATCTTCCAACGCCAGCAAAATTTGACGGATCTCCAAGATTCTGCAGGGGATTTCTCAACCAGTGTGAGATTCAGTTTGAGCTACAACCTGGCAATTTTCCCAGTGACCGTACAAAAATTGCCTACATTATTTCTCTTCTCAGTGGCTCAGCCCTTGATTGGGCATCACCGTTATGGGAGAGGTCCGACACCCTGCTATCTTCTTACACTGCATTTGTGTCAACATTCAGGCGCATCTTCGACGAGCCAGGCCGGGTAACTTCAGCTTCGTCTGAGATTCTCCGTTTACGCCAGGAATCACGTACTGTAGGACAATATCTTATACAGTTCCAGATCCTGGCATCCGAACTGGCATGGAACGACGAGGCCCTGTATGCTGCATTCTGGCATGGTTTATCCGAGCGTATTAAAGATGAGTTAGCTACCAGAGACTTACCCTCCAAGTTAGATGAGCTAATCTCACTTTGTACGAAAGTTGACTTACGTTTCAGAGAGAGAGCAACTGAGCGTGGAAGATCATCTGCTCCAAAATCTTCTACTCCTCCTCCTCGCCAACTGTCACCAACTACAGATGAACCCATGCAAATTGGCCGTTCCCGTTTAACTCCTGCTGAGCGCCGAAGATGTCTCTCCGAGTTTCTCTGTCTGTATTGTGCAGCTCCGTCTCACACCATTAATGCCTGTCCCAAACGTCCGGGAAACTCCAAATCCTAGCTCGCCAAGGAGAGGGCCGGCTAGGAGTAATGATCTCCTCTCCATCTCCTCAAGATTGTAACCTCCCAGTCTCGCTTCAAGTTGCTCAACGTTATCAGAACGTCATTGCCCTCCTGGATTCCGGAGCAGCTGGGAACTTTATTACTGAAGCCTATGTTAAACGGTGGTCCCTACCCACCGAGAGACTTCCTTCGTCCTTTTCCTTAACTGCTGTGGATGGCAGTAAAATTTTTGATACAGTTATTTCTCTAAGGACTCTACCAGTTCGTCTGAGAGTGGGAGTTCTTCATTCCGAACTTATTTCATTTTTAGTGATTCCAAGAGCCACACATCCTGTGGTCCTGGGCCTTCCATGGCTCCGTCTTCACAATCCTACAATTGATTGGACGACTACGCAAATCCTGGCATGGGGTTCCTCCTGTACTAAGACATGTTTGTTTAAAGTGTTGCCTGTCTGTTCTTCCTCCCCCAGGTCGTCTGATGTTCCACCTCCTCCATATCAAGATTTCACGGATGTGTTCAGTAAAGCTTCTGCCGATATCCTTCCTCCTCATAGAGAATGGGACTGCCCGATTGATCTCGTTCCAGGGAAGGTTCCACCTCGAGGCCGAACTTATCCGTTGTCTCTCCCCGAGACACATTCTATGGAGGAATACATTAAAGAGAACCTAGCAAAGGGGTTCATTCGACCTTCTTCTTCTCCAGCCAGCGCAGGCTTCTTTTTTGTAAAGAAGAAAGATGGTGGTCTGCGGCCGTGCATCGACTACAGAGGTTTGAACGACATTACCATCAAGAACCGCTATCCTTTACCCCTGATTACTGAGCTCTTTGACAGAGTTAGCGGAGCTACCATCTTTACAAAGCTGGACCTGAGAGGTGCATACAATCTCATCCGGATCCGTGAGGGTGACGAGTGGAAGACCGCATTTAACACCCGTGACGGACATTATGAGTACCTCGTCATGCCCTTCGGATTGAGCAATGCTCCAGCTGTCTTCCAGCATTTCGTCAATGAGATCTTCAGAGACATTCTATACCGTCATGTCGTGGTCTATCTAGATGATATCCTCATTTTTGCCAACGATTTAGAGGAACATCGTTTCTGGGTAAAGGAGGTTCTGTCCCGTCTCCGTGTCAATCATCTCTACTGCAAATTAGAGAAATGCGTCTTTGAAGTCAAGTCCATTCCGTTTCTAGGGTACATTGTGTCCGGTTCCGGACTAGAGATGGATCCTGAGAAACTACAAGCAATCCAGAATTGGCCGGTACCCTTAACCCTCAAAGGGGTCCAGAGGTTCTTAGGGTTTGCCAATTATTACCGAAAGTTTATACGAGACTTTTCCACCATTGTGGCGCCTATTACTGCTTTCACCAAGAAGGGTGCTAACCCGTCCAAGTGGTCTGAAGAAGCCATGCAAGCTTTTCATCTTTTAAAACAGAGGTTCATCTCTGCACCTGTCCTGAAACAGCCTGACATCGACTCTCCTTTCATCTTAGAGGTGGATGCCTCCTCCGTTGGAGTAGGAGCGGTGTTATCTCAGAGGGCTAAAGATGGTCATTTACATCCTTGCAGTTTCTTCTCACGGAAGTTCTCCCCAGCGGAGCGCAACTATGCCATTGGCGACCAGGAGTTGCTAGCCATCAAGCTCGCTCTAGAGGAGTGGAGATATCTGTTGGAGGGAGCTTCTCATTCAATCACCATCCTTACAGACCACAAGAACCTTCTATATCTAAAAGGCGCACAATGTCTCAACCCTCGTCAGGCCAGATGGGCACTTTTCTTTTCCAGGTTCGACTTTAAACTCCAGTTCTGTCCGGGCTCTCAGAATCGCAAGGCCGATGCCCTTTCCCGCTCATGGGAGCAAGAAAATGAGTCAGAGTCTTCAGACAAGCATCCTATTATAAATCCGTTGGCATTCTCCACGGTAGGGATGGACTCTACGCCCCCATCAGGGAAAAGTTTTGTGAAGCCGACACTAAGGAAGAAGCTCATGCATTGGGCCCATGCTTCCCGTTTTGCCGGACATACAGGTATCCAAAAAACCCTGGAGTTTATCTCTAGGTCCTATTGGTGGCCAACTCTGAAAAAGGACGTTTTGGAGTTTATTGCATCTTGCCCAAAGTGTGCTCAACATAAAGTATCCCGCCAGTCGCCTGCGGGGCAACTGGTTCCACTATCTGTTCCCCGTCGACCATGGACCCATTTGTCGATGGATTTTATTACAGATTTGCCCATGTGCAACAAGTTCAATACCATCTGGGTGGTAGTTGACCGGTTCACCAAGATGGCACACTTCATTCCTCTCACCGGTCTTCCGTCAGCTTCCAAGTTGGCTCAAGTATTCATACAAGAGATCTTCCGACTCCACGGTCTTCCAGAAGAAATTATCTCAGATCGAGGAGTTCAATTCACAGCCAAATTCTGGCTAAGTTTATGTCAAGTCCTCCAAGTCAAGTTAAAGTTTTCCACGGCTTACCATCCTCAGACCAATGGTCAAACTGAGAGGGTGAATCAGGACTTGGAGGCCTTCCTCCGCATCTATGTGTCCTCCTCTCAAGATGACTGGGTTCAATTACTTCCCTGGGCCGAGTTCTGTCATAACAACCAGTATCATTCTTCATCGTCCTCAACACCATTCTTCACCAACTTTGGATTCCACCCTAAAGTCCCTGAGTTCCAACCGCTTCCAGCAACTTCTGTTCCCGCAGTGGATATCACCTTGCATCAGTTTGCCAATATCTGGAAGAGCGTACGATCAGCTCTGCTCAAGGCATCGTTCAGGTACAAGAAGTTTGCGGATAAGAAGCGTCGAGCAGTTCCTGCTCTCAAGGTGGGTGATCGGGTATGGTTATCCACGAAGAATTTGAGGTTAAGAGTTCCCAGTATGAAGTTTGCACCTCGCTACATCGGTCCTTTTAAAATTGATCAAGTCATCAATCCTGTTGCTTACAGACTCCAGTTACCTCCCTTCTTAAAAATACCCAGGACATTCCATGTTTCCCTGTTGAAACTGCTAATCTTGAATCGGTTTCATTCCTCACTTCCACCAACTCCAAAAGTCCAAACTCAACGAGGCGTTGAGTATGAAGTGGCCAAGATCCTGGACTCACGTCACCGTTACGGTCAACTTCAGTATCTCATTGACTGGAAGGGCTATGGTCCTGAAGAACGCTCTTGGACCAATGCCTCTGACGTCCATGCTCCTGCCTTGGTCCGAAATTTCCACGCAAAGTTTCCTTTAAAGCCTAAGAAGTGTCCTGGGGCCACTCCTAAAGGGGGGGGTGCTGTCACGATCCGGGTATCTGGACGCCATTACTTACCCTTCAGATGCCTCCTAAGGCGGGCTCAGCGTTCCAGGACCGGATTCCGCTGTTCCTGAGTTTCCACATGCAGAGTGGTCTTTTCATCAGCCGCGGCCTCCGCTGTGCCCGCGTGGTTAAATGTGCATCTATCAGCCTGGCGTCTCCTGTCTCCGGTGGCCGGCGCCGCCATTACTGTTTCCCAGACCACATGGATTACAAACCAAACTTCCCTCCAAGTGTCTGCATGGGCGCAGCCATCTTGGATTCTGTCATCTGATCATTTCCACCAATCTGCTGTCTGTGTTGTTGATTTGCATAATTGCCTAGCCAACCCCTTCCTTGCTGCAGGTATAAGTAAGCTGTACCTGAGCAAGGAAGACGTCAGTGCTTTGGTTGTCAAACCTAGTTCCGGTTTGTCTCTCTTCTATGATTGTCTTCCAGGTTCCAGCTCCTGTCTCAAGACTTCCACCATAGAGACCCGCACCAGCATTCCACCTGCGGTGTAGCCTGACTCTCCAATCCATTGTGGATTCATCTGTTTCCAGCTACAACACTACCTGCTTCCAGCCTCAGCTTCCAGCAGAGTACAGCTTCCCTTAAAGGGCCGGTGTCCTTTCTACACTTTACCACTCTCCACCGGAATTATTATTTCTCCGCTCTCAAGTTCTACATTTCAGTTCACATTTCATCGCTCCCAAAGTTCATTTATTATTTAACTGGTTCCAGCCAGTATCCACTCCGTGCTAACAACAGTCTGGTTCCAGCCAGTATCCACAGCAGCTGTTTTACCTTTAGCAACCCAGCTCTTCCTGGAACACCAGCTGGTACAATCCTGGGTTATCTCCATTGCTACAGCCGGGCCTGGTAAGGACTTTCCATCTAGAAGATCATAAGAACTATCTCACACTACCAGTGCCCTGTGGCTACTGCCATGCTGTAGTACTCAGGAACTGTATTTATTCTTTGCTGACTTTTACGTTTTCTTTTATTGCTGCTGTGATGCGGAGTTGTCATAATAAACATCATTGACTTTTATCTAAGTTGTCGTGGTCACGCCTTCGGGCAGTTATTATTCATGTTACTTACATGTCCAGGGGTCTGATACAACCTCCCAGGTTCCGGTACATCTCAGCCCCTACAACTGAGGCTGCCTCCCGTCAGCTCAGGCCCTCAGTTGTGACAGTAGGGAGGTCATACAGGTACGTGGAGGCCACACACACTACTGAGCCTTATTTTGACTTGTTTTAAGGACATTACATCAAAGTTGGATCAGCCTGTAGTGTGTTTCTTTATCATCCACTAGGGGTCACTGGAGTACTCTTGGGATATGGACGGCTTCCACCGGAAGAAGGCACTGAATAAATTAATTTTTGAGACTACTCCTCCCCTCCATATCCTCGAGCACTTCAGTGTTTTTTCTGTGCTTGACACAGTTAGAAGGCATAGTGGAGCTCGTCCACGAAGTATTGGAATTTTTTTTTAGTTCCTAAGTTTTTCTTCTTTTCAAGGATTTCCACGTCCTTTCCCCCCTTCTAACAGGCGTGGGTCAGGGACAGTGGAAGCGGCTGAGAACAGCCGTGAGTGTCGGACCTCTCTGTAAAGAGCTCCCTCACTCCACCTGCAGGCTGCCTGCAAAAAGCTGGACGGAGCTTGGATGAGAAGCCCCGTCATAGACTTTGGTCACGGTCCAGGTATGTTAGGGGCGGTCAGCTCTTGCTGCCGCTCCACTGTTGGGGATTGTATTGGGTACTCACCGCTGCCCGGAGCGCGTGTGCATGGGCCGCATCACGGCTCCATGCGGCGCGCTCTCACTCTCCGCTCCCAGCATCTTAAATACCAGACCGCTGCTCCCCGGCGCCGCAGCAGCGCTGCCTGGCTACACAGACACTCCGCAAAATGTGTGGGGCGGGCGGGAGCGCGTGTGCATAGGCCGCTCCAGGGCTCTATGCAGCACGCTCGCTGCTTCCGCTATCCGCCCGCAGCAGCCGAGGAGTTCCCGCTGCCTGGGCCTACAGGTACAGGCCGCTCACACGGCCCTATGCAGACTTCCACAGGCCCCGACCCGGTGCTGTACACGGAGGTCGTGGGAGTGGGGGGGGGGAGACATTGGCAGTATTTGGCATGCTTAATATGTTAATGTTCTCCTGTCTGTTCCAGGTTTCCTTTATTACATCTCGGCTAAGAGTGGTACTAGGGGAATTTTGGGGTCAGTTTTCTTATTTGCTGGCAGGCACTGCACTTGCCTGATATATACCAGGAACTTTGGTGTTATTACTGAGTCGTGCAGTCTGTCTGTGTGTAGTTTGTATTGTCTGTCTTTTATAATGAGTAAGACACCAGCAAAATCTAAGAAACATTTTTCATGTCATGTCTGTAAGAGTGTGTTGCCTGATGGATCCACCACATGTACAGCATGTGTTGTTAATACAGCCATAAATACGATTTCAGAAGTAAAACCACCATCTCTGGACCCTCCATGGGCTTTACTTGCAGATGTATTAGTTGGTTTACAATCAGAGCTGGCCGCCTCTCGTGAAGAAAGAGAGGCGGCAAGATCTGAGTTTAAAATGAGACCATTTGAGTTACCAGAGTCTCAATCTGGTCAGAGGCCCACCTTGAGTGGAAAAGATAAATTTCCTTTTCCTAATAATTCTCCAGTCTCTGGGATACTAGACCTCACTGAACAGGAGTATGAGGAGGGCGAAATAGGGCAACAGTCAGATAGTGACGATTTTGACAGTCCAGGTATTGACAATCTCATCAGACAGTACGTCAGTCGCTGGAGTTTACGGAAACTGAGGAGCCCCTGACGAATGATGAGGTAGTTTTTACTAAACGACAGAGATCTCCGATGTGTTTCCCTATTTCGGAATCTCTTAATAAAATGTTACTGGAATCACGGAAAAATCCGGATAAACGGTTTTCTATTCCTCGTAGATTTAAATCGAGTTACCCGTTTCCAGAGTCCATGACAGCTACTTGGGAGAACCCACCATTGGTGGATTCATCCGTATCCAAACTTACAAGGAAGTTAACCATACCAGTACCAACTGCTACTACGCTTAAAGACCCTGCAGATCGTAAAATAGAGGCTATGCTAAGGTCCATGTATACAGCAGCTGGAGTGCTGCTGAGACCTGGGTTGGTTGGCATTTGGGTTACTAAAGCTTTAATGGTATGGATAAAAGAGCTCAAGTCGGCTCTGCAAGATGACCATCTTATACTTCTCGCGGATCAAATCTGGGAAGCTGCTGAATATCTATGTACAGCTTCTACTGACGTCTGTCAGCTTACTTCTCGCCTGTCCTCATCGCTAGTCATAGTACGACGAGCACTTTGGCTGCGTTCTTGGCAGGCGGAGACGGAGGTTAAAAAAGGTATAGAGGCATTGCCTTATGATGGCGAGAAGCTTTTCGGTCCTGAATTGGACAAATGGATTTCTGAGGCTACTGGAGGAAAGTCTGTGTTTCTTCCATCGCCTACAACTATACCTAAACGGAAATATTCTGGTCCGGCGTTCAAATCCTTTAGAACTCAGCCCTTTCGTGGGCAGGGCACAGGAGCAGTCACGCCTGGTAGAAGAGGTCGGGGACGTAGTGCTCGACAATCCAATGCACGTCGTCAAGACACTAAGACCACTAACAAACCAGTGGCATGACGGGCTCCCAGCCCATCTCGGATCTCCAATTGTGGGAGCACGCCTTCAGAGCTTTCAGGGGGCGTGGCTGCAGACGTCCACAGATGGGTGGATCCGCAAGTTAGTATTAGAGGGTTACAAAATAGAGTTCGATTATCTTCCGACAGGAAGATTTTTCACGACAGGACTGCCTGTGTCGGACGACAAGAAAGCAGTTCTGCAGGTTGCCATTCAGTCTCTGCTGAATGCTGCAGTTGTAATTCCGGTCCCCGTGCAGGAACAGGGGCAGGGTTATTATTCCAGTCTGTTTCTGGTACCAAAACCAGATGGCTCAGTCAGGCCAATATTGAACCTAAAAGGTCTCAATCATTACGTCACTTACCACAGATTCAAGATGGAATCTCTCAGGTCAGTAATTGCAGGGTTAGAGCCGCAGGAATTCATGATTGCACTGGATCTCAAGGATGCGTACTTACACATTCCGATTTGGCCACCTCACCAGAGTTTCTTAAGGTTTGCGATAAGGCGAGACCATTACCAGTTTCAGGCTCTCCCGTTTGGCCTCTCATCAGCGCCTCGGGTATTCACCAAGGTAATGTCCGTGATGATAGCTCATCTCAGGTCCCTAGGGGTAATAATTGTTCCGTATTTGGACGATCTACTCATAAAGGCTCCGTCTCAACAATTGCTTCTCCAGCATGCTTTGCTAACGTACAATGTACTAGTTCAGCACGGTTGGATAGTCAGTTTAAAGAAATCACATCTAATTCCGTGTCAGCGACTTCAATTCCTAGGGATGATTCTCGATACAGTAAAACAAAAGGTTTACCTGCCACAACAGAAAGTACAGGTCATTCGTCATCTGGTGCAATTAGTGCTCAAGCCACGCACAGTCTCAGTACATTTGTGCATTCGCCTTTTAGGCACAATGGTGGCGGCTTTCGAAGCACTTCAGTTCGGAAGGTTTCACTCACGTCCGTTTCAACTGGAGGTGTTAGCGCAATGGTCGGGATCACATCTGCAGTTGCACCACAGGGTGAGATTGTCGCCACAAGTCAGGGTGTCTCTTCTCTGGTGGTTAAAAATACACAATCTATCTGCAGGGAGACGATTCGGCGTCGGGAATTGGATAATTCTGACAACAGACGCAAGTCTCAGAGGTTGGGGAGCTGTAGTTCAGAGTCATCGGCTCCAGGGCCTCTGGGCAAATCACGAAAGATCGCTATCCATAAATGTTCTGGAACTCAGGGCGATTTACAATGCTCTAAGACAAGCAGTGTACATGTTTCGTTTTCAGACTGTTCAGGTGCAGTCAGACAATGCGACGGCAGTCGCATACATAAACAAACAAGGAGGAACGAGAAGCCGCATGGCAATGCGGGAAGTAGCTCGGATCCTCAGATGGGCCGAATATCACCAGGTGATATTGTCGGCAGTGTTCATTCCGGGAGTGGACAACTGGGAGGCAGATTTTCTCAGTCGTCGGGATTTTCATCCAGGAGAGTGGGCATTAAATCCAGAAGTATTTTAGATGTTGATCCAGAAGTGGGGGTACCCTCAGGTGGATCTGATGGCATCCCGCCACAATCATCAGGTGTCACGATATGTGTCCAGAACAAGAGATCCAGGGGCAGTGGCGGTGGATGCTCTCACAGCCACGTGGCCGTACAGCCTTGTGTATCTGTTTCCACCGTTTCCGCTGCTCCCGCTGTTGCTAAAACGGATCAAGAGAGGGTCCGTCACAGTCATACTAATAGCGCCTCATTGGCCTCGGAGGGCTTGGTTCTCGGATCTCCTCGGGTTACTCGCAGACGATCCGTGGCCACTCCCACTACGTCCGGACCTGTTACAACAGGGTCCGTTCCTTTACCCCGATTTAGCGCGGCTGCGTTTGACGGGGTGGCTGTTGAAAAGGCCATCTTAAGAAGAGAGGGCATTCCTGAGTCTGTTATACCAACCATGGTACGAGCTAGGAAGCCGGTTACGGCAGCTCATTATTACAGAATCTGGCGTACTTATATAAGTTGGTGTGAAGCTCGGAAATTTCCGACATCATCTTTTAATTTATCCCGTCTTTTGTTATTTTTACAGATGGGGTTAGATGGAGGACTACGTCTTTCCACACTAAAGGTGCAGGTATCTGCGTTGTCAATTTTCTTTCAAAGGAAATTGGCCTCGTTGCCGTCAATACATACGTTTTTACAGGGTGTAAAGAGGATACAGCCTCCTTTCATTCCACCTACAGCACCATGGGACTTGAATCTGGTTTTAGATTTCTTACAGTCCGATTACTTTGAACCTTTACGACAAGTGGATATTAAATTTCTCACTTGGAAAACGATTTTTCTTTTAGCCTTAGCTTCGGCTAGGCGTGTTTCAGATCTGGGTGCCTTGTCGTGCAAGTCACCGTATTTAGTTTTTCATGATGACAGAGCGGAACTTCGGACGAATCCCGCTTTTCTACCAAAGGTAGTGTCGTCTTTTCACATCAATCAACCAATAGTAGTTCCTTTGTTAACAGGAGATTCTGGAACGTTGGATGTGGTTCGCGCATTGCGCATCTATGTATCCCGAACGTCTACTGTGCGTAAAACGGATACGTTGTTTGTTCTCTATGATGCGGCTAAGAGGGGTTGGCCAGCCTCTAAGCAAACCTTATCCAGATGGATCAAACTGACCATACGTCAGGCTTACCTTTATGCTAGGTTACAGCCACCTACTTCAGTAACAGCTCATTCCACACGTTCTGTGGGAACGTCATGGGCAGCGAGTCGTGGGGCTTCTACGACACAGCTTTGCCGTGCGGCTACTTGGTCTTCAGTGCACACGTTTGTGCGCTTTTACAAGTTTGATACTTTCGCGGCATCAGCATCTAGCTTTGGCCGTTTAGTGTTACAAGTGCCAAACAGCTCTCCCACCACGGAGGAAACTTTGGTACATCCCAAGAGTACTCCAGTGACCCCTAGTGGATGATAAAGAAAATAGGATTTTGGTACTTACCAGGTAAATCCTTTTCTTTGAATCCATAGGGGGCACTGGACGCCCACCCAGAGCAGTTTACCTGTTTTAGGAAGTTCAGTGGTTCTTATGGTAACACACTTTCACGACTGGTTTAAATTTAACAAGGGTTAATCAGTTATGGTGTCAACTGTTTAGTTGTCTGTTACGTTTTGGGTCAACTTTATTGTTGTCCGTGAGATTATATGTAATTCTCCTTTGGTCAATCTCTCTATCGATCCTGTTCGGCTCAGTAAAAAACACTGAAGTGCTCGAGGATATGGAGGGGAGGAGTAGTCTCAAAAATTAATTTATTCAGTGCCTTCTTCCGGTGGAAGCCGTCCATATCCCAAGAGTACTCCAGTGCCCCCTATGGATTCAAAGAAAAGGATTTACCTGGTAAGTACCAAAATCCTATTTTTTCCACTTTAATTTTGAGTGTGACTCCAAATCCAGACCTCCATGGGTTAATAAATTTGATTTCCATTGATAATTTTTGTGTGATTTTGTTGTCAGCACATTCAACTATGTAAAGAACAAAGTATTTAATAAGAATATTTCATTCATTCAGATCTAGGATGTGTTATTTTAGTGTTCCCTTTATTTTTTTGAGCAGTGTATATATGTAGATATAGAGAAAGAGCGAGAGCGAGAGAGAGAGAGCAGACCAGCGCTTATTGGTTTTCACACACAATAGCTGTAATATATGTATATATATATATATATATATATATATATATTAGTAATAAATTTAAAATATGTGGTTTAGATGATTTAATCAGTTAATATATCTCAAAACAGAATAAAATACATGAAAGACACGTCTAATTTTCTCCTTCGTCCTAGAGCAGGGGTGTCAAACTCAAATTCATCGGGGGCCGCATCAGCAGTTTGGTCCCCATCAAAGGGCCGGTTGTATCTGTAGGTCTATCCAAAATTTACCGCTCCACCTGCCTTATATGTGCCCAGCCATCTGCCCCCTTTTAAAGTGCCCAGCCATGTGCCCCCTTTTATAGTGCCCAGCCATGTGCCCCCTTTTATAGTGCACAGGTCCCCATTTTACACATTGCGGCAGGCACAGGTCCCCATTTTACACATTGCGGCAGGCACAGGTCCCCATTTTACACATAGCGGCAGGTACAGGTCCCCATTTTACACATTGTGGCAGGCACAGGTCCCCATTTTACACATAGCGGCAGGTACAGGTCCCCATTTTACACATTGTGGCAGGCACAGGTCCCCATTTTACACATTGTGGCAGGCACAGGTCCCCATTTTACACATTGTGGCAGGCACAGGTCCCCATTTTACACATAGCGGCAGGTACAGGTCCCCATTTTACACATTGTGGCAGGCACAGGTCCCCATTTTACACATTGTGGCAGGCACAGGTCCCCATTTTACACATAGCGGCAGGTACAGGTCCCCATTTTACACATTGTGGCAGGCACAGGTCCCCATTTTACACATAGCGGCAGGTACAGGTCCCCATTTTACACATTGTGGCAGGCACAGGTCCCCATTTTACACATAGCGGCAGGTACAGGTCCCCATTTTACACATTGTGGCAGGCACAGGTCCCCATTTTACACATTGTGGCAGGCACAGGTCCCCATTTTACACATTGTGGCAGGCACAGGTCCCCATTTTACACATAGCGGCAGGTACAGGTCCCCATTTTACACATTGTGGCAGGCACAGGTCCCCATTTTACACATAGCGGCAGGTACAGGTCCCCATTTTACACATTGTGGCAGGCACAGGTCCCCATTTTACACATTGTGGCAGGCACAGGTCCCCATTTTACACATTGTGGCAGGCACAGGTCCCCATTTTACACATTGTGGCAGGCACAGGTCCCCATTTTACACATTGTGGCAGGCACAGGTCCCCATTTTACACATTGTGGCAGGCACAGGTCCCCATTTTACACATTGCGGCAGGTGGTGGAAGGAGGGAGAGAGAGAGAAAGAGAGGAAGGGAGAGGGGCTGACTTACATTTGAAGCGGTTCTCGCCGCTCTTCAGCCGCCTCTCCCTCCTCGTCTGCGCGGCTCCCTTCTCCCTCCTCCGACGGGGTTTCGTTGAATGACGCGTTTGCGCCGTGACGTCACGACGCAATCGCGTCATTCCGCGAAACCCCGCCCCCCCCGAGCTGGGCACTCGGGAGAAGGGGGTTTCATGGCGGCGGCACCGCGGGCCATCAGACGAGGTCTGGCGGGCCGGATTTGGCCCGCGGGCCTTGTCTTTGACACCCCTGTCCTAGAGGATGCTGGGGACTCCAAAAGCACCATGAGGTATAGACGGGATCCGCAGGAGACATGGGCACCTTAAGACCTCAAATGGGTGTGAACTGGCTCCTCCCTCTATGCCCCTCCTCCAGACCTCAGTTAGACTCTGTGCCCAGAGAGACTGGACACACACTAGGGAAGCTCTACAGAGTTTCTCTAGAAAAGACTTTCTGTTAGGTTTATTGTTTTCAGGGAGCACTGCTGGCAACAAGCTCTCTGCTTCGTGGGACTGAGGGGAGAGAAGCAGACCTACTTCTGTGAGTTAAAGGATCTGCTTCTTAGGCTACTGGACACCATTAGCTCCCAGAGGGTCTGATCACTTGGTATAGCCTAGCTGCTCGTTCCCGGAGCTGCGCCGCCGTCCCCCTCACAGAGCCAGAAGAGAGAAGCCGGGTGAGTAACCGAAGCAAAGAAGATTTCAGCGAAGGCGGCAGAAGACATCAGTCTTGGAGGTACCGCGCAGCGGTCGCGCTGCGCGCCATTGCTCCCGCTCACAAACGGCACTACTACTCTTTTTGGGATCTGGCAAAGAGGTATACAGTGCCCAGGCACTGTATACAGACCCCCGCCAGTTTAAAAATAAGCGGGACTCAAGCGCGCCATTTAGGGGGCGGGGCTTCATCCTTCCAGCTCTTGTCAGCGCCATCTTCTCTCTCTCTTCACAGCAAGCTGCAGAGACGCTGGTCCTGGCCCTTCACTTCTGTCACAAGTAACAGGGTGCAAAAACAGGGGGGGACACAGCATATTTGGTGTTGAATATATATATATATATATATATATATATATAAAAGCGCTGGGGCATTGTATATTCTATCAGACCGGGTGAGGCGCTGGGTGTGAGCTGGCAAACTCCCTCTCTGTCTTTCTGAAGGGCCTTACTGTGGGTCTGTTCCCTATAGCCCAGTGTGATAGTGGGTGTCGGTACATGTGGCCCAAGGATACAAACTGGAGTTTCAAGACGTGCCCCCCCCCCCACCGATTTTTCAAATCGGCCTTGCCAGCTTCTCTTCCGGAAAGAGAAGTGGTGTGCTCTGCAATACAAAAGCTGTGTCAACAGCAAGTCATTGTCACGGTACCCCCGTCACATCGGGGAGAAGGGTTTTATTCAAGCCTGTTCGTGGTCCCGAAGCCGGATGGCTCGGTCAGACCGATTCTGAACTTAAAATCCCTCAATCTATATTTGAAAAGATTCAAATTCAAAATGGAATCTCTCCCAGCAGTGATTTCCAGTCTGGAAGGGGGGGATTTTATGGTGTCAGTCGACATAAAGGATGCTTACCTACATGTCCCCATATATCCTCCTCATCAGGCTTACCTGAGGTTTGCTATTCAGGATTGTCATTACCAATTTCAGACGTTGCCGTTTGGTCTTTCCACGGCCCGAGGTTTTTCACCAAAGTAATGGCAGAAATGATGGTGCTCCTGCGCAAGCAGGGTGTCACAATTATCCCGTACTTGGACGATCTCCTGATAAAGGCGAGGTCAAAGGAGCAGTTACTAATAAAACGTTGCGCTCTCCCTGACAGTTCTGCAGCAACATGGTTGGCTCCTAAATTTGACAAAGTCACAGTTGATTCCGACAACGCGGCTGTCGTTCTTGGGCATGACTCTGGACACGGAACTACAGAGAATTTTTCTCCCGATGGAAAAAGCTCTGGAAATACAGAACATGGTCAAGGGGATTCTGAAACCGGCAAGGGTGTCGATTCATCAATGCACTCGGGTGCTGGGGAAGATGGTGGCGGCCTACGAGGCCATCCCGTTTGGCAGGTTCCATGCCAGGGTTTTTCAGTGGGACCTGTTGGACAAGTGGTCCGGGTCTCACCTACACATGCACCGGAAGATAAGCCTCTCTCCCAGGGCCAGGATTTCTCTCCTGTGGTGGCTCCAAAGTTCTCACCTTCTAGAGGGACGCAGGTTCGGGATCCAGGATTGGATCCTGGTGACCACGGATGCAAGTCTCCGAGGTTGGGGAGCAGTCACACAGGGACAAAATTTCCAGGGAAAATGGTCAAGCCAGGAGGCTTGACTGCACATAAACATTCTGGAATTAAGGGCCATCTACAACGGCCTTCTGCAAGCAGAACATCTTCTTCGCGGCCTGCCCATCCTGATTCAGTCGGACAACATAACCGCAGTGGCGCACATAAACCGCCAGGGTGGAACAAGGAGCAGAGCGGCGATGGCGGAGGCCACAAAAGTTCTTCGCTGGGCGGAAAAACAGGCAAGCGCTCTGTCGGCGGTCTTCATTCCAGGCGTGGACAACTGGGAAGCAGACTTCCTCAGCAGACACGATCTCCATCCAGGAGAGTGGGGTCTTCATCAAGAGGTCTTTGCAGAAGTGACAAGTCGTTGTGGAATTCCTCAAATAGGCATGATGGCATCTCGCCTCAACAAGAAACTTCAGACATACTGTTCCAGGTCGAGGGACCCTCAAGCAGTAGCAGTGGACGCCCTAGTGACACCGTGGGTATATCAGTTGGTCTATGTATTCCCTCCACTTCCACTCATCCCAAAGGTGATACAGATCATAAGAAGAACAAGGGTCCAGGTGATACTCGTTGTTCCAGATTGGCCACGGAGGGCCTGGTATCCGGATCTTCAGGAATTACTCATAGAAGATCCCTGGTGGTTGAACGCAAAATCCTAGCACGAAAGGGTATTCCCGGTGAGGTCATCCCCACTCTACTGAAAGCTAGGAAGGAGGTAACGGCGAAGCATTACCACCGTATTTGGAGAAAATATGTGTCTTGGTGTGAATCCAAGAAGGCTCCTACGGAAGAATTTCGGCTGGGTCGGTTTCTCCATTTTTTACATGCAGGTGTGGATGCGGGCCTGAAGTTAGGCTCCATTAAAGTGCAGATTTCGGCCTTATCAATTTTATTTCAAAGGGAATTGGCCTCGCTTCCAGAAGTACAGACTTTTGTGAAAGGCGTGCTGCATATCCAACCTCCATTTGTGCCCCCGGTGGCACCATGGGACCTTAACGTGGTGTTACAGTTCCTTATGTCACATTGGTTTGAACCTTTACAAACGGTTGAGTTGAAATTTCTCACTTGGAAAATGGTCATGCTGTTGGCCTTGGCGTCCGCAAGGTGGGTGTCGGAATTGGCGGCTTTGTCTCACAAAAGCCCCTATTTGATTTTCCACGAGGATATAGTGGAGTTGAGAACTCGTCAACAATTTTTGAAAAACTGGAAAATTGAACTGTCCCAAGGCGCAAACAAAACTTATGCAGCTGGCCACAAACTAGGGACCACCCATTCCCTATAGGTAAACAATATGACAGAGAAAAAATGAATGCAACTCAGCGCTCAGTCCTGTTCCAACAAGAGTCCAAAATAATGAGGTATTCTTCTGCTTGTCATACGGCCACTGATGGACGGTGTGTCAGTGTTCAGTCATCAGTCCATATTATTCTCCATGGTGATTAACCTCAGGAAAAACCAAACTGAAACAACAATGTGTAGTATGTCCACATAAATAGGATAACACCTGTGTGGAAGTGTGAATGAAATGAGAGAGTTTGCGTACCAAACTTACACTCGCTAAAAGTGAATGACTCCCATAAAGGTATCTTTAACCACCAGTGATGAAGGCGTAAATGTATGTACCGAAGGACGTACCACACTCACATGACACAAAGATGATATAATCTCATAAAGGTATCTTTAAGCCACCAGTCCTCAAAACGTGTAAAAGAAGCCAACCGAAACACACCTTAATCTGTTTATTCCTTTACAACGGGACGTACCGTACTCACATCACACAGAATAATCGTCCTCATATAACGGTTTCTTTATCCGTGTCCTCCAAATTCTTAATGGGGACAGTATTGGGTAAACTGACCCTCAATAGGCATGTGGTAACCCCAAAAAACCCAAAAGGGTACGTTTAAAAATCCATAAAAATTTATTCCAAAATGAATAAAAACATGGGGGAATGACAGAGGGTAGATGGAACCAAATAGATGTACCTGAAAGGCGATCCCGGCCACGAATGGCCCAACAAGCAATTCCCAATCTGTCTATTCCCACTGCAAAGATGGTCAACAGCACTCCTAGACCAACATGTTTCGACTTTAAGACATAAAGTCGAAACATGTTGGTCTAGGAGTGCTGTTGACCATCTTTGCAGTGGGAATAGACAGATTGGGAATTGCTTGTTGGGCCATTCGTGGCCGGGATCGCCTTTCAGGTACATTTATTTGGTTCCATCTACCCTCTGTCATTCCCCCATGTTTTTATTCATTTTGGAATAAATTTTTATGGATTTTTAAACGTACCCTTTTGTTTTTTTTTGGGTTACCACATGCCTATTGAGGGTCAGTTTACCCAATACTGTCCCCATTAAGAATTTGGAGGACACGGATAAAGAAACCGTTATATGAGGACGATTATTCTGTGTGATGTGAGTACGGTACGTCCCGTTGTAAAGGAATAAACAGATTAAGGTGTGTTTCGGTTGGCTTCTTTTACACGTTTTGAGGACTGGTGGCTTAAAGATACCTTTATGAGATTATATCATCTTTGTGTCATGTGAGTGTGGTACGTCCTTCGGTACATACATTTACGCCTTCATCACTGGTGGTTAAAGATACCTTTATGGGAGTCATTCACTTTTAGCGAGTGCAAGTTTGGTACGCAAACTCTCTCATTTCATTCACACTTCCACACGGGTGTTATCCTATTTATGTGGACATACTACACATTGTTGTTTCAGTTTGGTTTTTCCTGAGGTTAATCACCATGGAGAATAATATGGACTGATGACTGAACACTGACACACCGTCCATCAGTGGCCGTATGACAAGCAGAAGAATACCTCATTATTTTGGACTCTTGTTGGAACAGGACTGAGCGCTGAGTTGCATTCATTTTTTCTCTGTCATATCGTCAACAATTTTTACCCAAGGTGGGTTCTTCGTTTCACATGAACCAACCTATTGTGGTACCTGTGGCTTCTGAAGCCTTGGCTGATTCAAAGTCTCTCGATGTGGTCAGAGCTTTGAAAATTTATGTTGCCAGAATGGCTCGTATTAGGAAAACGGAGGCTCTGTTTGTCCTGTACGCTTCCAACAAGATTGGGGCTCCTGCTTCTAAGCAGACTATTGCACGCTGGATCTGTAACGCGATTCAGCATGCCCACTCTACGGCTGGATTGCCGTTACCGAAATCAGTGAAGGCCCATTCTACCAGGAAGGTGGGCTCATCTTGGGCGGCTGCCCGGGGTGTCTCGGCGCTACAACTTTGCCGAGCAGCTACTTGGTCGGGTTCAAACACTTTTGCAAAATTCTACAAGTTTGATACACTGGCTGATAAGGACCTCATGTTTGCTCAATCGGTGCTGCAGAGTCATCCGCACTCTCCCGCCCGGTCTGGAGCTTTGGTATAAACCCCATGGTCCTTTTGGAGTCCCCAGCATCCTCTAGGACGAAGGAGAAAATATGATTTCTCTGACGTCCTAGTGGATGCTGGGAACTCCGTAAGGACCATGGGGAATAGACGGGCTCCGCAGGAGACTGGGTACTCTAAGAAAGAATTAGGACTACTGGTGTGCACTGGCTCCTCCCTCTATGCCCCTCCTCCAGACCTCAGTTAGAATCTGTGCCCGGCTCGAGCTGGTTGCACACTAGGGGCTCTCCTGAGCTTCTAGTAAAGAAAGTATTTATTAGGTTTTTTATTTTCAGTGAGATCTGCTGGCAACAGACTCACTGCTACGAGGGACTTAGGGGAGAGAAGCGAACCTACCTGCTTGCAGCTAGCTTGGGCTTCTAGGCTACTGGACACCATTAGCTCCAGAGGGATCGAACACAGGCCCAGCCTCGGTCGTCCGGTCCCGGAGCCGCGCCGCCGTCCCCCTTGCAGAGCCAGAAGCAAGAAGAACGTCCTGGAAATCGGCGGCTGAAGACTCCGGTCTTCATTAAGGTAGCGCACAGCACTGCAGCTGTGCGCCATTGCTCCCTATGCACACCACATACTCCGGTCACTGATGGGTGCAGGGCGCTGGGGGGGGGCGCCCTGGGCTGCAATTAGAGTACCTTAAATTGGCAAAACAACACATAATATAGTCTAATAAACTATATATGTGTAAAAATCCCCTGCCATAATATTAATAAAAGAGCGGGAGAAGCCCGCCGAAAAAGGGGCGGGGCTATCTCCCTCAGCACACTGGCGCCATTTCCTCTTCACAGCTCCGCTGGAAGACAGCTCCCCAGGCTCTCCCCTGCAGTTTCCAGGCTCAAAGGGTAAAAAAGAGAGGGGGGGGCACTAAATTTAGGCGCAAAACTGTATTGTATAGCTGCTATAGGGAAAATCACTTTGTGTAGTGTAAATCCCTGTTTATATAGCGCTGTGGTGTGTGCTGGCATACTCTCTCTCTGTCTCCCCAAAGGACTTTGTGGGGTCCTGTCCTCAGTCAGAGCATTCCCTGTGTGTGTGCGGTGTGCCGGTACGGCTGTGCCGACATGTTTGATGAGGAGGCTTATGTGGAGGGGGAGCAGGTGCCGATAAATGTGATGTCACCCCCTGCAGGGTCAACACAAGAGTGGATGGATATGTGGAAGGTATTAACCGACAGTGACAGTGCGGTCTCTATCTGCAGTACTTCTTCATGGTTATTGCTTTTGCTACACAAAGGTTGTGTTTTAGTTTTGATCAGCCTGTTGCTGATTTTTTGGTTCATGCTGTTAACTGGTTTTAGTTAAATGCCAAGTTGTACGGTGTGTTGTGGTGTGAGCTGGTATGTATCTCACCCTTGGTTAACAAAAATCATTTTCCTCGAAATGTCCGTCTCCCTGGGCACAGTTCCTATAACTGAGGTCTGGAGGAGGGGCATAGAGGGAGGAGGCAGTTCACTGCCATTTGAGGTCTTAAGAGTGCCCATGTCTCCTCCGGATCCCGTCTATACCCCATGGTCCTTTTGGAGTCCCCAACATCCTCTACGGACTAAGAGAAAAGGATTTACCGGTAGGTATTAAAATCCTATTTTTTTTTGTCTCATTTGTTTGATTTGGTTCTCTTTATCTACTTTTAGCACTTGTGTAAAAATTTGAGGTAGTTTCAGGCCAAATTAAAGCAGAAATATAGAGCATTCTGAAGGGTTGACAAACTTTCAAGCACCACTGTATATACATATGCAAGCACCCCTTCTAAGCCTTCACACAACTAGAACACACACACCACTCTCACATTCCACATGCTCATATATCTGAATAATTACACACCCTTGCAGCCACCCATAAATCTTTTCCCCTGGCACATTCACCAAAAAAGCCAACCATCTCCACAACCCGTGTCCAGAACTGCCAATAGGTATCCCCCACCCACTGTACGTCCATCACCCATGACCCCAACACCTGCCTCCGTTTTTCCCCTGACCCACACCTACGCATCCACTACCACAACCGCCCCATTCACCAGGAGGTGAACGACACTGCCCACATCCAATCCCACTACTGGGACAGCACTAGAGATTCCCTCTTCTATTATTGCGGAGTACCCCTACACCCATAGCTTTTCACCCCCCTCCCCCCAACACACAAATACCACCATTGCCCACATCAGGCCTCGAGTAGTGCAGACTATGCCATTTTATCCTATATTAATACGTCACCACGCCAGACAAGATGGCAGCCGCAATTTGCTAAATGAGCCAGTGGCATTAGGCATGGAGGCTCCAATGCTCACTGCTCTTCCTGTTGCTTGACCAACACAGAAGACCCAGATACATCGGGAATGGATGTAGGTACAACGCCAGCATTAGCTATCACCATACACAGTGACAAAGGGTGAGAGAACAGGAGCAAAGGAAGCCACCCTGCAGCAGTATACTCTCACAGCACAGCAAGGCAGGTGCACCTGTACGCTATTCTAAGATCAGAGAAAAAACTTCCAATATATACCTAGCAGTGACAACAATCTGCCCCACATTAAATTACATTGTACTTTGTTGAAGAGACTGTTCTTCTGATATATATACAATTGGCTTGCAAAGACATAGGGGGTAATTCAGACCTGGTCGCTCGCTAGCGTTTTTTGCAGTGCAGCGATCAGGTCAGAACTGCGCATATGTATGCACTGCAATGCGCAGGTGCGTCGCACGGGTACAAAGCAGATCATTGCTGTGTGATGAGTTTTACGAAGAATCCATTCGCACAGCCAATCGCAAGAAGATTGACAGGAAGAAGGCACTTTTGGGTGTCAACTAACCGTTTTCTGTGAGTGGTTAGAAAAACGCAGGTGTGTCTAAGCATTTGCAGGGCGGGTGTCTGACGGCAAGTCCGGTCCCGGACAGGCTGAAGTGTTCGCAGCGGCTGTGCAAGTCCTGGGCTACTCGGAAACTGCAAATTATCTTTTTGTACTGCTCGGCTGCACATGCGTTCGCACACTTGCACAGCTAAAATACACTGCCCCTGTAGGTGGCGACTATCTGATCGCAGCGCTGCAAAAAACTACTAACGAGCGATCAGGTCTGAATTACCCCCATAGGGCCTAATTCAGACCTGATCGTAGCAGCAGATTTGTTCTCTAAATGGCAAAACCATGTGCACTGCAGAGGGGGGGGGGGGGGGGGGGCAGATATAACGTGCAGAGAAAGTTAGATTTGGGTGGGGGGTGTTCGAACTGAAATCTAAATGACTGTGTAAAAATAGAGCAGCCAATGTTTACCCTGCACAGAATTATTATAACCCACCCAAATCTAACTCTATCTGCCCCTGCAGTGCACATGGTTTTGCCCATTAGACAACAAATTTGCTGCTGCGATCAGGTCTGAATTGTTAGGATATGAGGGGTCATTCCGAGTTGATCGCTTGCTAGCTAGTTTTAGCAGCCGTGCAAACGCTATGCCGCCGCCCACTGGGGAGTGTATTTTAGCTTAGCAGAAGTGCGAAAGCATGTGCAGCCGAGCTCTGCAAAAACAGTTTGTGCAGTTTCAGAGAGTCTCTGAACCTACTCAGAGCTTGCGATCACTTTAGCCTATTCGTGTCTGGATTTGACGTCATACACCCGCCCAGCGAATGCCCAGGCACGCCTGCGTTTTTTCAGACACGCCTTCATTTTTGCAAACACTCCCTGAAAACGGTCAGTTGACACCCAGTAACGTCCCCTTTCTGGCAATCTTCTAGTGGCCGCCAGTGCGAAGAAAAACTTTGCTAGACCCTGAGCACAACCACAAAGGGCTTTGTACCCATAAGTTGCGCGTGCGCATTGCGGGGCATACGCATGCGCATAAATGCCGTTTTTTCACCTGATCACTGCGCTGCGAAAATCGGCAGCGAGAGATCAACTTGGAATGACCCCATGGTGCGCTCTGTGCCTGTCTGCTTCTACACAGCAGTCTATGGGCGCATCTTCTAGTGTTAATTCCCTAGTGCGCGGAACTATGTGATGTAATCCCTGCTCCTCCATCTAATGGTGGCCATACAATTGTGAGATAATCGGTGCTAACCTTCGATTTCGACCGGATCTGTGAGAGAAATCGAAAGATTGTATGCACATTTTAGGTACCTCGCGATGCGATACGCGGGCACGCCGGTCGAATCTCACGTCTCAAGATAGTATGTGCTGCACTTAATATTTATCGAATCGCAGTGCGATCGCATGTGTTTTTTAAAACATGCAATATATCGCACTGCGATGTGCGATGGGCACCCGCCGGGAGCGGCCAGACGCCACTCCCACTCGGCAGTGACATGCCCAGCACGTAATTATCATGCGATCTATCGCATGATCGCAAGGTAATCACGTTGGCAGTTCAGGTGCGATTTCATAGCACCTGAACTGCCGGTGCGATGCCCCGTGATGTTGCGTCGCGAGGCATTGCACAAGTGTATGGACACCATTAGAGTGAGTAACAGAGAATGAGTCCTGGTGTGTGCAAGCGTGCAAAGCTGAGACCGGGAGCGGATCTCAGCTACAAAGACTCACAGCGTTCCATTGCATGTATCGCGGCTCCGAAGCTGACACTGAGCAGGGCACTGCATCTTCTCTATAGCGGGAGTCAGACTGCACGGCTGTGCAGTCCTCCGTCCCTCTCCACCAGAGACAACTCCTCATAAGTACCCCTTTAACTGCTGTTAACTTGTATGATATAAGGGCTCCTAATTGCCTATATCAGTATTACATCTGAGTCACCTGTGTTCACTTAATAAACCTACATTACTGTTTAAGTCATTAAGTGTGTGGACTGACGTCACTGCACCAGGAAATCCAATACACTCTGCCAACATGAATTAGGCCCATAGTGGAGCCATTTTTCAAAACATGTTACTGGCACACCTCTAGTGGAAACGTAGAGAACACACGGCTTTTTATTTGCTGATACCGTGATGTTTTTTGTTGCTGCGGTCACTGCCACGTACACCTTTGTTTCTTTCATGGAACAGACAAATTCCACGTAAACTGTGGAATCAA
The DNA here is from genome assembly GCF_028390025.1 of Pseudophryne corroboree. NCBI lineage: Eukaryota > Metazoa > Chordata > Amphibia > Anura > Myobatrachidae > Pseudophryne > Pseudophryne corroboree. The sequence continues at coordinate 877,153,692 of NC_086445.1, forward strand.
TGCGTGAACCCAATTTTGCCGTTTAATATGTGGACTTTTCCTTGCTGCTCCATCGGATTCAGGCACCGGGCAATCCTTACTAATTGGATTGCTCTGGTGAAGCTAATTCAATACCCCACCATGGACTCAGCCATTGTCCTGCTCTAAGTATACATGCAACGTATCACAGAGTCACTCCTCTCTCTTCCTTGAGGATGTGTGGGGGGAAAAGTGGAGTGAGTGAAAGCACCTACTCGCCACCCGCTGGCACACTTTAGTCCTCACGCTGGCACCCCCTGAGCATCACGCACCTGCTTCACGGCTGCACAAAGGCTAATCTTTTTGACATTTCCTAAGGAGGGGGACTGACCATACCTCCCTGCATTGGCCACGCTAGGGATAGACATTGGAATCCGATGGTTAGCAACCATCAATGTTTTAAAAAATTGTGGGACAGCGTTTTTCAGATATCAAATTGTCACAAAAAATTGAGCTCTCCCTTTGGCAAGTATGTTGAATTCTGTTAAAGTTCGAGATGAAACTGTGGTGATCTACCCTTTGATGATATTTCAAAGGATAAGCATCTGCAAGCAGACTGATGACGACCTAAAGACATACATGAAGTATGAGTTGGCTCCCTTTCCATTATCATTCTTTGACGAAAATGGGATGCGGAAAGCTAATAAATCAGCCCTGTATGATGTGTTCGAAGTGTCAACTACAGAAATTGACTTCCCCGACTTCGATATTGTTATTGATGGTGGCTTCTTGCTGCACAAGGTATTGTGACACAAAGATTCAAAAATTTCAACAATTTGCCACTGCTACATCAAGTACCTTCTCAAGCATTACTTGGGCAAAAGTTGTATTGTGGTGTTTGACGGTTACTCCTCCATCGAGTGCAGTACTAAGAGAGCTGAACAAAGCCGAAGATACAAGCTGAAATCCGTGGACATACATTTTAGGGAACAGTTATCACCGTCATACAGGTGGATTTTCTTTCCAATAAAAAGAATAAGTCAAGGCTTATTTCCTTTCTTTCAGTGGCACCTAGAAACCAGGGAATAGAAGTTAGAGAAGCATCCGACGATGCTGATACATTATTAATACTGCTATAGAAAAATCTGAGGAAAATGCCAACATAGCCGTAATCGGTGAAGAGGTTGATCTCACGGTTCTACTTATTTCTGTAAACCCGCCCAAATGACAAATACTGTTGATCAAGCCGAGCCATGGCAACGTTGAAAGAAAAGTTTATTCAAGCAATGATTTGCAAAGCGAGGGGCTGACAAATAGCATTCTCTTCTTGCGTGGATTTAGTGGAGGTGACACCACTTCGGCATCATACCGGTAAGGTAAAATCAAGTCTGTCAATTTGTTCAGGAAGCATGCTGCAGAGTTGCAAGGTATTGCTGATGTTTTCAACAGTCCAACCTCTTCGAAAGAGGCTGTAGCAGAGGCAGGGAACAGAATGTTTCTAAAATTGTACGGAGCACCTGCTTATAAACAGACATCCCTCAACTTGTATCGGTGTCACTTGTTCACACAAACTGTGTCTAATGTCAAACCGGACATTGCTGCACTACCGCCAACGGAAGGAGCAGTAAAACAACATTCCTATCGAGTATACCACCAAGTACAATTTTGAATGAGAAACCAATTATCACCTGAAAGCTGGGGGTGGAAGCAGGAAAATAATCGGCTCATTCCCGTCACAACCGAAGACCTGTTCGCACCTGACGAAATCCTAAATCTCATTTTTTGTAAATGCAAGACTGGATGTGGACCCAGGTGTGGGTGTAGAAAAGCAGCACTACGGTGTATGAACATCTGTCATTCTTGCCATGGCAAATGCTTGAATGCCACACATATCATAATTGATGTGGAAGAAGACCAAGAAGATTTGGATTTACTGCTTCAAGATAAAGCCAAATCAGTGACACTATCTCAACAACCTGTCACTTCCATCACTTCACCAGAAGAAGCAGAACCCTCCTCAACCAAAAAATTCCACATTCGAGTGAAAGAACTACCAAAAACTTTTTTTACTACTTTAACTACTTTTTATTTTTTTTTATTTTACTTTTTAAGTATTTCATTTCAAAGCTGTGAAATAAAAAAATTGTATTATCGATTATTTTTATGTGAAAACCTATTATGACTGATAAGCTTTATTGTTGTATATGACTACATATTTGCTAAGACCAACAGTTTCCAAGATAGAAATGAAAAACTGAAAAAAGTGACGTTTCACGTCACTGCCGTTAGAGCTCACCTCCGATTCATCAGGACTTTTGTGTAATTCATCACTAGACACCTCTAAGTAACTGTGACAAGTTTCAAAACTGCTGGAATTATTTTTAGGTGAGGACCTTTTATGCCCTTCATTGACTGGGCTACCTCTCCAGGAGGGACAACATGCACTGCTCCTGTACTTTTCTTTTAATGTATGATTGTCGGCACCTGCGTTGAACAGGTTAATAGATAAGAAAGGTATTTCAGCACAGGTGGAGAGTCAGTGGTATATCACACACTATCATAGACAGATCAGCCTTTTTTCAGGCAGACACAGCCAGCCCATAGAGCAGTGATTTTCAACCTTTTTTTTACTTGTGGCACACCGAACAATATTTTAAAATTGCCAAGGCACACCATCAGTTCCCCACAGAAAAAAACAAAACACACACATTGGACCTCACAGTAAAACAAAAATCCACACATACATTGGCCTACACAGAAAAAACAATCACATTTCTCCCCACATAAATCCTATTGCTCCCCACATGAATTATTCACATTGTTCCCCCAATACATCCATAAATTCTTATTCTGCCCACATAAATCCTATTGTTCCCCACAGGAGAAATAAAAATAAGATTTTAAACCTACCGGTAAATCTTTTTCTCCTAGTCCGTAGAGGATGCTGGGGACTCCGTAAGGACCATGGGGAATAGACGGGCTCTGCAGGAGACATGGGCACTAAAAAGAACTTTAGATATGGGTGTGCACTGGCTCCTCCCCCTATGCCCCTCCTCCAGACCTCAATTAGAGAAACTGCGGCCAGAGGAGACGGACAGTACGAGGAAAGGATTTTTGTTAATCTAAGGGCAAGATTCATACCAGCCCACACCATCCACACCGTATAACCTGGAATATACGAACCAGTTAACAGTATGAAACAAAACAGCATCAGCCCGAGACTGATCAAAACTGTAACATAACCCTTATGTAAGCAAAAACTATATACAAGTCTTGCAGATGTAGTCCGCACTGGGACATGCGCCCAGCATCCTCTACGGACTAGCAGAAAAAGATTTACCGGTAGGTTTAAAATCTTATTTTCTCTTACGTCCTAGAGGATGCTGGGGACTCCGTAAGGACCATGGGGATTATACCAAAGCTCCAAAACGGGCGGGAGAGTGCAGATGACTCTGCAGCACCGATTGAGCAAACATGAGGTCCTCGTCAGCCAGGGTATCAAACTTGTAGAACTTTGCAAAGGTGTTTGAACCCGACCAAGTAGCAGCTCGGCACACTGTGATGCCGAGACACCTCGGGCAGCCGCCCAAGAAGAGCCCACCTTCCTAGTGGAATGGGCTTTTACTGATTTAGGATGCGGTAGTCCAGCCGCAGAATGTGCAAGCTGAATCGTGCTACAGATCCAGCGAGCAATAGTCTGATTTGAAGCAGGAGCACCCAGCTTGTTGGGTGCATGCAGGATAAATAGCGAGTCAGTTTTTCTGACTCTAGCCGTCCAGGAAACATAAAGTTTCAGGGCCCGGACTACGTCCAGCAACTTGGAATACTCCAAGTCCCTAGTAGCCGCAGGCACCACAATAGGTTGGTTCAAATGAAACGATGATACCACCTTAGGAAGAAATTGGGGACGAGTCCTCCATTCTGCCCTTTCCATATGGAAGATCAGATATGGGCTTTTACGTGACAAAGCCGCCAATTCTGACACACGCCTAGTCCAAGCTAAGGCCAAAAGCATGACCACTTTCCACGTGAGATATTTTAGCTCCACGGTCTTAAGTGGCTCAAACCAGTGGGATTTTAGGAATCCAACACATGTTAAGATCCCAAGGTGCCACTGGAGGCACAAAAGGGGCTGAATATGCAGCACCCCTGTAACAACGTCCGAACTTCAGGCAGTGAAGCCAGTTCTTTTTGAGAGAAAAAGGGATAGGGACGAAATCTTGGCCTTTATGGATCCTAATTTTAGGCCCATAGTCACTCCTGACTGTAGGAAGTGCAGGAATCGACCCCCCTGGAATTCCTCTGTAGGGCCTTTCCGGCCACACACCAAGCAACCTATTTTCGCCATATACAGTGAAAAAGTCTTGCTGTCACGTCTTTCCTAGCCTTTATCAGCGTAGGAATAACTGCATCCGGAATGCCCTTTTCCGCTAGGATCCGGCGTTCAACCGCCATGCTGTCCAACGCATCCGCGGTAAGTCTTGGATCAGACAGGGCCCCTGTTGCAACATGTCCTGACTGAGAGGCAGAGGCCATGGGTCCTCTGAGAGCATTTCTTGCAGTTCCGGGTACCGAGTCCTTCTTGGCCAATCCGGAGCAAAGAATATTGTTCACACTCCTCCGTTTATTACAATTCTCAGCCCTTGGGTCTGAGAGGAAGAGGAGGGAATATATAGACCGACTGGAACACCCACGGTGTTACTAGTGCGACCACAGCTATCGCCTGAGAGTCCCTTGACCCAGCGTAAAACCTTTTTTATCTTTTTATTGAGGTGGAACGCCATGTAGTCCACCTGAGGCAGTTTCCATCAATTTGCAAAACTGCGTGAAGACTTCCTGATGAAGTCACCACTTTCCCGGGTGGAGGTCGTGTCCACTCCTCGGAATGAACACTGCTGACAGTGCGCTTACTTGATTCTCCGCCCAGCGAAGAATTCTGGTGGCTTCTACCCTCGCCACCCTGCTCCTTGTGCCGCCCTGGCGGTTTACATGAGCCCCTGCGGTCTGACTGGATCAGAACCGGTTGGTCGCGAAGCAGGAACTCCGCTTGACTTAGGGCGTTGTATATGGCCCTTAGTTCCAGGATATTGATGTGAAGGCAAGTCTGTTGGCTTGACCACAAACCTTGGAATTTTCTTCCCTGTGTAACTGCCCCCCACCCTCGGAGGCTTGCATCCGTGGTCACCAGGACCCAGTCCTGAATGCCGAATCTGCGGCCCTCGAGAAGGTGAGCACTCCGCAGCCACCACAGGAGAGACACCCTGGCCCTGGGGGATAGGGTGATTAACCGATGCATCTGAAGATGTGATCCGGACCACTTGTCCAGTAAGTTCCATTGTCCATGCATGGAACCAGCCGAACGGGATGGCCTCGTATGATGCCATCATCCTTCCCAGGACTCAAGTGCAGTGATGCACTGACACCTGTTTTGGTTTTCAATAGATTCCTGACCAGTGTCATGAGCTCCTGAGCTCTCACTATCGGGAGATAAACCCTCTTCTGGTCTGTGTCTAGGATCATGCCTAGGCGAGGCAGATGAGCTGTAGGAACCAACTGCGACTTCGGAATATATAGAATCCAGTCGTGTTGCCGTTTCACTCCAGAGAAGGTGATACGCTGTCCAGCAACTGCTCTCTTGATCTCGCTTTTATGAGGAGATCATCCAAGTATGTGATAATAGTGACACCTTGCTTCCGCAGGAGCACCATCATATCCGCCATTACCTTGGTGAAATTGGTAATGACAATCCCGTACCGCAATTCTGAGGTACGCCTGATGAGGTGGATAAATGGGGACACGAAGGTATGCATCCCTTATGTCCCGATTCATTTCAGGGTTGCAATGACCGCTCTTAGCGATTCCATCTTGAACCTGAACCTTTTCAGGTATATGTTCAGGGATTTTAATTCAATATGGGTCTAACCGAACCGTCTGGTTTCGGGATTATAACATGGTCGAATAATAACACCCTCTTGTTGAAGGAGGGGACCCTTGACCACCACCTGTTGAAGATACAATTTACGAATTGCAGTTAACACTGGCTCCCTCTCTTGGGGGGAAGCCCGCCGGGTCCTCGGTGAGGGGGCATCTTCTCACAGTCCAGCCTGTATCCCTGCGATACAATTTCTATTGCCCAGGGATCTAACAGGGAGTGAACCCACTTGTGGCTGAACTTACGAAGGCGTGTCCCCACCGGGCCTAGCTCCGCCTGTGGAGCCCCAGCGACATGCGGTGGATTTTTGTAGAGGCCGGGGAGGACTTCTGTTCCTGGGGACTAGCTGTGTTGTACAGCTTCTTTCCTCTGGCCCCGGCTCTGACAAGAAAGGACGCACCTCAGACTTTCTTGTTTCTTTATTCGAAAATCTGCATTTAATAATGTCGTGCTTTCCTAGGCTGTGCAGGAATATAAGGCAAAATATCAGAATTACCAGCTATAGCTGTGGAGACCAGGCCCGAGAACCTTTCTCCACACAATCCTCAGCCTTCCATATGCCTCTTAAGTCGGCATCATCTGTCCAATGTATATTCTACAGGACACGTCAAGCAGAAATCGACATAGCTTTTGTCTCTAGGACCCAGTATACTCATGTCCCTTTGGGCATGCTTTATAATTATATATCTATCACTTAAGACAGCATCTTAAAATATTTATATGCATACTAGGGTCTCAATCTCTGCTGATAAGGTACCTGTCCACGCTGCCACAGCGCTATAAACCCATGCCGACACAATCGCCGGTCTGGGTAGTATACTAGAATGTGCACACTATCTGCAGGATCCCTGAGAATAGCTAGTGCAAACAGGACACCCAAGGGGAAGATTCTCAACACATCCTGGCCCTAGTGGTGAAAGGATACAGCCTGAGAATTCTCTTGTGGAAAGCTGCCGTCTCTTGTCTGGAGATTCCCGCTCTTTTTCCTCATGAGAGGAGGGAAATTTACCTCAGCATTCTTCCCCTTAACATGTGTACTCTCGTGTCAGGGACAGATGAGTCATCAGTGATATGCAAATCATCTTTTATTCCAATAATCATATATTGAATATCTTTTCTCTATCGTCCTAGTGGATGCTGGGGTTCCTGAAAGGACCATGGGGAATAGCGGCTCCGCAGGAGACAGGGCACAAAAAGTAAAGCTTTTTCCGATCAGGTGGTGTGCACTGGCTCCTCCCCCTATGACCCTCCTCCAGACTCCAGTTAGATTTTTGTGCCCGGCCGAGAAGGGTGCAATCTAGGTGGCTCTCCTAAAGAGCTGCTTAGAAAAAGTTTAGCTAGGTTTTTTATTTTACAGTGATTCCTGCTGGCAACAGGATCACTGCAGCGAGGGACTGAGGGGAGAAGGAGTCAACTCACCTGCGTGCAGGATGGATTGGTTTCTTGGCTACTGGACATCAAGCTCCAGAGGGACGATCACAGGTACAGCCTGGATGGTCACCGGAGCCACGCCGCCGGCCCCCTTGCAGATGCTGAAATCAGAAGAGGTCCAGAATCGGCGGCTGAAGACTCCTGCAGTCTTCTAAAGGTAGCGCACAGCACTGCAGCTGTGCGCCATTTTCCTCTCAGCACACTTCACACGGCAGTCACTGAGGGTGCAGGGCGCTGGGAGGGGGGCGCCCTGGGAGGCAAATGATTACCTATAAAGGCTAAAAATACCTCACATATAGCCCTAGAGGCTATATGGAGATATTTAACCCCTGCCTAATTTTTCTAAATAGCGGGAGACGAGCCCGCCAGAAAAGGGGCGGGGCCTATCTCCTCAGCACACGGCGCCATTTCCTCTCACAGCTCCGCTGGTCAGGACGGCTCCCAAGTCTCTCCCCTGCACTGCACTACAGAAACAGGGTAAAACAGAGAGGGGGGGGCACATTTATGGCGATATTTTGATATAACAAAGCAGCTATAAGGGAGCACTTATTATAAGGCTATCCCTGATATATATATAGCGCTTTTGGTGTGTGCTGGCAAACTCTCCCTCTGTCTCCCCAAAGGGCTAGTGGGTCCTGTCTTCGTTAGGAGCATTCCCTGTGTGTCTGCTGTGTGTCGGTACGTGTGTGTCGACATGTATGAGGACGATATTGGTGTGGAGGCGGAGCAATTGCCAAATATGAGGATGTCACCCCCTAGGGAGTCGACACCAGAATGGATGCCTTTATTTATGGAACTACGGGATAGTGTCAACACGCTAAAGCAGTCGTTTGACGACATGAGACGGCCGGACAATCAATTAGTGCCTGTCCAGGCGACTCAAACACCGTCAGGGGCTGTGAAACGCCCTTTGCCTCAGTCGGTCGACACAGACCCAGACACAGGCGATGACTCCAGTGGTGACGGTGACGAATCAACCGTATTTTCCAGTAGGGCCACACGTTATATGATTTTGGCAATGAAGGAGGCGTTACATTTAGCTGATACTACAGGTACCACTAAACAGGGTATTATGTGGGGTATGAAAAAACTACCTATAGTTTTTCCTGAATCAGAAGAACTAAATGACGTGTGTAATGAAGCGTGGGTTGCCCCTGATAAAAAGCTGATAATTTCAAAGAAATTATTGGCATTATACCCTTTCCCGCCAGAGGTTAGGGAGCGCTGGGAAACACCTCCTAGGGTGGACAAGGCGCTAACACGCTTATCTAAACAAGTGGCGTTACCCTCTCCTGAGACGGCCGCACTTAAAGATCCATCAGATAGGAGGATGGAAAATATCCAAAAAAGTATATACACACATGCAGGTGTTATACTACGACCAGCTGTAGCGACTGCCTGGATGGGCAGTGCGGGGGTAGTTTGGTCAGAGTCCCTGATTGAAAATATTGATACCCTGGACAGGGACAATATTTTACTGTCGTTAGAACAAATAAAGGATGCATTTCTTTATATGCGTGATGCACAGAGGGATATATGCACACTGGCATCACGGGTAAGTGCTATGTCCATTTCGGCCAGAAGAGCTTTATGGACGCGACAGTGGACAGGCGATGCGGATTCAAAACGGCATATGGAAGTTTTGCCGTATAAAGGGGAGGAGTTATTTGGAGTCGGTCTATCAGATTTGGTGGCCACGGCTACAGCCGGGAAATCCACCTTTCTACCTCAAGTCACTCCCCAACAGAAAAAGGCACCGACTTTTCAACCGCAGCCCTTTCGTTCCTTTAAAAATAAGAGAGCAAAGGGCTATTCATATCTGCCACGAGGCAAAGGTCGAGGGAAGAGACAGCAACACGCAGCTCCTTCCCAGGATCAGAAGCCCTCCCCGGCTTCTACAAAAGCCTCAACATGACGCTGGGGCTTCTCAAGCGGACTCGGGGACGGTGGGGGGTCGTCTCAAAAATTACAGCGCGCAGTGGGCTCACTCGCAAGTAGATCCCTGGATCCTGCAGATAATATCTCAGGGATACAGGTTGGAATTAGAGACAGATCCACCTCGCCGTTTCCTGAAGTCTGCTTTACCAACGTCCCCCTCCGAAAGGGAGACGGTTTTGGAAGCCATTCACAAGCTGTACTCTCAGCAGGTGATAGTCAAGGTACCTCTTCTGCAACAAGGGAAGGGGTATTATTCCACTCTTTTTGTGGTACCGAAGCCGGATGGCTCGGTAAGGCCTATTCTAAATCTGAAGTCCTTGAACCTGTACATAAAGAAGTTCAAGTTCAAAATGGAGTCACTCAGAGCAGTGATAGCGAACCTGGAAGAGGGGGACTTTATGGTATCCTTGGACATCAAGGATGCGTATCTCCACGTTCCAATTTACCCCTCACACCAGGGGTACCTCAGGTTCGTTGTACAAAACTGTCACTATCAGTTTCAGACGCTGCCGTTCGGATTGTCCACGGCACCTCGGATCTTTACAAAGGTAATGGCCGAGATGATGATTCTTCTTCGAAGAAAAGGCGTATTAATTATCCCATACTTGGACGATCTCCTAATAAGGGCGAGGTCCAGAGAACAGCTAGAGATGGGATTAGCACTGTCTCAAGAAGTGCTAAAACAGCACGGGTGGATTCTGAATATTCCAAAATCCCAGTTAATGCCGACAACTCGTCTGCTGTTCCTAGGGATGATTCTGGACACGGTTCAGAAAAAGGTTTTTCTCCCGGAGGAAAAAGCTAAGGAGTTATCCGAGCTTGTCAGGAACCTCCTAAAACCAGGAAAGGTGTCTGTACATCAATGCACAAGAGTCCTGGGAAAAATGGTGGCTTCTTACGAAGCAATTCCATTCGGCAGATTCCACGCAAGAATTTTCCAAAGGGATCTGTTGGACAAATGGTCAGGGTCGCATCTTCAGATGCACCTGCGGATAACCCTGTCTCCAAGGACAAGGGTGTCTCTTCTGTGGTGGTTGCAGAGTGCTCATCTATTGGAGGGCCGCAGATTCGGCATACAGGATTGGATCCTGGTGACCACGGACGCCAGCCTGAGAGGCTGGGGAGCAGTCACACAAGGAAGAAACTTCCAGGGAGTATGGACGAGCCTGGAAACGTCTCTTCACATAAACATTCTGGAACTAAGAGCAATATACAATGCTCTAAGCCAGGCAGAACCTCTGCTTCAGGGAAAACCGGTGTTGATCCAGTCGGACAACATCACGGCAGTCGCCCATGTGAACAGACAGGGCGGCACAAGAAGCAGGAGTGCAATGGCAGAAGCTGCAAGGATTCTTCGCTGGGCAGAGAATCATGTGATAGCACTGTCAGCAGTGTTCATCCCGGGAGTGGACAACTGGGAAGCAGACTTCCTCAGCAGACACGATCTTCACCCGGGAGAGTGGGGACTTCATCCAGAAGTCTTCCACATGCTGGTAACCCGTTGGGAAAGACCAATGGTGGACATGATGGCGTCTCGCCTCAACAAAAAACTGGACAGGTATTGCGCCAGGTCAAGAGATCCGCAGGCAATAGCTGTGGACGCGCTGGTAACGCCTTGGGTGTACCAGTCGGTGTATGTGTTTCCTCCTCTGCCTCTCATACCAAAAGTATTGAGAATTATACGGCAAAGAGGCGTAAGAACGATACTAGTGGTTCCGGATTGGCCAAGAAGGACTTGGTACCCGGAACTTCAAGAGATGATCACGGAAGATCCGTGGCCTCTACCTCTAAGGAGGGACTTGCTTCAGCAGGGTCCCTGTCTGTTTCAAGACTTACCGCGGCTGCGTTTGACGGCATGGCGGTTGAACGCCGGATCCTAAAGGAAAAAGGCATGCCGGAAGAAGTCATTCCTACTTTGATTAAAGCAAGGAAGGAAGTAACCGTGCAACATTATCACCGAATTTGGCGAAAATATGTTGCGTGGTGCGAAGATCGGAGTGCTCCGACGGAGGAATTTCAACTGGGTCGATTCCTACATTTCCTGCAATCAGGATTGTCTATGGGTCTCAAATTGGGATCTATTAAGGTTCAAATTTCGGCCCTGTCGATTTTCTTTCAAAAAGAATTGGCTTCAGTCCCTGAAGTCCAGACCTTTGTTAAGGGAGTGCTGCATATACAGCCTCCTGTGGTGCCTCCAGTGGCACCGTGGGATCTCAATGTGGTTTTGGACTTCCTAAAATCTCATTGGTTTGAACCACTAAAAAAGGTGGATTTGAAATATCTCACATGGAAAGTGACCATGCTTCTAGCCCTGGCTTCTGCCAGGAGAGTGTCAGAATTGGCAGCTTTATCTTACAAAAGCCCATATCTGATTTTCCATTCGGACAGGGCAGAACTGCGGACTCGTCCGCATTTTCTCCCTAAGGTGGTGTCAGCATTTCATCTGAACCAGCCTATTGTAGTGCCTGCGGCTACAAGTGACTTGGAGGACTCCAAGTTACTGGACGTTGTCAGAGCATTAAAAATATATATTGCAAGGACAGCTGGAGTCAGAAAATCTGACTCGTTGTTTATATTGTATGCACCCAACAAGATGGGTGCTCCTGCGTCTAAGCAGACGATTGCTCGTTGGATCTGTAGCACAATCCAACTTGCACATTCTGTGGCAGGCCTGCCACAGCCTAAATCTGTAAAGGCCCATTCCACAAGGAAGGTGGGCTCATCTTGGGCGGCTGCCCGAGGGGTCTCGGCATTACAACTTTGCCGAGCAGCTACGTGGTCAGGGGAGAACACGTTTGTAAAATTTTACAAATTTGATACTCTGGCTAAGGAGGACCTGGAGTTCTCTCATTCGGTGCTGCAGAGTCATCCGCACTCTCCCGCCCGTTTGGGAGCTTTGGTATAATCCCCATGGTCCTTTCAGGAACCCCAGCATCCACTAGGACGATAGAGAAAATAAGATTTTACTTACCGATAAATCTATTTCTCGGAGTCCGTAGTGGATGCTGGGCGCCCATCCCAAGTGCGGATTATCTGCATAAATTGTACATAGTTATTGTTAACTAATTCGGGTTATTGTTGAAGGAAGCCATCTTTCAGAGGCTCCGCTGTTATCATACTGTTAACTGGGTTTAGATCACAAGTTGTACGGTGTGATTGGTGTGGCTGGTATGAGTCTTACCCGGGATTCAAAATCCTCCCTTATTGTGTACGCTCGTCCGGGCACAGTACCTAACTGGAGTCTGGAGGAGGGTCATAGGGGGAGGAGCCAGTGCACACCACCTGATCGGAAAAAGCTTTACTTTTTGTGCCCTGTCTCCTGCGGAGCCGCTATTCCCCATGGTCCTTTCAGGAACCCCAGCATCCACTACGGACTCCGAGAAATAGATTTATCGGTAAGTAAAATCTTATTTTAGCCCTCTTGGCTGTAACTTTGCATTATCGTAGTCGATAGTGGAGTTAAACTCCGTGTCGATACTTTGTTATTTTGGATAGTGAACATAGAGAGACTCTGAAGGACTCTGTGACATAGGGACAGACCAGGGTAGATTTCCTTTCTGTTCCCTAACCTTTTGTGCAATAATTTTACCTCAGCACTTACACATATCCAAACAGGTGTCGGCGTTGTTGACGGAGACACCCTCCCACACACTTATCCGCTCTATCACCTCCTTAGAGCCTTTTACCTCAGACATGTCGACACACGCGTACCGACACACCACACACACAGGGGATGCTCTATTTGAAGACAGTTCCCCCACCAGGCCCTTTGGAGAGACAGAGAGAGAGTATGCCAGCACACACCACAGCGCTATATAATACAGGGATGTACACTATACTGAGTGATTTTTTCCCCTATAGCAGCTTATATACACAGTTTTGCGCCTAAATTTATGTGCCCCCCCTCTCTTTTTTACCCTTTGTGTACCAGGATACTGCAGGGGAGAGCCTGGGGAGCTTCCTTCCAGCTGAGCTGTGAAGAGAAAATGGCGCCGGTGTGCTGAGGAAGAAGGCCCGGCCCCCTCAGCGGCGGGCTTCTGTCCTTTTATGTACTTTAATGGCGGGGGTTAATGCACATATACAGTTTATCAGACTGTATTATGTGCTTTTGCCAAGTAAGGTAATCTAATTGCTGCCCAGGGCGCTCCCCAGCGCCCTGCACCCATCAGTGACCGGAGTGTGTGGTGTGCTAAGGGAGCAATGGCGCACAGCTGCAGTGCTGTGCGCTACCTTAATGAAGACCGGAGTCTTCAGCCGCCGATTTTCAACTTCTCTTCGTTCTTCTGGCTCTGCAAGGGGGACAGCGGCGCGGCTCCGGGACCGGACGACCGAGGACTGGGCCTGTGTTCGATCCCTTTGGAGCTAATGGTGTCCAGTAGCCTTAGAAGCCCAAGCTAGCTGCAAGCAGGTAGGTTCGCTTCTCTCCCCTCAGTCCCACGTAGCAGTGAGTCTGTTGCCAGCAGATCTCACTGAAAATAAAAAACCTAACAAATACTTTCTTTTCTAGGAAGCTCAGGAGAGCCCCTAGGGTGCATCCAGCTCTGGCCGGGCACAGATACTAACTGAGGTCTGGAGGAGAGGCATAGAGGGAGGAGCCAGTGCACACCAGATATAGTACCTAATCTTTCTTTTAAGAGTGCCCAGTCTCCTGCGGAGCCCGTCTATACCCCATGGTCCTTACGGAGTACCCAGCATCCACTAGGACGTCAGAGAAATGGGTCTGACCGAACCGTCCGGTTTCGGGACTACAAACAGGGTTGAGTAATACCCCATCCCCTGCTGAAGCAGGGGAACTTTGACCACCACTTGTTGAAGACGGCGAGGAGGCACCTCTTCAAATTCCAGCTTGTAACGCTGGGAAACAATTTCTATTGCCCAGGGATTCACCTGTGAGTGAACCCAGACGTTGCTGAAAAGTCGAAGACGTGCCCCCACTGGGGCGGACTCCCTCAGCGGAGCCCCAGCGTCATGCAGTGGATTTTGTAGAGGCCGGGGAGGACTTCTGCTCCTGGGAACTAGCTGTGGTTGGCAGCTTTTTCCCCCTGCCCTTACCTCTGGCAAGAAAGGAAGATCCCCGTACTCTCTTGGGTTTATGCGACCGAAAGGACTGCATCTGATAATGTGGCGTTTTCTTAGGCTGTGAGGAAACATAAGGCAAAAAAGTTGATTTACCTGCCGTAGCTGTGGAAACTAGGTCCGTGAGACCTTCCCCAAACAATTCCTCACCCTTGTAAGGTAAAAATAAGAATTTACTTACCGATAATTCTATTTCTCGGAGTCCGTAGTGGATGCTGGGGTTCCTGAAAGGACCATGGGGGATAGCGGCTCCGCAGGAGACAGGGCACAAAAGTAAAGCTTTTACAGGTCAGGTGGTGTGTACTGGCTCCTCCCCCTATGACCCTCCTCCAGACTCCAGTTAGGTACTGTGCCCGGACGAGCGTACACAATAAGGGAGGATTTTGAATCCCGGGTAAGACTCATACCAGCCACACCAATCACACCGTACAACTTGTGATCTAAACCCAGTTAACAGTATGATAACAGAGGAGCCTCTGAAAGATGGCTTCCTAAACAATAACCCGAATTAGTTAACAATAACTATGTACAAGTATTGCAGATAATCCGCACTTGGGATGGGCGCCCAGCATCCACTACGGACTCCGAGAAATAGAATTATCGGTAAGTAAATTCTTATTTTCTCTATCGTCCTAAGTGGATGCTGGGGTTCCTGAAAGGACCATGGGGATTATACCAAAGCTCCCAAACGGGCGGGAGAGTGCGGATGACTCTGCAGCACCGAATGAGAGAACTCCAGGTCCTCCTTTGCCAGGGTATCAAATTTGTAAAAATTTACAAACGTGTTCTCCCCTGACCACGTAGCTGCTCGGCAGAGTAGTAATGCCGAGACCCCTCGGGCAGCCGCCCAAGATGAGCCCACCTTCCTTGCGGAATGGGCCTTAACAGATTTAGGCTGTGGCAGGCCTGCCACAGAATGTACAAGTTGAATTTTGTTACAAATCCAACGAGCAATCGACTGCTTAGAAGCAGGTGCACCCAACTTGTTGGGTGCATACAGTATAAACAGCGAGTCAGATTTTCTGACTCCAGCCGTCCTTTAAATGTATATTTTTAAGGCTCTGACAACGTCCAACAACTTGGAGTCCTTCAAGTCGTCTGTAGCCGCAGGCACTACAATAGGCTGGTTCAGGTGAAACGCTGATACCACCTTAGGGAGAAAATGCGGACGCGTCCGCAGCTCTGCCCTATGTCGAATGGAAAATTAAATAAGGGCTTTTATAAAACAAAGCCGCCAGTTCAGATACTCTCCCGGCCGAAGCCAGGGCCAGTAACATAGTCACTTTCCATGTGAGATATTTCAAATCCACCTTCTTTAGTGGTTCAAACCAATTTGATTTGAGGAAATCTAAAAGTACATTTAGATCCCACGGTGCCACCTTAGGCACCACAGGAGGCTGTATATGCAGTACTCCTTTGATAAAAATCTGGACCTCAGGGACTGAGGCCAATTCTTTTTGGAAGAATATTGATAGGGCCGAAATTTGAACCTTAATAGATCCCAATTTGAGACCCATAGACAATCCTGATTGCAGGAAATGTAGGAAAACGACCCAGTTGAAATTGCTCCATCGGAGCACTCCGCTGCTCGCACCACGCAACATATTTTCGCCAAATACGGCGATAATGCTTCGCGGTGACTTCCTTCCTTGCCTTTATCAAGGTAGGAATGACTTCTTCTGGAATGCCTTTTCCTTTTAGGATCTGGCATTCAAACGCCATGCCGTCAAACGCAGCCGCGGTAAGTCTTGAAAAAGACAAGTACCCTGCTGAAGCAGGTCCCTTCTCAGAAGTAGAGGCCACGGATCGTCCGTGACCATCTCTTGAAGTTCCGGGTACCAAGTCCTTCTTGGCCAATCCGGAGCCACTAGTCTTACTCCACTTTGCCGTATAATCCTCAATACCTTTGGTATGAGAGGCAGAGGAGGAAACACATATACCGACTGGTACACCCAAGGTGTTACCAGCGCGTCCACAGCTATTGCCTGCGGATCTCTTGACCTGGCGCAATACCTGTCCAGTGTTTTGTTGAGGCGAGACGCCATCATGTCCACCATTGGTTTTACCCAACGGTTTAATAGCATGTGGAAAACTTCTGGATGAAGTCTCCACTCTCCCGGGTGAAGGTCGTGTCTGCTGAGGAAGTCTGCTTCCCAGTTGTCCACGCCCGGGATGAATACTGCTGACAGTGCTATCACGTGATTCTCCGCCCAGCGAAGGATCCTGGCAGCTTCTGCCATTGCCCTCCTGCTTCTTGTGCCGCCCTGTCTGTTTACATGGGCGACTGCCGTGATGTTGTCCGACTGGATCAACACCGGTCTTCCTTGAAGCAGAGGTTCCGCCTGGCTTAGAGCATTGTAGATTGCTCTTAGTTCCAGAATGCTTATGTGAAGAGACTTTTTCAGGCTCGACCACACTCCCTGGAAATTTCTTCCCTGTGTGACTGCTCCCCAGCCTCTCTGGCTGGCACCCGTGGTCACCAGGATCCAATCCTGCATGCCGAATCTGCGGCCCTCCAATAGATGAGCCTCCTGCAACCACCACAGAAGGGATACCCTTGTCCTCGGCGACAGGGTTATCCGCAGGTGCATCTGAAGATGCGACCCTGACCATTTGTCCAACAGATCCCTTTGCATGGAATCTGCCGAAAGGGATTGCTTCGTAAGAAGCTACCATTTTTTTTCCCAGGACTCTTGTGCATTGATGTACAGACACCTTTCCTGGTTTTAGGAGGTTCCTGACCAGGTCAGATAACTCCTTGGCTTTTTCTTCGGGAAGAAAAACCTTTTCTGAACTGTGTCCAGAATCATCCCCAGGAACAGCAGACGAGTTGTCGGCATTAATTGGGATTTTGGAATATTCAGAATCCATCCGTGCTGCTTTAGCACCTCTTGAGATAGTGCTAAACCCATCTCTAGCTGTTCTCTGGACCTTGCCCTTATTAGGAGATCGTCCAAGTATGGGATAATTAATACGCCTTTTCTTCGAAGAAGAAATATTATCTCGGCCATTACCTTTGTAAAGACCCGAGGTGCCGTGGACAAACCAAACGGCAGCGTCTGAAACTGATAGTGACAGTTTTGTACAACGAACCTGAGGTACCCCTGGTGTGAGGGGTAATTGGAACGTGGAGATACGCATCCTTGATGTCCAAGGATACCATAAAGTCCCCTTCTTCCAGGTTCGCTATCACTGCTCTGAGTGACTCCATCTTGAACTTGAACTTCTTTATGTACAGGTTCAAGGACTTCAGATTTAGAATAGGCCTTACCGAGCCATCCGGCTTCGGTACCACAAAAAGAGTGGAATAATACCCCTTCCCTTGTTGTAGAAGAGGTACCTTGACTATCACCTGCTGAGAATACAGCTTGTGAATGGCTTCCAAAACCGTCTCCCTTTCTGAGGGGGACGTTGGTAAAGCAGACTTCAGGAAACGGCGAGGTGGCTCTGTCTCTAATTTCAACCTGTACCCCTGAGATATTATCTGCAGGATCCAGGGATTTACCTGCGAGTGAGCCCACTGCGCGCTGTAATTCTTGAGACGACCGCCTACCGCCCCCGAGTCCGCTTGCGAAGCCCCAGCGTCATGCTGAGGCTTTTGTAGAAGCCGGGGAGGGCTTCTGTTCCTGGGAAGGAGCTGCCTGTTGCTGTCTCTTCCCTCGTCCTCTGCCTCGTGGCAGATATGAATAGCCCTTTGCTCTCTTATTTTTAAAGGAACGAAAAGGCTGCGGTTGAAAGGTCGGTGCCTTTTTCTGTTGGGGAGTGACTTGAGGTAGAAAGGTGGATTTCCCGGCCGTAGCCGTGGCCACCAAATCCGATAGACCGACCCCAAATAACTCCTCTACGCATCGCCTGTCCACTGTCGTGTCCATAAAGCTCTTCTGGCCGAAATGGACATAGCACTTACCCGTGATGCCAGTGTGCAGATATCTCTCTGTGCATCACGCATATAAAGAAATGCATCCTTTATTTGTTCTAACGACAGTAAAATATTGTCCCTGTCCAGGGTATCAATATTTTCGATCAGGGACTCTGACCAAACTACCCCAGCACTGCACATCCAGGCAGTCGCAATAGCTGGTCGTAGTATAACACCTGCATGTGTGTATATACCTTTTTGGATATTTTCCATCCTCCTATCTGATGGATCTTTAAGTGCGGCCGTCTCAGGAGAGGGTAACGCCACTTGTTTTGATAAGCGTGTTAGCGCTTTGTCCACCCTAGGAGGTGTTTCCCAGCGCTCCCTAACCTCTGGCGGGAAAGGGTATAAAGCCAATAACTTCTTTGAAATTAGCAGTTTTTTATCGGGGCACCCCACGCTTCATCACACACGTCATTTAATTCTTCTGATTCGGTAAAAACTACTGGTAGTTTTTTCACACCCCACATAATACCCTGTTTAGTGGTACCTGTAGTATCAGCTAAATGTAACATCTCCTTTATTGCCAAAATCATATAACGTGTGGCCCTTTTGGAAAATACGGTTGATTCGTCACCTTCACTACCGGAATCAGTGCCTGTGTCTGGGTCTGTGTCGACCGACTGAGGCAAGGGGCGTTTTACAGCCCCTGACGGTGTTTGAGGCGCCTGGACAGGCACTAAGTGAGTGTCCGGCCGCCTCATGTCGGCAAGCGACTGCTTAAGCGAGTTGACGCTATCCCGTAATTCCACAAATAAAGGCATCCATTCTGGTGTCGACCCCCTAGAAGGTGACATCCTCATATTTGGCAATTGCTCCGCCTCCACACCAATAACGTCCTCATACATGTCGACACACACGTACCGACACACAGCAGACACACAAGGAATGCTCTATACGAAGACAGGACCCACTAGCCCTTTGGGGAGACAGAGGGAGAGTCTGCCAGCACACACCAAAAAGCGCTATATATGACAGGGATAGCCTTATGATTAAGTGCTCCCTTATAGCTGCTTTTATATTAATATATTGCCATTTATTTTGCCCCCCCTCTCTGTTATACCCTGTTTCTGTAGTGCAGTGCAGGGGAGAGACCTGGGAGCCTTCCTGACCAGCGGAGCTGTGAGAGGAAATGGCGCCGTGTGCTGAGGAGATAGGCCCCGCCCCTTTTCCGGCGGGCTCGTCTCCCGCTATTTAGTACATTTAGGCAGGGGTAAATATCTCCATATAGCCTCTGGGGCTATATGTGAGGTATTTTTAGCCTTTTTAAAGGTTTACATTTGCCTCCCAGGGCGCCCCCCCCCAGCGCCCTGCACCCTCAGTGACTGCCGTGTGAAGTGTGCTGAGAGGAAAATGGCGCACAGCTGCAGTGCTGTGCGCTACCTTAAGAAGACTGCAGGAGTCTTCAGCCGCCGATTCTGGACCTCTTCTTGCTTCAGCATCTGTGAGGGGGCCGGCGGCGTGGCTCCGGTGACCATCCAGGCTGTACCTGTGATCGTCCCTCTGGAGCTTCATGTCCAGTAGCCAAGAAGCCAATCCATCCTGCACGCAGGTGAGTTCACTTCTTCTCCCCTCTGTCCCTCGTTGCAGTGATCCTGTTGCCAGCAGGAATCACTGTAAAATAAAAAACCTAAGCTAAACTCTCTAAGCAGCTCTTTATGAGAGCCACCTAGAATTGCACCCTTCTCGGCCGGGCACAAAAATCTAACTGGAGTCTGGAGGAGGGTCATAGGGGGAGGAGCCAGTACACACCACCTGACCTGTAAAAGCTTTACTTTTGTGCCCTGTCTCCTGCGGAGCCGCTATCCCCCATGGTCCTTTCAGGAACCCCAGCATCCACTTAGGACGATAGAGAAACCTCCATATGCCTCTTCGAGTCGGCATCACCCGTCCATTGTCGGGTCCATAGGGCTCGTCTAGCAGAAATCGCCATAGCGTTGGCTCTGTAACCCAGTAGGCCAACGTCTCTCTGAGCATCTCTCATATATAGGACAGCATCTTTAATATGACCCAGGGTCAATAAAATGGTTTCCTTATCCAGCGTATCTATATCAGCAGATAAGGTATCTGTCCACGCTGCTACAGCGCTACAAACCCAAGCCGACGCTATTGCCGGTCTGAGTAAGGTAGCAGTATGTGTGTAAATTGACTTCAAGGTAGTCTCCTGCCTGTGATCAGCAGGATCTTTGAGGGTTGCTGTATCTTGAGATGGCAGCACTACCATTTTGGTTAAGCGTGTCAACGCTTTGTCCACCCTTGGGGAGGATTCCCACCGTATCCTGTCCTTAGCCGGGAAAGGATACGCCATAAGAATCCTTTTGGGAATCTGCAGTTTTTTGTCTGGAGATTCCCAAGCCTTTTCAAATAACTCGTTCAGCTCATGAGATGGGGGAAAGGTTACCTCAGGTTTCTTTTCCTTATACATGCGCACCCTCGTGTCAGGGACAGAGGGGTCATCTGTGATATGCAACACATCTTTTATTGCAATAATCATATAATGAATACTTTTAGCCAATTTTGTCTGCAACTTTGCATCATCGTAGTCGACACTGGAGTCAGAATCCGTGTCGGTATCAGTGTCTACTACTTGGGATAGTGGGCGCTTTTGAGACCCAGAAGGTCCCGGCGACATAGTGAAAGGCAGGGCTTGACCCCCTGTACATTCCCTGAACTCTGCTTTGTCCAACCTTTTGTGTAATAAATTCACATTTGCATTTAAAACATTCCACATATCCAACCAGTCAGGGGTCGGCGTTGCCGACGGAGATACCACACTCATTTGCTCCACCTCCTCCCTAGAAGAGCCTTCCGCTTCAGACATGCCGACACACGCGTACCGACACATCACACACTCAGGGAATTCTTTATCTGGAGACAGTTCCCCCACAAGGCCCTTAGGAGAGACAGAGAGAGAGTATGCCAGCACACACCCAGCGCCAATGACCCTGGAAAAAATACCCAGATAAGGCGCTTTTATTATATATATATATATATATATATATATATATATTCACTGCGCCAAATTATGTGCCCCCCCTTCTTTAAAACCCTCTGTCACCGTGTTCAGCAGGGGAGAGTCCGGGGAGCCAGCTTCTCAGCGGTGTGCTGTGGAGAAAATGGCGCTGGTGAGTGCTGAGGGATCAAGCTCCGCCCCCTCCACGGCGGGCTTCGGTCCCGCTTGATTCCTTTTAAAAACTGGCGGGGGATCTCCAATATACAGTGCAGAGCCTATATATATACTTTTTTTTGCCAGTCCCAGAGGTTTAAATTGCTGCCCAGGGCGCCCCCCCTGCGCCCTGCACCCTTACAGTGCCTGCCGTGTGTGTTTTGTGTGGGAGCAATGGCGCGCAGCTCAGTGAAGATCTGAAGTCTTCTGCCGCCTCTGAAGTCTTCTTATCTTCTCATACTCACCCGGCTTCTATCTTCCGGCTCTGTGAGGAGGGCGGCGGCGCGGCTCCGGGACGAACAGCTAGGAGAGACCTGCATTCCGACTCCCTCTGGAGCTAATGGTGTCCAGTAGCCTAAGAAGCAGAGCCTAGCATTTAAGAAGGTCTGCGTCTCTCTCCTCAGTCCCTCGATGCAGGGAGCCTGTTGCCAGCAGGCTCCCTGAAATTAAAAAAACCTAACAAAAATTATTTCTTTCAGGAAACTCAGGAGAGCTCCCTGTAATGCACCCAGTTTCCTCTGGGCACAGTATCAAACTGAGGTCTGGAGGAGGGGCATAGAGGGAGGAGCCCAGTGCACACCCATATCTAAAGTTCTTTTTAGTGCCCCATTACGGAGTCCCGAGCATCCTCTAGGACGTAAGAGAAATAACAAATATTATTATCAGCTGTCCTCCTCCCTGTCCCTCAGTGGCGGGGGTTGTTCATAGTGGAGTTCTGCGAATACTGAGCAGCAGGCGGTCGGGCAGGTGTGGATGTGGGTTGGCAAGGAAAGCTGTGTATGCAGGCGGGAACTGGAAGATGTGTATGCAGGCAGGTAGACTGGCTGGGTGGTGAGACGCAGCTGCGGTGACCTATGATCATACTTGCCTACCTGACCCTCTCCATGAGGGAGAAAATGCTCTGTTCCTGGACTTTCCTGGTAATGTATGATTGCCATCACCTGTGGTGAGCTAGTTAATTGATAAGAAAGGTGATGGCAATCATACA
Source organism: Pseudophryne corroboree (assembly GCF_028390025.1). Lineage (NCBI taxonomy): Eukaryota > Metazoa > Chordata > Amphibia > Anura > Myobatrachidae > Pseudophryne > Pseudophryne corroboree. The sequence goes on from NC_086445.1 coordinate 877,176,100, forward strand.
TTACCAGGAACAGAGCATTTTCTCCCTCATGGAGAGGGTCAGGTAGGCAAGTATGCCTATGATATCACACCGTTTTCAAGGCCGGAGCACGACTGATCCGCTAAGAAGAGCCCGGGCCAACAGTTCACTCTGAAGGTGCAGGAAGCTGCTCTGGCTCCGCGGCACACTAAAAATTAAAAAGCCTGCCATAGAGACTACTGCAACCCCTCCTCCTCCCATACGGAGTGGGCGTATATCTTCCAGCCTCAGCGTGGGCTCGTGTTGTCTATGTAAGACGTCAGAGAAGGGGAAGATCTCGAATTCAGGTCCGTGCCACACGCACATAGCTCGGAGAGGACGGAAGTGGGGCACACAGCGCCATAACTCAAGGCATGAAATGCGACCTATGCCGGAAGTGGGGCACGGGAACTGGAAGTCGGTGTTTCTAAGTTAGTGGGACGGTTGCTATGTGCCGCAGACAGGAAGTGGGGAGGCGAGGGTGACAGAGTCAGTCAGCTACCGTCAGACTGGGGACAGAATGGCGAGTCCCGGCCGCTGTCTCCCGCTGCTCGCGGCCGTTCTGCTGTCATCTGTGTTGCTCCCGTCAGTGCTCGCCGCCCATGTGAAGAAGGAGATGGAGGAGAGCCCGGAGACGTACAGCCACTATTACAGCCACAAGGAGCTCAGCGAGCGGCTCCACTCCCTCGCCCAGGCGCACCCGGAGCTAGCCCGGCTCTCCAGCATCGGCATGTCGGTGCAGGGGCGGGAGCTGTGGGTGATGAGACTGACCGCCGACCCCGATGCGGCTACCTCGGACCGGCCACAGTTCAAGTATGTGGGCAACATGCACGGAGACGAGGCGGTGTCCCGCCAGGTGCTCGTCTATGTCACCCAGTACCTGCTGGAGAACTACGGCCGGGACCCGCGCGTCACCCGCCTGCTAAACACCACCGACATCTACATCCTGCCCAGTCTCAACCCGGACGGCTTCGAGGCGGCCAAGGAGGGGGACTGCCGGGGAGACAAAGGCGGCAGGGAGAACGCCAAGCACCTGGACCTGAACCGCAACTTCCCGGACCAGTTCTCCAGGCAGCAGCCGCCGCCAGATCCCCAGCAGCTGCCCGAGGTAGTGGCTATGATGGAATGGATCAAGGACAACAGGTGAGCGGAGCCCCGGGCTGGTCTGATTGTGTCAGAGTAGGAGCGCAACTTGGGACCCCTGTCACAGTGTGAGAGCAGCGCAGGTAGCGGCCCCTGTCACAGTGTGAGAGCAGCGCAGGTAGCGGCCCCTGTCACAGTGTGAGAGCAGCGCAGGTAGCGGCCCCTGTCACAGTGTGAGAGCAGCGCAGGTAGCGGCCCCTGTCACAGTGTGAGAGCAGCGCAGGTAGCGGCCCCTGTCACAGTGTGAGAGCAGCGCAGGTAGCGGCCCCTGTCACAGTGTGAGAGCAGCGCAGGTAGCGGCCCCTGTCACAGTGTGAGAGCAGCGCGGGTAGCGGCCCCTGTCACAGTGTGAGAGCAGCGCAGGTAGCGGCCCCTGTCACAGTGTGAGAGCAGCGCAGGTAGCGGCCCCTGTCACAGTGTGAGATCAGCGCAGGTAGCGGCCCCTGTCACAGTGTGAGAGCAGCGCAGGTAGCGGCCCCTGTCACAGTGTGAGAGCAGCGCAGGTAGCGGCCCCTGTCACAGTGTGAGAGCAGCGCAGGTAGCGGCCCCTGTCACAGTGTGAGAGCAGCGCAGGTAGCGGCCCCTGTCACAGTGTGAGAGCAGCGCGGGTAGCGGCCCCTGTCACAGTGTGAGAGCAGCGCAGGTAGCGGCCCCTGTCACAGTGTGAGAGCAGCGCAGGTAGCGGCCCCTGTCACAGTGTGAGCGCAGCGCGGGTAGCGGCCCCTGTCACAGTGTGAGAGCAGCGCGGGTAGCGGCCCCTGTCACAGTGTGAGCGCAGCGCGGGTAGCGGCCCCTGTCACAGTGTGAGAGCAGCGCGGGTAGCGGCCCCTGTCACAGTGTGAGAGCAGCGCAGGTAGCGGCCCCTGTCACAGTGTGAGAGCAGCGCAGGTAGCGGCCCCTGTCACAGTGTGAGCGCAGCGCAGGTAGCGGCCCCTGTCACAGTGTGAGAGCAGCGCAGGTAGCGGCCCCTGTCACAGTGTGAGAGCAGCGCAGGTAGCGGCCCCTGTCACAGTGTGAGATCAGCGCAGGTAGCGGCCCCTGTCACAGTGTGAGAGCAGCGCAGGTAGCGGCCCCTGTCACAGTGTGAGAGCAGCGCAGGTAGCGGCCCCTGTCACAGTGTGAGCGCAGCGCAGGTAGCGGCCCCTGTCACAGTGTGAGAGCAGCGCAGGTAGCGGCCCCTGTCACAGTGTGAGAGCAGCGCAGGTAGCGGCCCCTGTCACAGTGTGTGTGAGATCAGGACTTTTAGCAGTACCTGGAATCTCCCGTAATTCATCTGGGGGTCGAGCATTTAGTCATGCGGCTCCGACTCTATGGAACTCGCTTCCCCGCACATCTGCAGAATCCTTCAAAAGTAGAGTCAAGACTTTCCTGTTTACTCAAACATTTCCATAATTTCCCTTTCGTATCTCCATGCTTCTGTATCTTATGAGAAGTTGTTCTGTACTTCATTATTTTCTGTACTATATTATGCTACGTATCTGTTAAGCACCTTGAATCCTATTGGAGAAAGAGCGCTATATAAATAAAATTATCAGCGCAGGTAGTGTCCCCTGACAAAGTGTGTGTGTGTTCTGTGCAGCTTGTGGCCCCTGTCACTGTGTGTGTTCTGTGCAGCTTGTGGCCCCTGTCACTGTGTGTGTTCTGTGCAGCTTGTGGCCCCTGTCACTGTGTGTGTTCTGTGCAGCTTGTGGCCCCTGTCACTGTGTGTGTTCTGTGCAGCTTGTGGCCCCTGTCACTGTGTGTGTGCTGTGCAGCTTGTGGCCCCTGTCACTGTGTGTGTGCTGTGCAGCTTGTGGCCCCTGTCACTGTGTGTGTGCTGTGCAGCTTGTGGCCCCTGTCACTGTGTGTGTGCTGTGCAGCTTGTGGCCCCTGTCACTGTGTGTGTGCTGTGCAGCTTGTGGCCCCTGTCACTGTGTGTGTGCTGTGCAGCTTGTGGCCCCTGTCACTGTGTGTGTGCTGTGCAGCTTGTGGCCCCTGTCACAGTGTGTGTGCTGTGCAGCTTGTGGCCCCTGTCACAGTGTGTGTGCTGTGCAGCTTGTGGCCCCTGTCACAGTGTGTGTGCTGTGCAGCTTGTGGCCCCTGTCACTGTGTGTGTGCTGTGCAGCTTGTGGCCCCTGTCACTGTGTGTGTGCTGTGCAGCTTGTGGCCCCTGTCACTGTGTGTGTGCTGTGCAGCTTGTGGCCCCTGTCACTGTGTGTGTGCTGTGCAGCTTGTGGCCCCTGTCACAGTGTGAGAGCAGAGCAGGTCATGAACCCTATCAGTGTGTGTGAGAGCAGAGCAGATTGGGGCCCCTGTTAGTGGGTGTGAGCAATGTGGGTTGTGGCCCCGTCAGTGTTTGTGTGTGTGTGTGTGTACTGTGCAGGTTGTAGCCCTTGTCACAGTGCGAGAGCAGCGCAGGTTGTGAACCCTGTCAGTGTGTGTGTGTGAGCAGCGCAGGTTGTGTCTCCCGTCACTGTGTGTGAGCAGCGCAGGTTGTGTCTCCCGTCAGTGTGTGTGAGCAGCGCAGGTTGTGGCTCCTGTCAGTGTGTGTGAGCAGCGCAGGTTGTGTCTCCCGTCAGTGTGTGTGAGCAGCGCAGGTTGTGTCTCCCGTCAGTGTGTGTGAGCAGCGCAGGTTGTGGCTCCAGTAACAGTGTGTGTGAGTAGCGCAGGTTGTGGCTCCCGTCACAATGTGTGTGAGTAGCGCAGGTTGTGGCTCCCGTCACAGTGTCAGAGCAGGTCATGAACCCTATCAGTGTGTGTGAGAGCAGAGCAGATTGGGGCCCCTGTCAGTGGGTGTGAGCAATGTGGGTTGTGGCCCCGTCAGTGTGTGTGTGTGTGTGTGTACTGTGCAGGTTGTAGCCCCTGTCACAGTGCGAGAGCAGCGCAGGTTGTGAACCCTGTCAGTGTGTGTGTGTGTGTGTGTGTGTGTGTGTGTGAGCAGCGCAGGTTGTGTCTCCCGTCAGTGTGTGTGAGCAACGCAGGTTGTGGCTCCCGTCACAGTGTGTGTGAGCAGCGCAGGTTGTGGCTCCCGTCACAGTGTGTGTGAGCAGCGCAGGTTGTGGCTCCCGTCACAGTGTGTGTGAGCAGCGCAGGTTGTGGCTCCCGTCACAGTGTGTGTGAGCAGCGCAGGTTGTGGCTCCCGTCACAGTGTGTGTGAGCAGCGCAGGTTGTGGCTCCCGTCAGTGTGTGTGAGCAGCGCAGGTTGTGGCTCCAGTAACAGTGTGTGTGAGTAGCGCAGGTTGTGGCTCCCGTCACAATGTGTGTGAGTAGCGCAGGTTGTGGCTGCCGTCACAGTGTGAGAGCAGAGCAGGTCATGAACCCTATCAGTGTGTGTGAGAGCAGAGCAGATTGTGGCCCTTGTCAGTGGGTTTGAGCAATGTGGGTTGTGGCCCCGTCAGTGTGTGTGTACTGTGCAGGTTGTAGCCCCTGTCACAGTGCGAGAGCAGCGCAGGTTGTGAACCCTGTCAGTGTGTGTGTGTGTGAGCAACGCAGGTTGTGGCTCCCGTCACAGTGTGTGTGAGTAGCGCAGGTTGTGGCTCCCGTCACAGTGTGTGTGTGAGTAGCGCAGGTTGTGGCTCCCGTCACAGTGTGTGTGAGTAGCGCAGGTTGTGGCTCCCGTCAGTGTGTGTGAGTAGCGCAGGTTGTGGCTCCCGTCAGTGTGTGTGAGCAGCGCAGGTTGTGGCTCCCATTACAGTGTGTGTGAGCAGCGCAGGTTGTGGCTCCTGTCACAGTGTGTGTGAGCAGCGCAGGTTGTGGCTCCCATTAGTGTGTGTGAGCAGCGCAGGTTGTGGCTCCAGTAACAGTGTGTGTGTGAGTAGCGCAGGTTGTGGCTCCCGTCACAGTGTGTGTGAGTAGCGCAGGTTGTGGGTCCCGTCACAGTGTGTGTGAGTAGCGCAGGTTGTGGCTCCCGTCACAGTGTGTGTGAGCAGCGCAGGTTGTGGCTCCCGTCAGTGTGTGTGAGCAGCGCAGGTTGTTGCTCCCGTCACAGTGTGTGTGAGCAGCGCAGGTTGTGGCTCCCGTCACAGTATGTGTGAGCAGCGCAGGTTGTGGCTCCAGTAACAGTGTGTGTGAGCAGCGCAGGTTGTGGCTCCAGTAACAGTGTGTGTGAGCAGCGCAGGTTGTGGCTCCAGTAACAGTGTGTGTGAGCAGCGCAGGTTGTGGCTCCTGTCAGTGTGTGTGAGCAGCGCAGGTTGTGGCTCCTGTCAGTGTGTGTGAGCAGCGCAGGTTGTGGCTCCCGTCAGTGTGTGTGAGCAGCGCAGGTTGTGGCTCCCGTCAGTGTGTGTGAGCAGCGCAGGTTGTGGCTCCTGTCAGTGTGTGTGAGCAGCGCAGGTTGTGGCTCCCGTCAGTGTGTGTGAGCAGCGCAGGTTGTGGCTCCCGTCAGTGTGTGTGAGCAGCGCAGGTTGTGGCTCCCGTCAGTGTGTGTGAGCAGCGCAGGTTGTGGCTCCTGTCAGTGTGTGTGAGCAGCGCAGGTTGTGGCTCCTGTCAGTGTGTGTGAGCAGCGCAGGTTGTGGCTCCTGTCAGTGTGTGGGAGAACAGCATTTACTGCATAATAAAATTTGGTGAATGTTTTAGTAGGACAAAATAAAAACTACTGATCTTTAGGCAGCATTCAGTTTGTTCACACAAATGTATCTTGCATTCCAAAATTGTTAAATACAGCACAATGCTATAAAGTTGACCCCTGTATGTGAGTCATCAGTGCCCCAGGTAATTCTACTGACAAAATACTCTTATTACCACTCTCTGCGGCAATGAATCCCAGGATACAGCCTCTGTTTACAAACCTGACAGACGCATCTTTGGCAAGAGAGTTTTATTTTCTAATCTCATTCAGTTTTATAAAATGTCCCCCCACTATTCTTTTACTATTGTCTCCTCCCTTCCACGTTATATGTGAACTAGAATAGTAAAAGGATTTACATGTACCAGTACCTGAAATATTCATCTTCCTGTGATAGTTACCCTGAGTAACAGCAGAATAAATTTCCTATTGCTTTATACTGTATACATATAGAATTAATCTAGAACATCATAATGCTTTTTTCTATAAAATGACACAAGCTATAATCCAGGAGTATCACACATACAGTATTGATTGGTCTTGTTTAGTAGACTAATGACTAATTGTCTGGTTGATATGTGTTCATTTTATGCACAGTTAATTAATTAAGCCATTAAACTGCTATAAGTAATTAATGGCATAAACATGTCTCTAAATTCAGATTTGTGAATATTTTTTATTGAATATGACCAAACGTTAAGCTGCTAACACTGACCAGTATATAAGGTGCTTTTTTCCCCTCTAAAGTTGTTGTATATTTTGTGATAAACAGAAGATTTTATTGGTTACATGGTTTTGGACAGATTGTAAGAATGATGCAAAATACTTGTTAACAGTGACACAATTAAATAATTATATTTCACTCCCACGTGAAAATCTAATGCACTGATTCCTGCCAAACAAATATTTGAAGTTGAGCGTTTTGCTGGCTAACCTTGGACCACCTGGAGCTGTCCCTGAGGGAAATATCTCACAGCAATAAGTAATGATATGTGAGGCTCTGTCTCTTAAATGCCCTTTTCTAGTATGAAAAAGTTGCTAAACCAGCTGATTGAGTTTCACCGTCTCGGAAAACACATTAAGAAATGTCACTGTACCCACTCTGCATTATTGTAGCCCATTATCACTCCATTTTCTTGTTTGAGTACCGGTCGCTCTCCACCTACAGACATTCCTGGTGACTACAGACATGGTTCATGGGGCATGGAGGGAAGTTCCATGTGGGATATTGTTAATTACCACACACTGTTTTTTAGCTTTGGCTGTAAACATTAGGTTAAATGCTTTACTATTTAACTCTCATGTGGATTCCTTATTTTCTACTATACATTAAGCAGTTTGTACATTGTTTTATGCAGAAAGAAACGCAACGGTGTCATTGTGGGAGCTTGGATGTAATGTCTGTACAGAGTATTTATTTGCATCTCTTCACTGCTGGAGCAAAGAGATATTTATCTTATGTACCTGTTTATTTTGAATTACACTGTAGGTCTTAAGGTGCGTACGCACGGTGCGATTCTGGCTAACGGACGATATTGACTAGAAACTGCCCAGAGGCATGAACCTCCGATCTAGTCAGTATCGACCCTGCCTGCACACTATATTTCCTTGTGATGCCGATCCTATAAGACCGCGCATCGGTATCGCAAGTGCATACCCATGGTGCTATTTATGCTAACTTTACTTACGATTTTGACTATATAGTCAACATTGTAAGCACAAATTGCACCGTGAATGCACCCTAATGACTGCACAAAGCACTCTATGGTCATTACTGTTATCCAAATAACAAACAGTAGACGTTTGCCTTAAGCTGGCCCCCTCTGTACACACACCACTGTATGCCTGTCACCCTCTGTACACACAACACTGCATGCCTGTCACCCTCTGTACACACACCACTGCATGCCTGTCACCCTCTGTACACACACCACTGCATGCCTGTCACCCTCTGTACACACAACACTGCATGCCTGTCACCCTCTGTACACACAACACTGTATCCTCTTCTACAGCTCCACAGCTGACAGGCTCCCGTAATGGTAAAAAAGTAGGGGGACACTACCGTCCCCCCTTCCCCCACAAGAATAATTAATGATCTATTCAATGCCTGTCGGATCCTATCCGACTGAGAGGATCTGACAGTGCAGTATTCAATTTCCAGGGGCATTTCTGACAGGTTTTTCCCGTTTTCGACACTGCTGTTCCAACTTTTTTTGAAATCGGATCCGCATTGTCGAAATCGGGTCAAAAACCTGTTGGAAATGCCCACAAATCCGACAAAATACGTGGATCCGCGGCTAATCCACCGATCCACGTGTTCTGACAGGACGGAAAAACGGCAACTCCACTGAATAGGTCGAATCCTGATTTGACCCAAAAAATTTGGAAACTGCCATCTTTCCGACTTGACTGCAATTTCCGACAGGCACTGACTGAATAGACCCCTAAGCTGAGAAAAATCAAACAGGTAGTTGGACATAATGTTTTTATCCATATTTTGCGGTGTGCGAGCAAATGGCTGATTATCATTTGCTCCCACACACTGTCAGATAGTTGGCTGGTTGGAACGATAGCTTTCTGATGTATGGCCCACATTAGTCTTTTCCATACATGAAAACCGTTGATCAGTTCAATAATCAGATACTTCTATTTGGCTTTCATTGCTGTGAAGCTAGTTAAACAAATTTGTTTCATACACCATCTAACAATGAAACAAAGACGCCTTTCACTATTAAACGGGACAACTTGGTTATAGAGATTTTACTAATGCCTAACAAGATTAGGGGAGCGGCAGGTGCATGTTCTCCACACTGCTAGATGTTACAGTGGATTTGTATGACAGGTCCGGCCTGAAATCAATTCAATGATTATTACCCCCACTTACTCATTAGTATGTTTAAAAGAAGCCTAAAGCAGAAAGAAGTGTCTCTTATGTGAAATAGCTACTAATTATCTTAAATATGTGTATAAAATGTTGGTAAACAGCTCTGTGGTTAGACAGTAGACATGTAGTATGTAGCTGCACAGTCTTAAGGGCTGTATTCATGGCACAATTTGGGGAGAGGTGTGTGCTGAGCGGTTCGCTCAGCACATATCTCTCTCTCCCCCCCTGCTCAGCACAGCGCAATGTTTGCTGAGCGCTTACGGGGGGTGACGCTCATTTCACCCAGCGGGTGAAGTGAGCGACCTGCTAGATCTAGCACCAGCGATAGCGATGCGCGGGGCTGCGCATCGCTATCGCTGTGAGGGGTACACACGGAGTGATCACTGCTTAAAATCTAAGCAATCTAGTCAGATTGCTTAGATTTCAAGCAGCGATCGCTCCGTGAGTACCACCCTTTACACTCTGTATTGGTCTCTAATCACTGCACTGTTGTCGATCTTCTGCTTTCGGTATGTGGCTGCCTGCTTGCCTCCATTCTCTACTGCACATCAGGACTTTAGCCCTTACATGCTCTGTGCTGCTGTGGACTCTCTTGATCTGACTGCTACAGGTTGTTGTATTTCTGCCAACTTCCAAACAATGTACAAACGTGTAACAGCTCTTATTTGTTTTTAAACTTTGCTGAAGACAGGAAAAACAGCGTCTACATTCTTAAAATCCTTTTCATTTTTATGGTAACCTGAAATGTACATGGTTTTACTTAACAAACTAATTCTCTAACTACCTTGATTTTCAGATTTGTGCTCTCTGGGAACTTGCATGGTGGTTCTGTGGTAGCAAGCTATCCTTATGATGACTCCAGCAGTCACACGGAGACTGGCTTCTATAGCCGATCTTCAGATGACAAAGTGTTCCGATACTTGGCAAAGGCATACGCTTCAAACCACCCAGTAATGAAGACTGGCCGCCCAGGGTGTAAGGGTGAGGAGAGCGAATATTTCCCTGATGGAATAACCAATGGGGCCCACTGGTATGATGTTCAAGGTATGTAACCGAATGTACAGTAACAGAATATTGCCCCCAATAAAGCGTTCTAGGCTGATGCATGTTTGAGTTTATTTATGGAATAAGTTAGGGCTGGAGTTCTTGGTGAAAGTCACATGATTAGAACAGCCACTTCCACATGACCGCATGAGCAGGAAGAGGGAGTAAGATCCAGTTGGCACCATGTGATCTTCCTCCTTGGGGAAGACTGATTCTGAAGGTTGGAGAGCATCTGGACAGGGTTCGATATATCAATACATTGCATATGTGCATAAAAGAATAGCAGCCATTTGGTTTTGATAGTGGATTAGCCACTAATCAGATCTTTGTGTGTAGATTTACTGATTAATAACTCCAGTTGTTATAATTACACATGCCATGTAACATATCACACAGCATTACCCTGTGCGTTTTAAATTGATGGGTAGGGCCCATTTTGCCGTTTTGGCCCTTTCAAACAATATGACCTATTAGTGGTTATTGTATGGTGAATGTGTGATTAAAACAGTACAAAAAATAAATTTTCACAGTTGGGTAGGGGGATTCTTAATGCCATATTTCCCCCATCCTGCATAAAAAAGATTTGCTAATTCAATGCAGTAGGCATTTTATTTTAAAAGTGGTAGGTGTTGTTGGGATACCTTATTATTCCTGCACACTATAATCATTTAAACTGGGATTGCGAAAATTAGTAAACTAAATAAAAATAATTAATGCATTCTTATTTTCCATTTTTTTATTTTTGCAAAAACCTCCACGTAGAATCCTCCTTTTCCCATTGTGTAAAAGTGGATTAATTTTACAGCAAGAACCACAGAGTATTTATTTGTTTTATATAAACAAAAAATAAAATAAAAACAATCACAGTTGATTAAAGTTTAGTTTCTTGATATTTCAGTAAAAACTTTTAGGCCCATTTATTTATTTCATGTGTTAAACAAAATGCACAGTGTCTGCTGAAGAAATGGTGTGATTTGTGTGGGTACTGCATGAAAAGGGAATTGACATTGATGTCGGAGTCTGAGGAGTACAAACATTGAAAAATGGGTTCAGCACCGGATTAAGAAAACCCTTTGCCGTGAAGGGGCTAATCTAAAGAGTAATCTAGAAAGGATAAGCGCTTGTAACCCTATAATTTAATATACCATTTCATTCAATGGACTGTGTGCTGTCAAAATGGTGACCCAACTAAGATTTACTTATTTAGTTTGCTTGGTGTATAATAGTGATGGGGAACCTTTAGCACTCCAGCTGTTGTCGAACTGCACATCCCAGCATGCCCTGATAAAGTTTTGCTATTTGGCCATATGAAATCTTTAGCAGGGCATGCTGGGATGTGTAGTTCAACAACAGCTGGAGTGCCAGAGGTTCCCCATCACTGGTGTATAAGGTTATCCAGCCAAAGCACAGACTGTCACACATTTGGGCAGGAAATCTTACTTCTCCTAACTTCCTAGTACTTATCAGATGCATGCAGCTTATCCTTTCAGTATGATCTAATAAAGATACTTTGGGGCAGATGTATTAAGCCTATTAATGCACTAACCAGTCCTAGCTGTCATTTATTCAAATCCATAACGATTGGCTAGTGCGTTATCACTGGTTAATCACTTCTTTATCCCTTCTCCAGGTTAATACAGCTGCCCCTTTGTGAGGATGGTCAAATTAATGGCAGTAGTCAGATTGTCATATTTCCTCTTTCACATTTGCACATTAATGCTATTTTACTGCACTATGTTATATCGCAGCCCATAATTGGCAATTGTTTTTTATCTTCGCGTTTTGGACTAAAATTCACTACAACATAAGTTGATCTGGTGGAAATCATTCACATTTTATACATTAAACTAAATGGGATTTATTCACTTAGCTGCGAGAGGGGCAAGTTGCATTTGTAACGATGTGGAAATTCTGGCAACAGCACCCCACTTCGTAACTCATTCTTGCTTAGCATTTGTTTTTTCTAAATGCAGCCCTATGGGGTTGCAAACAAAAATCAGCATGTCAGGGGCTACTGTATATAGCATACAGCCAAACAGACTCGCAAGGCGAGTTAAATTGCATTAACCCTGATGTATCCAAAGTTCAGACAATGGATGTGGGGAAAGTAGTAGAGCCAGCAGCATGTTGCTCATATGCCAGTATTTTCATAGACATAGAGAAGGTTTCCCATGAAAACCCTCTGACAGTCCTTTCTCTGTGGAGCTAAATTGTAGATTTAGCCTGTTAGACTTTGGATACCTAGATGAAATGATAAACTACAATTAGTATGAGTCAAATGACTGAACCAGGATATCCTGGAAGAATGGGTGGCCCCTCTTAAGTAAATGATCTGAGCACTTCCCTGAATGCATAGTGTCTGACGGTGACATCACCAGAGAAATGTCTCATCACAGGCTCTCGGCATCATGTAACAAACCTAAGCTATACACTGCCAAGTGAAGCAAACAATTTAATGTCCTACATACTGCTAGACTCTGTCCGTGTGGCTGTAGTGTCCTTCACTGGCAAGTTCTCAATGTTCTAATCAAGGGGTACAATACTTCTACATACAGTTTAATATATATATATATATATATATATATATATATATATATATATATATATATAAAAAATATTTTTTTTTTAACAGTAAATTTGCTTTAATATATATGTCTTTAGAGCTAGTGCAGGATAGTAGCATTATGAGAAACGTGAAAATTATTGGTTTGCTTGTCACATTGTGCAGTAGTAGTTAAGCCCCGTACATACGGGGAGATTTCCCCAGAGATGTGTGCTGAGCGAGGAGGGGGGATGGGGGACGTTTATTTCACCCAGCAGTGAAATGAACCATGTGCAACCCTGTAAGGCCAATCTAGCACTGGCAATAGCGATGCCCGGGGCTGCGCATCGCTGTCGCTTTGGGGCATACATACAGAGAGATCCGTGCTTAACTTCTAAGCAATCTAGTCAGATTGCTTAGAATTTAAGCACGGATCTCTCCATGTGTAGCCCCCTTTACAACTTTTGCAGTTGGCTACAGTCGTTTTATCAGTGATCACTTAAATAGTTGTCCACTTGTAGCTATAAATACAAGCTGATAGAGAGCAGCACAATAGCCTTTCATGTATTGTGTTCTACATGAAAGTGAAATCTTCTAAAGTTTTTTTTATTTTTGCTAATTAAAGGTAACTTTATTTGCCTTTTTCTATATGTTCTAGTGCGCTGCGCCCAGTCCTGCATTACATTTTGAAACTGTTACTCATGAAATAACTCAATCGTGTGAACAGTCACAGTAAGGAGAGAGGGGGATATAGACACACAACAGAAGGACATGCTACGTCAAGGTCTATATATTGTTTAACGTGAATCAACATGTTTAGCATCATTTGTGTGGGCGATTCTCCTGGTAATCGATATATAGAAGTTGGAAGAGATATGGCTCTTGGCGCTATTTATACAGTATTCAACTTTTTACATATACATATATAACATCAATAATACATTCCTCTTAGTATAATCCAGGGTGCTCCTTTCCTTCTTTCAAGATTCATCCGATGGTGTTTCCCAGTGATGCAAACAATATGAAAAATAAAAAATAATACATGTGTAGAACAGTCTCAGTTTGTCAAAAATATATTTTCTCTGACGTCCTAGTGGATGCTGGGAACTCCGTAAGGACCATGGGGAATAGCGGGCTCCGAAGGAGGCTGGGCACTCTAGAAAGATTTATGACTACCTCGTGTGCACTGGCTCCTCCCACTATGACCCTCCTCCAAGCCTCAGTTAGATTTTGTGCCCGGCCGAGGTTGGATGCACACTAGGGGCTCTCCTGAGCCCTTAGAAAGAAAGTATAGATTTAGGTTTTTTTATTTTCAGTGAGACCTGCTGGCAACGGGCTCACTGCAGCGAGGGACTAAGGGGAGAAGAAGCGAACTCGCCTGCTTGCAGCCGGATTGGGCTTCTTAGGCTACTGGACACCATTAGCTCCAGAGTGATCGACCGCAGGCCCAGTCCTTGGTGTTCGGTCCCGGAGCCGCGCCGCCGTCCCCCTTACAGAGCCAGAAGCAAGAAGAGGTCCGGAAAATCGGCGGCAGAAGACATCCGTCTTCACCAAGGTAGCGCACAGCACTGCAGCTGTGCGCCATTGCTCCTCACACACACTTCACACTCCGGTCACTAAGGGTGCAGGGTGCTGGGGGGGGGGGGGGGGGGGGGCGGCGCCCTGAGAAGCAATTATAACACCTTGGCTGGCAAAAATACCACAATATATAGCCCCAGAGGCTATATATGTGGAAAATACCCCTGCCAGAATCCAGAAAAAAGCGGGAGAATAGTCTGCGTAAAAGGGGTGGAGCTATCTCCTGCAGCACACTGGCGCCATTTCTCCTTCACAGATCCGCTGGAAGGAAGCTCCCTGGCTCTCCCCTGCAGTCTACACTACAGAAAAGGGTAAAAAAAGAGAGGGGGGGCACTAAATTTAGGCGCTGTATAAATTATATAGAAAAAGCAGCTATAGGGGACATAACTCAGTTAGTCCCTGCATTATATAGCGCTCTGGTGTGTGCTGGCATACTCTCACTCTGTCCCCCCAAAGGGCTTTTGTGGGTCCTGTCCTCTGTTGGAGCATTCCTTGTGTGTGTGCGGTGTGTCGGTACGGCTGCGTCGACATGTTTGATGAGGATAATGATGTGGAGACTGAGCAGATGCCTTTAGAAGGGATGTCACCCCCTGCGGGGCAGACACCTGAGTGGTTGAGCTTATGGAAAGAAATGAGTGCACGTATAGACTCCTTACATAAGAAATTTGACGACATGCCAAATGTGGGACAGCCGACTTCTCAGCTCGTGCCTGTCCAGGCGTCGCACAGGTCATCAGGGGCTCTAAAACGCCCGCTACCTCAGACCGCAGACCCAGATGTCGACACTGATACTGACACCAGTGTCGACGACGATGAGTCTAACCTGATGCCCACTAAGGCCATTCACTGCATGATTGAGGCAATGAAAGAGGTGTTACACATTTCTGATATAAATACAGGTACCACTAAAAAGGGTATTATGTTTGGGGAGAAAAAAAACTACCCGTAGTTTTTTCCCCCATCAGATGAATTAAATGAAGTGCGTGAAGAAGCGTGGGCTTTCCCTGATAAAAAATTGGTAATTCCTAAGAAGGTACTAATGGCGTTCCCTTTCCCGCCAGAGGATAGGTCACGTTGGGAAACACCTCCTAGGGTGGATAAAGCGCTCACACGTTTGTCTAAAAAGGTGGCACTACCGTCTCCGGATACGGCCGCCCTCAAGGAACCTGCTGATAGAAAGCAGGAGGCGATCCTGAAGTCTGTATATACACACTCAGGCATTATACTTAGGCCAGCTATTGCGTCAGTTTGGATGTGCAGTGCTGCCGCTGCGTGGTCAGATAAACTGTCAGAAAATATTGACACATTAGACAGAGACACGATCCTGTTAACCATAGACCATATAAAAGACTCAGTCTTATATATGAGAGATGCACAGAGGGAAATCTGCCGACTGGCATCTAAAGTTAGTGCATTGTCCATTTCTGCTAGGAGAGGCTTATGGACTCGCCAGTGGACAGGAGATGCAGATTCTAAAAGGCACATGGAAGTGTTGCCATATAAGGGTGAGGAATTATTTGGGGATGGTCTCTCGGACCTAGTTTCCACAGCAACGTCTGGGAAGTCGGCATTTTTACCCTATGTCCCCTCACAGCCTAAGAAGGCGCCGTTTTATCAGGTTAAGTCCTTTCGGACCCAGAAAAACAGGCGTGGAAAAGGCGGGTCTTTCTCTATCGTCCTAGTGGATGCTGGGGTTCCTGAAAGGACCATGGGGAATAGCGGCTCCGCAGGAGACAGGGCACAAAAGTAAAGCTTTCCGATCAGGTGGTGTGCACTGGCTCCTCCCCCTATGACCCTCCTCCAGACTCCAGTTAGATTTTTGTGCCCGGCCGAGAAGGGTGCAATCTAGGTGGCTCTCCTAAAGAGCTGCTTAGAAAAAGTTTAGCTTAGGTTTTTTATTTTACAGTGAGTCCTGCTGGCAACAGGATCACTGCAACGAGGGACTGAGGGGAGAAGAAGTGAACTCACCTGCGTGCAGGATGGATTGGCTTCTTGGCTACTGGACATCAGCTCCAGAGGGACGATCACAGGTACAGCCTGGATGGTCACCGGAGCCGCGCCGCCGGCCCCCTTGCAGATGCTGAAGTAAGAAGAGGTCCAGAATCGGCGGCAGAAGACTCTTGCAGTCTTCTAAAGGTAGCGCACAGCACTGCAGCTGTGCGCCATTTTCCTCTCAGCACACTTCACACGCAGTCACTGAGGGTGCAGGGCGCTGGGGGGGGGCGCCCTGGGAGGCAAATGAAAACCTATATATTGGCTAAAAATACCTCACATATAGCCCCCAGAGGCTATATGGAGATATTTAACCCCTGCCATACTCCGTTGAAGAGCGGGAGACGAGCCCGCCGGAAAAGGGGCGGGGCCTATCTCCTCAGCACACAGCGCCATTTTCTCTCACAGAAAGGCTGGAGAGAAGGCTCCCAGGCTCTCCCCTGCACTGCACTACAGAAACAGGGTTAAAACAGAGAGGGGGGGCATAAATTGGCGATATTAGTATATATATAAAGATGCTATAAGGGAGAAACACTTATATAAGGTTGTCCCTATATATATTATAGCGTTTTTGGTGTGTGCTGGCAAACTCTCCCTCTGTCTCTCCAAAGGGCTAGTGGGTCCTGTCCTCTGTCAGAGCATTCCCGGTGTGTGTGCTGTGTGTCGGTACGTGTGTGTCGACATGTATGAGGACGATGTTGGTGAGGAGGCGGAGCAATTGCCTGTAATGAGGATGTCACTCTCTAGGGAGTCGACACCGAAATGGGTGGCTTATTGAGAGAATTACGTGAGAAGGTCAACACGCTGCAAGGTCGGTTGACGACATGAGACGGCCGACAAACAATTAGTACCGGTCCAGGCGTCTCAGAAACACCGTCAGGGGCTTTAAAAACGCCCATTTACCTCAGTCGGTCGACACAGACACGGACACTGAATCCAGTGTCGACGGTGAATAAACAAACGTATTTCTCATTAGGGCCACACGTTAAGGGCAATGAAGGAGGTGTTACATATTTCTGATACTACAAGTACCACAAAAAAGGGTATTATGTGGGAGTGAAAAAACTACCTGTAGTTTTTCCTAAATCAGATAAAATAAAATGAAGTGTGTGATGAAGCGTGGGGTTACCCCGATAGCAAATATTGGCGTTATACCCTTTCCCGCCAGAAGTTAGGGCGCGTTGGGAAACACCCCTTAGGGTGGATAAGACGCTCACACGCTTATCAAGTGGCGTTACCGTCTCCAGATACGGCCGCCCTCAAGGAGCCAGCTGATAGGAAGCTGGAAAAATATCCTAAAAAGTATATACACACATACGGTGGTTATACTGCGACCAGCGATCGCCATCAGCCTGGAGATGCAGTGCTGGGTTGGCTTGGTCGGATTCCCTGACTGAAAATATATTATTGATATAGAGCATTTAATAGGATGCATTCTATATATATATGTACGCGAGATGCACAGAGGGATATTTGTACTCTGGCATCAAGATAAGTGCGTTGTCCATATCTCCCAGAAGATGTCATGGACACGACAGTGGTCAGGTGATACAGATCCCATACGGCACATGGAAGTATTGCCGTATAAAGGGAAGGAGTTAGTTGGGGTCGGTCCATCGGACCTGGGGACCACGGCAACAGCTGGGAAATCCAACCTTTTTACCCCAAGTTACATCTCAGCAGAAAAAGACACCGTCTTTTCAGCCTCAATCTTTCCGTTTCCATGAGGCAAACGGGCAAAAGGCCAGTCATATCTGCCCAGACATAGAGGTAAGGGAAGTAGACTGCAGCGGGCAGCCCCTTCCCAGGAAAGGAAGCCCTCCACCACGTTTGCCAAGTCCTCAGCATGACGCTGGGGCCGTGCAAGCGGACTCAGGTGAGGTGGGGGGGTAGTCTCAAGAGTCTCAGCGCGCAGTGGGATCACTCGCAAGTTGACCCCTAGATCGTACAAGTATTATCCCAGGGGTACAGATTGGAGAGTCGAGACATCTTTTCCTCGCAGGTTCCTGAAGTCTGCTTTACCAACGGCTTCCTCCGACAGGGAGGCAGTATTGGAAAAGATTCACAAGCTGTATTTCCAGCAGGTGATAATCAAAGTACCCCTCCTACAACAAGGAAAAGGGTATTAGTCTTCCACACTATATTGTGGTACTGAAGCCAGACGGCTTGGTGAGACGTAGTCTAAATCTGAAATCTTTGAACACTTACATAAAAAGGTTCAAATCAAGATGGAGTCACTCAGAGCAGTGATAGCGAACCAAAAAGGGGACTATATGGTGTCCCGGGACATCAAGGATTACCTCCATGTCCAAATTTGTCCTTCTCAACAAGGATACCTCTGGTTCGTGGTACAGAACTGTCAATATCAGTTTCAGGCGCTGCCGTTGAAGTATCCACGGCACCCCGGGCCTTTACCAGGGTAATGGCCGAAAAGATGATTCTTCAAAGAAAAAAGGCATCTTAATTATCCCTTACTTGGACGATATCCTGAAAAGGGCAAGTTCAAGATAACAGTTGGACGTCGGAAGAGCACTATCTAAAGTAGTTCTACGACAGCACGAGTGGATTTTAAATATTCCAAATATCGCAGCCGTTTTCCGACGATACGTCTGCTGTTCCTAGGAATAATTCTGGGCATAGTCCAGAAAAAGGTTTTCTCCTGGAGGAGAAAGCCAGGGAGTTATCCGAACTAGTCAGAAACCTCCTAAAACCAGACCAGGTATCAGTGCATCAATGCACAGGAGTCCTGGGAAAAATGGTGGCTTCTTACGAAGCGATTCCATTCGGCAGATCTCACGCAAAAAATTTTTTTAGGGGGATTTGCGGGAAGAATGGTCCGGATCGCATCTTCAGATGCATCAGCGGATAATCCTGTCTCCAAGGACAAGGGTGTCTCTTCTGTGGGGGCTGCAGAGTGCTCATCTTCTAGAGGGCAGCACGTTCAGCTTTCAGGACTGTTCTGGTGACCACGGATGCCAGCCTGAGAGGCTGGGGAGCAGTCACACAGGGAAGAAATTTCCAAGGAAGTGTGGTAAAGTCTGGAGACTTCTCTCCACATGAATATACTGGAGCTAAGGGCAATTTACAATGCTCTGAGCCTAGGAAGACCTCTGCTTCAAAGTCAACCGGTGCTGATCCAGTAGGACATCATCATACCAGTCGCCCACGTTAACAGACGGGGCGACACAAGAAGCAGGAGGGCAATGATAGCAAGGATTTTTCGCTGGGCGAAAAATCATGTGATAACACTGTCAGCAGTGTTCATTCCGGGAGTGGACAACTGGGAAGATTTCCTCAGCATGTATGAATTCCACCCGGAAAAGTGGGAACTTAATCTGGAAGTTTCCACATGATTGTAAACCGTTGGGAAAGACCAAAGGTGGTCATGATGGCGTCCCACATGAAGCGCCAGGTCAAGAGACACTCAGGCAATAGCTGGGACGCTCTGGTAACACCGTGGGTGTACCAGTCGGTGTATGTGTTCCATCCTCTGCCTTTCATACCCAGTGTATTGAGAATGATAGGAAGGAGAGGAGTAAGAACTATACTCGTGGCTCCGGTTTGGCCAAGAAGGACTTGGTACCCGGAACTTCAAGAGATACTAAGAAGGGTCTTGATTCAGCAAGAATCATGTCTGTTCCAAGATTTACCGCAGCTGCGTTGACGCCAGGGCGGGTGAACGCCGGATCCTAAGGGAAAAAGGCATTCCGGAAGAGGTCATCCCTACCCTGGTCAGAGCCAGGAAGGAGGTGACCGCACAACATTATCACCGCTTAGGTGAAAATATGTTCCATGGTGTGAGGCCAGGAAGGCTCCACGGAAGAATTTCAACTAGGTTAATTCCTACATTTCCTGCAAACAGGAGTGTCTATGGGTCTCAAATTGGGGTCCATTAAGGTTCAAATTTCGACTTGTCGATTTTCTTCCAGAAAAGAAATTGGCTTCAGTTCCTGAAGTCCAGAAGTTTGTTAAGGGAGTACTGCATATACAACCCCCTTTTGATGTCTCCAGTGGCACTGGGAGATCTCAACGTAGTTTTGGGATTCCTAAAATCACATTGGTTTAAAACAACTCAAATCTGTGGATTTGATATATCTCACATGGAAAGTGGCCATGCTGTTGGTCCTGGCCGCGGCCAGGCGAGTGTCAGATTTGACGGCTTTGACTCACATAGCCATATCTGATTGTCCATTCGGACAGAGCAAAGCTGCGGACTCGTCCCCAGTTTCTCCTTAAGGTGGTGTCAGCGTTTCACCTGAACCAGCTTATTGTGGTACCTGCGGCTACTAGGGACTTGGAGGACTCCAAGTTGCTGGATGTTGTCAGGGCCCTGAAAATATAGTTTCCAGGTCGGCTGGAGTCAGGAAATCTGACTTGCTGTTTATCCTGTATGCACCCAACAAGCTGGGTGCTCCTGCTTTTAAGCAGTCGATTGCTCGTTGGATTGGTAGCACAATTCAACTTGCACATTCTGTGGCAGGCCTGCCACAGCCTAAATCTGTTAAAGCCCATTCCACAAGGACGGTGGGCTCATCTTGAGCGGCTGCCCGAGGGGTCTCGGCATTACAACTCTGCCGAGCAGATACGTGGTCGGGGGAGAACACGTTTGTAAAATTCTACAAATTTGATACCCTGGCAAAAGAGGACCTGGAGTTCTCTCATTCGGTGCTGCAGAGTCATCCGCACTCTCCCGCCCGTTTGGGAGCTTTGGTATAATCCCAATGGTCCTTTCAGGAACCCCAGCATCCACTAGGACGATAGAGAAAATAAGAATTTACTTACCGATAATTCTATTTCTCGGAGTCCGTAGTGGATGCTGGGCGCCCATCCCAAGTGCGGATTATCTGCAATACTTGTAAATAGTTATTGCTAACTAAATCGGGTTATTGTTATTGTGAGCCATCTTTTCAGAGGCTCCCCTGTTATCATACTGTTAACTGGGTTCAGATCACAGGTTGTACAGTGTGATTGGTGTGGCTGGTATGAGTCTTACCCGGGATTCAAAATTCCTCCCTTATTGTGTACGCTCGTCCGGGCACAGTATCTAACTGGAGTCTGGAGGAGGGTCATAGGGGGAGGAGCCAGTGCACACCACCTGATCGGAAAGCTTTACTTTTGTGCCCTGTCTCCTGCGGAGCCGCTATTCCCCATGGTCCTTTCAGGAACCCCAGCATCCACTACGGACTCCGAGAAATAGAATTATCGGTAAGTAAATTCTTATTTTTTCTATCCAGAGGCAGAGGTAGGGGAAAAAGGCTGCAACAAACAGCAGGTTCCCAGGAGCAAAAGTCCTCCCCCGCTTCTTCTGCCAAGTCCGCCGCATGACGGTGGGGCTCCACAGGCGGAGCCTGGTACGGTGGGGGGCCGCCTCAAGAATTTCAGCGATCAGTGGGCTCGCTCACAGGTGGATTCCTGGATCCTTCAAATAGTATCTCAGGGGTACAAACTGGAATTCGAGGCGTCTCCACCCCACCGGTTCCTAAAATCTGCCTTACCGATTGCTCCCTCAGACAAGGAGGCGGTGCTAGCGGCAATTCACAAGCTGTATTCCCAGCAGGTGATAATCAAGGTACCCCTACTTCAACAAGGCCGGGGTTACTATTCCACACTATTTGTGGTACCGAAACCGGACGGTTCGGTGAGACCCATTTTAAATTTGAAATCCTTGAACACATACATAAAAAAAAAAATTCAAGTTCAAGATGGAATCGCTCAGGGCGGTTATTGCGAGCCTGGAAGAGGGGGATTACATGGTATCCCTGGACATCAAGGATGCTTACTTGCATGTCCCCATTTACCATCCTCACCAGGAGTACCTCAGATTTGTGGTACAGGATTGCCATTACCAATTCCAGACGCTGCCGTTTGGACTGTCCACGGCACCGAGGGTATTTACCAAGGTTATGGCGGAAATGATGATACTCCTTCGAAAAAAGGGAGTTTTAATTATCCCGTACTTGGACGATCTCCTAATAAAAGCGAGGTCCAAGGAACAGTTGTTGGTGGGAGTAGCACTATCTCAGGAGGTGCTGCACCAGCACGGCTGGATTCTGAATATCCCAAAGTCACAGCTGGTTCCGACGACACGGCTACTGTTCCTGGGTATGATTCTGGATACAGTCCAGAAAAAAGTGGTTCTCCCGGAGGAGAAAGCCAGGGAGTTGTCATCTCTAGTCAGAGACCTCCTGAAGCCAAAACAGGTATCAGTGCATCGCTGCACGCGGGTCCTGGGAAAGATGGTGGCTTCTTACGAAGCAATTCCCTTCGGCAGGTTCCATGCCAGAATCTTTCAGTGGGACCTGTTGGACCAGTGGTCCGGATCGCATCTTCAGATGCATCGCTTAATAACCCTGTCTCCAAGAACCAGGGTGTCTCTACTGTGGTGGCTGCAGAGTGCCCATCTTCTAGAGGGCCGCAGGTTCGGCATACAGGACTGGGTCCTGGTGACCACGGATGCCAGCCTTCGAGGCTGGGGGGCAGTCACACAGGGAAGAAACTTCCAAGGACTATGGTCGAGTCAGGAGACTTCCCTTCACATAAATATTCTGGAACTAAGGGCCATCTACAATGCCCTAAGTCGAGCAAAATTCCTGCTCCTACACCAGCCGGTGCTGATCCAGTCAGACAACATCACGGCAGTCGCCCATGTAAATCGACAGGGCGGCACAAGAAGCAGGATGGCGATGGCAGAAGCCACAAGAATCCTCCGATGGGCGGAGAATCATGTACTAGCACTGTCAGCAGTGTTCATTCCGGGAGTGGACAACTGGGAAGCAGACTTCCTCAGCAGACACGACCTCCACCCGGGAGAGTGGGGACTTCATCCAGAAGTCTTCCAGATGCTGGTAAACCGTTGGGAAAAACCACAGGTGGACATGATGGCGTCCCGCCTCAACAAAAAGTTAAAAAGATATTGCGCCAGGTCAAGGGATCCTCAGGCGGTAGTTGTGGACCCTCTAGTGACACCGTGGGTGTACCAGTCGGTTTATGTGTTCCCTCCTCTGCCTCTCATACCAAAGGTATTGAGAATAATAAGAAAGCGAGGAGTAAACACAATTCTCGTGGTTCCGGATTGGCCAAGACGAGCGTGGTACCCGGAACTTCAAGAGATGCTCTCAGAGGACCCGTGGCCTCTACCGCTCAGACAGGACCTGCTACAGCAGGGGCCCTGTCTGTTCCAAGACTTACCGCGGCTGCGTTTGACGGCATGGCGGTTGAACACCGGATCCTAAAGGAAAAGGGCATTCCGGAAGAAGTCATTCCTACGCTTATTAAGGCCAGGAAAGATGTTACGGCAAAGCATTATCACCGCATATGGCGGAAATATGTTGCATGGTGCGAGGCCAAAAAGGCCCCAACAGAGGAATTTCAACTAGGTCGATTTCTGCATTTCCTGTAAGCAGGAGTGAATATGGGCCTAAAACTAGGCTCCATTAAAGTACAGATCTCGGCTCTGTCGATTTTCTTTCAAAAAGAACTAGCTTCAGTACCTGAAGTTCAGACATTTGTGAAAGGAGTGCTGCATATTCAGCCCCCGTTTGTGCCTCCTGTGGCACCTTGGGATCTCAACGTGGTGTTGATTTTCTTAAAATCACATTGGTTTGAGCCACTAAAAACCGTGGATCTGAAATATCTCACGTGGAAAGTGGTCATGTTATTGGCCTTGGCTTCAGCCAGGCGAGTGTCAGAATTGGCGGCTTTATCTTGTAAAAGCCCTTATCTGATTTTCCATATGGATAGGGCAGAATTGAGGACTCGTCCCCAATTTCTCCCTAAGGTGGTGTCAGCGTTTCACCTGAACCAGCCTATTGTGGTGCCTGCGGCTACTAGGGATTTGGAGGACTCCAAGTTGCTAGACGTTGTCAGGGCCCTGAAAATATGTTTCCAGGACGGCTGGAGTCAGAAAATCTGACTCGCTGTTTATCCTGTATGCACCCAACAAGCTGGGTGCTCCTGCTTCTAAGCAGTCTATTGCTCGCTGGATTTGTAGTACAATTCAGCTTGCACATTCTGTGGCATGCCTGCCACAGCCAAAATCTGTAAATGCCCATTCCACAAGGAAGGTGGGCTCATCTTGGGCGGCTGCCCGAGGGGTCTCGGCTTTACAACTTTGCCGAGCAGCTACTTGGTCAGGGGCAAACACGTTTGCAAAATTCTAAAAATTTGATACCCTGGCTGAGGAGGACCTGGAGTTCTCTCATTCGGTGCTGCAGAGTCATCCGCACTCTCCCGCCCGTTTGGGAGCTTTGGTATAATCCCCATGGTCCTTACGGAGTTCCCAGCATCCACTAGGACGTCAGAGAAAATAAGAATTTACTTACCGATAATTCTATTTCTCTATCGTCCTAGTGGATGCTGGGGTTCCTGAAAGGACCATGGGGAATAGCGGCTCCGCAGGAGACAGGGCACAAAAAGTAAAGCTTTAGGATCAGGTGGTGTGCACTGGCTCCTCCCCCTATGACCCTCCTCCAAGCCTCAGTTAGATTTTTGTGCCCGGCCGAGAAGGGTGCAATCTAGGTGGCTCTCCTAAAGAGCTGCTTAGAAAAGTTTAGCTTAGGTTTTTTATTTTACAGTGAGTCCTGCTGGCAACAGGATCACTGCAACGAGGGACTTAGGGGAGAAGAAGTGAACTCACCTGCGTGCAGGATGGATTGGCTTCTTTGGCTACTGGACATTAGCTCCAGAGGGACGATCACAGGTACAGCCTGGATGGTCACCGGAGCCTCGCCGCCGGCCCCCTTGCAGATGCTGAAACGAGAAGAGGTCCAGAATCGGCGGCAGAAGACTCCTCAGTCTTCTTAAGGTAGCGCACAGCACTGCAGCTGTGCGCCATTTCCTCTCAGCACACTTCACACGGCAGTCACTGAGGGTGCAGGGCGCTGGGAGGGGGGCGCCCTGGGAGGCAAATGAAAACCTTTTTTGGCTAAAAATACCTCACATATAGCCTCCGGGGGCTATATGGAGATATTTAACCCCTGCCAGAATCCATTAAAGAGCGGGAGACGAGCCCGCCGAAAAAGGGGCGGGGCCTATCTCCTCAGCACACAGCGCCATTATCCCTCACAGAAAGGCTGGAGGGAAGGCTCCCAGGCTCTCCCCTGCACTGCACTACAGAAACAGGGTTAAAACAGAGAGGGGGGGCACTAATTTGGCGTTAGAAATATATAAAAGATGCTATAAGGGAAAACACTTATATAAGGTTGTCCCTATATAATTATAGCGTTTTTGGTGTGTGCTGGCAAACTCTCCCTCTGTCTCTCCAAAGGGCTAGTGGGTCCTGTCCTCTATCAGAGCATTCCCTGTGTGTGTGCTGTGTGTCGGTACGTGTGTGTCGACATGTATGAGGACGATGTTGGTGAGGAGGCGGAGCAATTGCCTGTAATGGTGATGTCACTCTCTAGGGAGTCGACACCGGAATGGATGGCTTATTTAGGGAATTACGTGATAATGTCAACACGCTGCAAGGTCGGTTGACGACATGAGACGGCCGACAAACAATTAGTACCGGTCCAGACGTCTCAGAAACACCGTCAGGGGTTTTAAAACGCCCGTTTACTTTAGTCGGTCGACACAGACACGGACACTGAATCCAGTGTCGACGGTGAATAAACAAACGTATTCCTTATTAGGGCCACACGTTAAGGGCAATGAAGGAGGTGTTACATATTTCTGATACTACAAGTACCACAAAAGAGGGTATTATGTGGGATGTGAAAAAACTACCGTAGTTTTTCCTGAATCACATAAATTAAATGAAGTGTGTGATGATGCGTGGGTTCCCCCCGATAGAAAATTATGGGCGGTATACCCTTTCCCGCCAGAAGTTAGGGCGCGTTGGGAAACACCCCTTAGGGTGGATAAGGCGCTCACACGCTTATCAAAACAAGTGGCGGTACCGTCTATAGATAGGGCCGTCCTCAAGGCGCCAGCTAACAGGAGGCTGGAAAATATCATAAAAAGTATACACACACATACTGGTGTTATACTGCGACCAGCGATCGCCTCAGCCTGGATGTGCAGAGCTGGGGTGGCTTGGTCGGATTCCCTGACTAAAAATATTGATACCCTTGACAGGGACAGTATTTTATTGACTATAGAGCATTTAAAGGATGCATTTTCTATATATGCGAGATGCACAGAGGGATATTTGCACTCTGGCATCAAGAGTAAGTGCGATGTCCATATCTGCCAGAAGATGTTTATGGACACGACAGTGGTCAGGTGATGCAGATTCCAAACGGCACAAAGGTGTATTGCCGTATAAAGGAAGAGGAGTTATTTGGGGTCGGTCCATCGGACCTGGTGGCCACGGCAACTGCTGGAAAATCCACCGTTTTTACCCTAAGTCACATCTCTGCAGAAAAAGACACCGTCTTTTCAGCCTCAGTCCTTTCGTCCCTATAAGAGTCATATCTGCCCAGGGATAGAGGAAAGGGAAGAAGACTGCAGCAGGCAGCCCATTCCCAGGAACAGAAGCGTTCCACCGCTTCTGCCAAGCTCTCAGCATGACGCTGGGACCGTACAGGACCCCTGGATCCTACATGTAGTATCCCAGGGGTACAGATTGGAATGTCGAGACGTTTCCCCTTCGCAGGCTCCTGAAGTCTGGTTTACCAAGGTCTCCCTCCGACAAGGAGGCAGTATGGGAAACAATTCACAAGCTGTATTCCCAGCAGGTGATAATCAAATTACCCCTCCTACAACAAGAAAAGGGGTATTATTCCACATTATATTGTGGTACTGAAGCCAGAAGGCTAGGTGAGACCTATTCTAAATCTAAAAAAATTTGAACACTTACAAAGGTTCAAATCAAGATGGAGTCACTCAGAGCAGTGATAACGAACCAGGAAGAAGGGGACTATATAGTGTCCCGAGACATCAGGGATGCTTACCTCCATGTCCAAAATTTGCCCTTCTCACTAAGGGTACCTCAGGTTCGTGGTACAGAACTGTCACTATCAGTTTCAGACGCTGCCGTTTGGATTGTCCACGGCACCCCGGGTCTTTACCAAGGTAATGGCCGAAATGATGATTCTTCTTCGAAGAAAAGGCGTCTTAATTATCCCTTACTTGGACGATCTCCTGATAAGGGCAAAGTCCAGGGAACAGTTGGAGGTCGGAGTAGCACTATCTCGGATACTGCTACAACAGCACGGGTGGATTCTAAATATTCCAAAATCGCAGCTGATCCCGACGACAAGTCTGCTGTGCCTAGGGATGATTCTGGACACAGTCCAGAAAAAGGTGTTTCTCCCGGAAGAGAAAGCCAGGGAGTTATCCGAGCTAGTCAGGAACCTCCTAAAATCAGTGCATCATTGCACAAGGGTCCTGGTAAAGATGGTGACTTCCTACGAAGCAATTCCATTCGGCAGATTTCACGCAAGAATTTTTCAGTGGGATCTGCTGGACAAATGGTCCGGATCGCATCTTCAGATGCATCAGCGGATAACCCTATATCCAAGGACAAGGGTGTCTCTCCTGTGGTGGTTACAGAGTGCTCATCTTCTAGAGGGCCGCAGATTCGGCATTCAGGATTGGATGCTGGTGACCACGGAGGCCAGCCCGAGAGGCTGGGGAGCAGTCACACAAGGAAAAAATTTCCAGGGAGTGTGATCAAGTCTGGAGACTTTTCTCCACATAAATATACTGGAGCTAAGGGTAAATTTATAATACTCTAAGCTTAGCAAGACCTCTGCTTCAAGGTCAGCCGGTATTGATCCAGTGGGAAAAACATCACGGCAGTCGCCCACGTAAATAGACAGGGCGGCACAAGAAGCAGGAGGGCAATGGCAAAAACTGCAAGGACTTTTCGCTGGGCGGAAAATCATGTGATAGCACTGTCAGCAGTGTTTCATTCCGGGAATGGAAACTGGGAAGCAGACTTCCTCAGCAGGCACGACCTCCACCCGGCAGAGTGGAAACTTCATCGGGAAGTTTTCCACATGATTGTAAACCGTTGGGAAATACCAAAGGTGGACATGATGGCGTCCCGTCTGAACAAAAAACGGGACAGGTATTGCGCCAGGTTAAGAGACCCTCAGGCAATAGCTGTGGACGTTCTGGTAACACCATGGATGTACCAGTCGGTGTATGTGTTCCATCCTCTGCTTCTCATACCTAAGGTACTGAGACTTATAAGACGTATAGGAGTAAGAACTATACTCATGGCTCCGGATTGGCCAAGAAGGACTTGGTACCCGGAACTTCAAGAGATGCTCACAGAGGACTTATGGCCTCTGCCGCTAAGAAGGGACTTGTTTCAGCAAGTACCATGTCTGTTCCAAGACTTACCGCAGCTGCGTTTGACGGCATGGCGGTGGAACGCCGGATCCTAAGGGAAAAAGGCATTCCGGAAGAGGTCATTCCTACCCTGGTCAAAGCCAGAAAGGAGGTGACCGCACAACATTATCACCACATGTGGCAAAAATATGTTGCGTGGTGTGAGGCCAGAAAGGCCCCACGAAGAAATTTCAACTCGGTCGATTCCTGCATTTCCTGCAAACAGGAGTGTCTATGGGCCTCAAATTGGGGTCCATTAAGGTTCAAATTTCGGCCCTGTCGATTTTCTTCCAGAAAGAAGTGGCTTCAGTTCCTGAAGTCCAGAAGTTTGTCAAGGGAGTATTGCATATACAACCCCCTTTTGTGCCTCCAGTGGCACTGTGGGATCTCAACGTAGTTCTGGGATTCCTCAAATCACATTGGTTTAAAACCAGTCAAATCTGTGGATTTGAAGCATCTCACATGAAAAGTGACCATGCTCTTGGCCCTGGCCTGGACCAGGCGAGTGTCAAATTGGTGGTTTTTTTCTCAAAAAAGCCCATATCTGGTTGTCCATTTGGACAGGGCAGAGCTGCAGACTCGTCCCCAGTTCTCTCCCTAAGGTGGTGTCAGTGTTTCACCTGAACCAGCTTATTTTGGTGCCTTGCGCCTACTAGGGACTTGGAGGACTCCAGGTTGCTAGATGTTGTCAGGGCCCTGTAAATATAGGTTCCAGGACGGCTGGAGTCAGGAAAACTGACTTGCTGTTATCCTGTATGCACCCAACAAACTGGGTGCTCTTGCTTCTAAGCAGACTATTGCTAGTTGGATGTGTAATACAATTCAGCTTGCACATTCTGTGGCAGGCCTGCCACAGCCAAAATATGTAAATGCCCATTCCACAAGGAAGGTGGGCTTATCTTGGGCGGCTGCCCGAGGGGTCTCGGCTTTACAACTTTGCCGAGCGGCTATTTAGTCAGGAGCAAACACGTTGGTAAAATCCTACAAATTTGATACCCTGGCTAAGGAGGACCTGGAGTTCTCTCATTCGGTGCTGCAGAGTCATCCGCACTCTTCCGCCCGTTTGGGAGCTTTGGTATTATCCCCATGGTCCTTTCAGGAACCCCAGCATCCACTAGGACGATAGAGAAAATAAGAATTTACTTACCGATAATTCTATTTCTCGGAGTCCGTAGTGGATGCTGGGCGCCCATCCCAAGTGCGGATTATCTGCAATACTTGTACATAGTTACAAAAATCGGGTTATTATTGTTGTGAGCCATCTTTTCAGAGGCTCCGCTGTTATCATACTGTTAACTGGGTTCAGATCACAGGTTGTACAGTGTGATTGGTGTGGCTGGTATGAGTCTTACCCGGGATTCAAAATCCTTCCTTATTGTGTACGCTCGTCCGGGCACAGTATCCTAACTGAGGCTTGGAGGAGGGTCATAGGGGGAGGAGCCAGTGCACACCACCTGATCCTAAAGCTTTACTTTTTGTGCCCTGTCTCCTGCGGAGCCGCTATTCCCCATGGTCCTTTCAGGAACCCCAGCATCCACTACGGACTCCGAGAAATAGAATTATCGGTAAGTAAATTCTTATTTTCTCGTAGTCCGTAGTGGATGCTGGGCGCCCATCCCAAGTGCGGATTGTCTGCAATACTTGTAAATAGTTATTGTTAACTAAAGGGTTATTGTTGAGCCATCTGTTGAGAGGCTCAGTTGTTTTCATACTGTCAAACTGGATATAGTATCACGAGTTGTACGGTGTGATTGGTGTGGCTGGTAAGAGTCTTACCCGGGATTCTAAATCCTTCCTTATTATGTCAGCTCGTCCGGGCACAGTGTCCTAACTGAGGCTTGGAGGAGGGTCATAGTGGGAGGAGCCAGTGCACACCAGGTAGTCATAAATCTTTCTAGAGTGCCCAGCCTCCTTCGGAGCCCGCTATTCCCCATGGTCCTTACGGAGTTCCCAGCATCCACTACGGACTACGAGAAATAGAATTACCGGTGAGTAAATTCTTATTTTTTTCAATTCATTGAACGAAATTCTTCAGATAAGTGATAAATGTGACGTGGGCGTACCCGACTTTGATGTGCATGGTCAGAATCATCTAGACTGTGAGTGGGGTACGCCTGTACGAATTTCTCTACCTTTATATATAAAGAAACCGTTATGTGTATTCTGCTCCACCTACATTGTGTAAGTGGGGTACGTCTATTCTAATCCAATACCTGTTACATGGAGGGTTGGAATTAGATCTACTTGCATGGTCACATGAACTAAATCTAAATAGAATGTGGCACTGAATTCTTGGGGAGATTGGAAAGAATATCGAGTCTCCTCTATAAGAAAACCAAGGGAAAAAGAAACCTTGATACGTTTGCCATCACTTTCAACCCTGTAAGTAGGGTATGCATTTGCACACATTCTAGAAGATAAAGATACCTTTTATGAGTTTACTCCACTCTACAAATCTAGTGAGTGGGGTACGCCAACTTTAACACAGTAATATCAGTGGTTTTGGTGGTGGAAAAAGTACAAAGATTTATTTACTTATTTATTTATATATATATATATATGTGTGTGTATGTATGTGTGTACTTCATTGTGCCCTACGGGCGCTCTTCACACCGTCGGAAGGGGTTATGCCCCTTAACCCCTGCACGCCTTTCTGGGGTTCAATATTTGTATTATATGGAGTATTACCTGCGTTGCTAGTTTTGGTAGTGGTTAAATATTGGAGGAGGAAAGGGCGTCCGATGGTGAAGGGGGCGTAGGCCCTTGCGACGGTGTGACCAGCGCCTGCATGGCACAATGTGTAGAATGTAGCGGGTGCGCGGGGGACCGTGGATGAGGCAGGGAGTCTGTAGATGCTGCGGATGGGGGATGGGGGGGGGGGGGGGGCGGTAGGGAGCGGATACAGAGACGCAGGGCGGTAGGGAGGGGACACAGACACGCAGGGCGGTAGGAGGGGGACACAGACACGCAAGGCGGGGACCAACAGGCAGGACGGGGACACACAGACGCAGGGCGGTAGGGAGGGGACACAGACGCAGGGCAGTAGGAAGGGGACAAATGGACGCAAGGCGGTAGGAAGGGGACACAGAGACGCAGGGCGGTAGGGAAGGGACAGGACACGCAGGGTGGGCACCAACAGAGGCAGGGTGGGGACACACATACGCAGGGCGGTAGGGAGGGGACAGGACACGCAAGGCGGGGACCAACAGAAGCAGGGCGGGGATACAGATACGCGGGGCGGTAGTAAGGGGACACACTGACGCAGGGCGGTAGTAAGGGGACACACCGACGCAGGGCGGTAGTAAGGGGACACACCGACGCAGGCCGGGGATGCAGAGACGCAGGGAGGGGATACGGAGACGCGGGAAAGCAGGCAGGGAGGGGATACGGAGAGGAGTGCAGTAGGGAGGGGATAGAGAGAGGCGGGGCGGTAGTGAGAGGATACAGAGAGGCAGGGCGGTACGGGAGGGGATACAGAGAGGCGGGGCGGTAGGGGGACACACACCGGGCCGATAGGAGGGGGACACACCGACGCGGGGCGGCAGGGGGGGGGGGACACCGACGTGGGGCGGCAGGACAGACACACACACACACACACACACACGCGGAGAGGTGGGGCGGCAGTGAGGGGATGCGGGGCGGCAGGGGGGGGGGCACAGATGAGACGCGGGGCGGCTGGGAGGGGATTCGGAGAGCAGGGGTGGCAGGGAGGGGATGCGGAGAGGCGGGGTGGCAGGGAGGGAATGCAGAGAGGCGGGGCGGGAGGAGACCCGGAGAGGTGGGGCGGCAGGGAGGGGACACGGAGCGGCAGGGAGGGGGCGCGGAGAGGCGGGGCGGTAGGGAGGGAATGCGGAGGGGTGGCAGGGAGGGGAGGCGGGACGGCAGGGAGGGGACGCGGGGCGGCAGGGAGGAGACACGGGGAGGGGACGCGGAGACGTGGGGTGGCAGGGAGGGGACGGGGAGAGGTGGGGCGGCAGGGAGGGGACGCGGAGAGGCAGGGAGAGGACGGGGAGAGGCGGGCGGCAGTGAGGGGACGCGGAGAGGCGGAGCGGCAGGGAGGGGACGCGGAGAGGCAGTGAGGGGACGCGGGGTGGCAGGGAGGGGATGCGGAGAGGTGGGGCGACAGGGAGGGGTTACAGGTAAAGTATGGGGGGCCTGGTGTATGTGGAAGTGCTGACAGCGTGACCCCACATACCTAGGTATCTGGGGTTGCAGATCTCTGTCCTGGCCCCCAGTGCGCACCTGTCACTCTCAGTATGACGCGCGCTGTCCGTGTCCCCGTCTCAGGCGGCAGGGCATGCTCTGTGGTGTGCAGTGAGGGCATCGGCTCTGGCGATGGTGGGAGGCAGTGTCACGTGTGTGGAGGAGGTGGCGGGTCTCTGTACGCGGTGCAGGGAGGGCTACGGAAGCTTCTCCTGCACCAGCCGTCCCTTTTGTATGGCGGCGGCAGTTGTTGTTGTTGTGCGTCAGCCAGGCGTCGCGGCCGGGGAGTCGGAGTGTGCTGATGGCGGAGGGGGTGAAGGACAGGCAGCAGTTGTTGTTGTTGTTGCCGCGGCCGGGGAATCGGAGTGTGCTGATGGCGGAGGGGGTGAAGGACAGGCAGCAGTTGTTGTTGTTGCCGCGGCCGGGGAATCGGAGTGTGCTGATGGCCGAGGGGGTGATGGACAGGCAGCAGGAGGAAGGACGCAGCACATGTGATGGGCTCTGTGACTCCGCCCAGCGTTAGAATGGCAGGTACAGAGTCACAGGGCTAATATATATATATATATATATATATATATATATATATATATATATATATATATATATATATATATATATAATATATATATATATATATATATATATATATATATATATATAATATATCTCCTATATATTTGCCTGGTCTGTGCCTGGCCCTCTAACGCTGGGTGGAGTTAGCAGCTCCTACTCTGCATAGCAGAACTGAGCAGCAGCCACGTAATCCCACCACCATCTCCAGCCAGGACGCAGCACAGTGCCAGTTACGCAGCACTGCACCGCTGCCACATTCACCCCCGCAAACAACTCACAAACTGCTGCCGTGTTGCGGCCACACAGTCCCGCAGCACGACCGCACAGCGGATTTCCCTCCCTGCACAGTGAGTACAGCCGCCGGCCTCCCTCTCCACACCGCTGCCACATTCACCCCCGCGAACATCTCACAAAACTGCTGCCGTGTCGCGACCACACAGTCCCGCAGCACGACGCCAGCACGACCGCACAGCGGACTTCCCTCCCTTCACAGTGAGTACAGCCGCCGGCCTCCCTCTCCACACCGCTGATGCATGCACCCCCGCGAACATCTCACACACTGCTGCCGTGTCGCGGCCACACAGTCCCGCAGCACGACCGCACAGCGGACTTCCCTCCCTGCACAGTGAGTACAGCCGCCGGCCTCCCTCTCCACACCGCTGATGCATGCACCCCCGCGAATATCTCACACACTGCTGCGTGTCGCGGCCACACAGTCCCGCAGCACGACGCCAGCACGGCTGCACAGCGGACTTCCCTCCCTGCACAGTGAGTACAGCCGCCGGCCTCCCTCTCCACACCGCTGATGCATGCACCCCCGCAAACATCTCACACACCTCAGTCATGGCGCCCCCACAGAGTCCCGCAGCACGGCCACCCACAGCACGGCCGCACACACTCCCCAACACCGCTGCACACAGCCTACTGTCCCCACAAGGCCAACCCAAACTGTCTGCCATCATGCACACTGTGTCCCGCCGTGCCCCCTCCCCACACCTATGCTACAAACCACCCTCGCCAACATTGCTCACACTACAGGCGCACCATGGCCACATAGTCCCACAGCACACCGCCCGCAGCACGGACGCACATATTCCCCAGCACGGTCGACCACAGCCCACCCTCCCCACAACACCAACGCACACTGTCTTCCCTCCCTGCACACCGCTCACACATTCACCCCCCGCAACATCTGACACACTGCTGCCATGCCGCGCCCACACAGTCCCGCAGCACGACGCACACAGCACACTTGCATACAGACCCCAGCACGCCCGCACAGCGGACACCCTCCCCACAAGCCCCACACACACTACCTTCCATCCCTGCACACTGTGTGCCACCGGCCCCCCTCCCCACACCGCTAATACATGCACCCCCGCCAACATCTGACACACTACAGCCACGGCGCAACCACAGAGTCCCGCAGCCAGTCCCGAACACGACCACACACAGCCTACTTTCCCCACAAGCCCAACACAAACTATCTGCCGTCCCTGCACACTGTGTGCCGCCGTGCCCCGCCCCCACACTTAGCCTAAAAACCACCCTCGCCAACATCGCTCACACTACATCCACATAGTCCCGCAGCACGGCGCCCACACCCCCTGCTTCCCCAACCAAAGCACCTAGTAGGTGATTCACCAGGCCCTGTGTGCGCTGTTCACGCCGTTGCAAGGGGCTACGACCCCTTAACCATTGCACGCCCTTTGTCCGTGCAATATTTAACCACTCACACAATTATGATTGGATGTAATACTCCATATAATAAAAATATTCCACGCCACAAGGGTGTGCAAGGGTTAAGGGGGCGTAGCCCCTTACGACGGTGTGAAGAGCGCCCGTAGGGTGCGATGAATCACCTGGTGTGTGTGTGTGTGTGTGTGTGTGTGTGTGTGTGTGTGTGTGTATATATATATATATATATATAAAATTATATATAATATAGCATTACGTTGAACAGTGTGAGTCGGGGTAAGCCCACGTCACGTTTTATCACTTATCTGAAGAATTTCGTTCAATGAATTGAAAAAAAGATATTTTTGACAAACTGAGACTGTTCTACACATGTATTATTTTTTATTTTTCATATTGTTTGCATCACTGGGAAACACCATCGGATGAATCTTGAAAGAAGGAAAAGGAGCACCATGGATTATACTAAGAGGAATGTATTATTGATGTTATATATGTATATGTAAAAAGTTGAATATTGTATAAATAGCGCCAAGAGCCATATCCCTTCCAACTTCTATATATCGATTATCTATTTGAAAGTGTGGTGACACTTTAGGAGGGGACGTAGTTCAGGGCAGCTTGTAGGCGCCAATGTGGTAGGAGCCCCCAAATTTTCTTTTCTTCGATTCTCCTGGTGATGCACGGGACAGCTACACATTCAAATGACGTACTTCTCCAAAATGCCAAGATTTTAGTGGGTCTTAAGTTA
The DNA here is from genome assembly GCF_028390025.1 of Pseudophryne corroboree. Lineage (NCBI taxonomy): Eukaryota > Metazoa > Chordata > Amphibia > Anura > Myobatrachidae > Pseudophryne > Pseudophryne corroboree. The sequence continues at coordinate 877,211,324 of NC_086445.1, forward strand.
CAGGGTAAGGCATTGCTACTAAGCAATTACGTTTTCATATAACAACAATTTCTTAACAGACTGCTTTAAAAGGTAAAAAAATTTAAACTCATGTGATGCACGGGATAATATTTTGTACCTTAACAGAATGTAATGAATAATTCTGTGACGTGTGAAAGGGTACATGCTTGTAAAATGCATTTTCTATTTAAATATACTTCAGCGATTGCTTTGGTAGAAATTCAATTAAATAATTAAACAACTGAAATTTTGTGGATCTTTAAACCTTGTGATGCACTGGACAATTGAAAGTGATGCACAGGACTTGTGTAAATTATTACGTGTTTTCCAGTCTTGAAGGCTGTGTTTTAACATTTTGGAACAATGATTTGGGCAATTTTATGGTTAGTTTTTTTTTTTTTGTTTAATCAGGTTTTTATTAAGGATTTTCAATGTATAAACAGAAGAAGGGGGAAACACCCATATATATACAGGTAGAAAAACATCCATATCAAAAGTGTACAATAATAATTACAAGTCTAGTCGTACAGATGTCAAAGGGAGGGTATTCAACTCCATGGAGATGAATGGATGCAATAGGGGTAGAATATACCAAGTAATATAGAAAATGGAGTTGTTCTACCTTAGGTAAAAGTGTTTTCATATGCAGTGCTTATATAGATTAATTGAATAAGAGAGTAAAAGAATAGGAGCGCCCGAGGGCAATAAGATAGAAATAGAGAGAAGTGAGAAGTAGGAGAGGGAGAGGGTAAGAAAAGGAAAGATGGGGTTGTAGAAGTTGGGGTGGGGGTTACCACTTAACAAGTCAATGGAATGTAGAGAATTAAGATTTCTCTAACGTCCTAGTGGATGCTGGGGACTCCGTCAGGACCATGGGGAATAGCGGGCTCCGCAGGAGACAGGGCACATCTAAAAAAGCTTTTAGGTCACATGGTGCGTACTGGCTCCTCCCCCTATGACCCTCCTCCAAGCCTCAGTTAGGTTTTTGTGCCCGTCCGAGAGGGTGCAATCTAGGTGGCTCTCTTAAAGAGCTGTTTAGAAAAGTTTTTTTTTAGGTTTCAATCTCAGTGATTCCTGATGGCAACAGGATCACTGCTTCGAGGGACTTAGGGGAGAGATTTCCAACTCACCTGCGTGCAGGATGGATTGGAGTCTTAGGCTACTGGACACTTAGCTCCAGAGGGAGTCGGAACACAGGTCAGCCTGGGGTTCGTCCCGGAGCCGCGCCGCCGATCCCCCTTACAGACGCTGAAGAGACGGCAGAACGGAGGTCCGGAAAACAGGCGGCAGAAGACTCCACAGTCTTCATGAAGGTAGCGCACAGCACTGCAGCTGTGCGCCATTGTTGTCACACGGCTCACTGACTCAGTCACGGAGGGTGCAGGGCGCTGCTGGGGGCGCCCTGGGCAGCAATATAATTACCTTTAGTGGCAAAAGAAATACATCACATATACCCATTAAGGCTATATGTATGTATTTTGACCCAGGCCAGTTTCTTAAAAACCGGGAGAAAAATCCCGCCGAAAAAGGGGCGGAGCTTATTCTCCTCAGCACTCAGCGCCATTTTCCTGCTCAGCTCCGCTGGTGAGGAAGGCTCCCAGGACTCTCCCCTGCACTGCACTACAGAAACAGGGTAACAAAGAGAAGGGGGGCATAAATTGGCGATATTTATATATTAAGAGCGCAAATATAGTAAACAACACCTTCTAGGGTTGTTTTTATACATTTATAGCGCTTTTGGTGTGTGCTGGCAAACTCTCCCTCTGTCTCCCCAAAGGGCTAAGGGGTCCTGTCTTCGATTAGAGCATTCCCTGTGTGGCTGCTGTGTGTCGGTACGTGTGTGTCGACATGTATGAGGACGATGTTGGTGTGGAGGCAGAGCAATTGCCGATGATGGTAATGTCACCCCCTAGGGAGTCGACACCGGAATGGATGGCTTTAGTTATGGAATTACGTGATAATGTCAGCACACTGCAAAAGTCAGTTGACGAAATAAGACGCCCGGCAAACCAGTTAGTACCGGTTCAGGCGTCTCAGACACCGTCAGGGGCTGTAAAACGTCCTTTACCTCAGTCAGTCGACACGGGTACCGACACAGATGAATCTAGTGTCGACGGTGAAGAAACAAACGTATTTTCCAATAGGGCCACACGTTATATGATCACGGCAATGAAGGAGGCGTTACAGATCTCTGATACTGCTGGTACCTCAAAAAGGGGTATTATGTGGGGGGTGAAAAAACTACCTGTATTTTTCCCAGAATCAGAGGAATTGAATGATGTGTGTGATGAAGCGTGGGTTACCCCCGATAGAAAAGTGCTAATTTCAAAAAAGTTGTTGGCATTATACCCTTTCCCACCAGAGGTTAGGGCGCGCTGGGAAACACCCCCTAAGGTGGATAAGGCGCTCACACGTTTATCAAAGCAAGTGGCGTTGCCGTCTCCTGATACGGCCGCCCTCAAGGATCCAGCAGATAGGAGGCTGGAAACTACACTGAAGAGTATATACACACATACGGGTGTTATACTGCGACCGGCAATAGCCTCAGCCTGGATGTGCAGTGCTGGGGTAGTGTGGTTGGATTCTCTGACTGAAAATATTGAGACCCTGGATAGGGACAGTATTTTATTGACTCTAGAGCAATTAAAGGATGCTTTTCTTTATATGCGAGATGCTCAGAGGGATGTTTGTACTCTAGCATCAAGAGTAAGCGCGATGTCCATATCTGCTAGAAGAAGTTTATGGACGCGACAGTGGTCAGGTGATGCGGATTCCAAGAGGCATATGGAAGTATTGCCATATAAAGGAGAGGAATTGTTTGGGGTCGGTCTTTCGGACCTGGTGACCACGGCAACTGCCGGCAAATCCACCTTTTTACCTCAGACCCCTTCACAACAGAAAAAGACACCGTCTTTTCAGCCGCAGTCCTTTCGCTCCTATAAAAAGCGACCAAAAGGACAGTCTTATCTGCCGAGAGGCAGAGGAAAGGGTAAGAAAGGGCAGCACGCAGCCCCTGCCCAGGAACAGAAGCCCGCCCCGGCTTCTACAAAGCCATCAGCATGACGCTGGGGCTTTACAAGCGGACCCAGGAACGGTGGGGGGTCGACTCAAGATTTTCAGCAATCAATGGGCTCACTCACAAGTGGACCCGTGGGTCCTGCAGATAATATCTCAGGGTTACATGCTGGAGTTCGAAAGGTTTCCCCCTCGCCGGTTCCTAAAGTCTGCTTTACCAACGTCTCCCTCAGAAAGGACGTCGGTTTTGGAAGCCATTCACAAGCTGTATTCTCAGCAGGTGATAGTCAAGGTACCCCTCCTACAACAGGGAAAGGGGTATTATTCCACACTATTTGTGGTACCGAAGCCGGACGGTTCGGTAAGACCTATTCTAAATCTGAAATCCTTGAACCTGTACATACAGAAATTCAAGTTCAAGATGGAGTCACTCAGAGCAGTGATAGCGAATCTGGAAGAAGGGGACTTCATGGTGTCCCTGGACATAAAGGATGCTTATCTGCATGTCCCAATTTACCCCTCACACCAAGGGTATCTCAGGTTCGTGATACAAGACTGTCATTATCAGTTTCAAACGCTGCCGTTTGGTTTGTCCACGGCCCCTCGGGTCTTTACCAAGGTAATGACCGAAATGATGGTTCTTCTACGAAGAAAAGGCGTATTAATTATCCCTTACTTGGACGATCTCCTGATAAGGGCAAAGTCCAGAGAACAGCTGGAAGTCGGTGTAGCACTAACCCAGGTAGTGCTTCAGCAACACGGGTGGATTCTGAATCTTCCAAAATCTCAATTGACCCCGACAACTCGTCTGCTGTTCCTGGGAATGATTCTGGACACGGTTCAGAAAAAGGTGTTTCTCCCGGAGGAGAAAGCAAGGGAGTTATCCGAACTTGTCAGGAACCTCCTAAAACCAGGAACGGTGTCAGTACATCAATGCACAAGAGTCCTGGGAAAGATGGTGGCTTCGTACGAAGCGATTCCATTCGGCAGATTCCATGCACGGACATTTCAGTGGGATCTGCTGGACAAATGGTCCGGATCGCATCTGCACATGCATCAGCGGATAGCACTGTCACCGAGAACAAGGTTGTCTCTCCTGTGGTGGCTGCAGACTGCCCATCTGTTAGTGGGCCGCAGATTCGGCATACAGGACTGGGTCCTGGTGACTACGGATGCCAGCCTACGAGGTTGGGGAGCAGTCACAAAGGGAAGAAACTTCCAGGGCGTGTGGTCAAACCTGGAGACGTCTCTTCACATAAATATACTGGAGCTAAGAGCGATCTACAATGCTCTAAGTCTGGCAAAACCGCTGCTTCAGGGTCAGCCGGTGTTGATCCAGTCTGACAACATCACGGCAGTCGCACACGTAAACCGACAAGGCGGCACGAGAAGCAGGAGTGCAATGGCAGAAGCTGCAAGGATTCTGCGCTGGGCGGAGAATCATGTCATAGCACTGTCAGCAGTGTTCATCCCGGGAGTGGACAACTGGGAAGCAGATTTCCTCAGCAGACACGACCTTCACCCGGGAGAGTGGGGACTTCATACAGAAGTTTTCCACATGATTGTGAACCGTTGGGAAAAACCAAAGGTAGACATGATGGCGTCTCGCCTCAACAAAAAATTGGACAGGTATTGCGCCAGGTCAAGAGACCCTCAGGCAATAGCTGTGGACGCTCTGGTAACACCGTGGGTGTACCAGTCAGTGTATGTGTTCCCTCCTCTGCCTCTCATACCAAAGGTACTGAGAATTATACGGAAAAGAGGAGTAAGAACGATACTGGTGGCTCCGGACTGGCCAAGGAGAACTTGGTATCCGGAACTTCAAGAGATGCTCACGGAGGATCCGTGGCCTCTACCTCTAAGAAGGGATCTGCTTCAGCAGGGACCTTGTATGTTCCAAGACTTACCGCGTCTGCGTTTGACGGCATGGCGGTTGAACGCCGGATTCTAAAAGAAAAGGGCATTCCAGAGGAAGTTATTCCTACCTTGATTAAGGCTAGAAAGGAAGTGACTGTACAACATTATCACCGCATTTGGCGGAAATATGTTGCGTGGTGTGAGGCCAAGAAGGCTCCAACGGAAGAATTTCAATTGGGTCGATTCTTACATTTCCTGCAAGCAGGATTGTCTATGGGCCTAAAATTGGGGTCCATTAAAGTTCAAATTTCGGCCTTATCAATTTTCTTCCAGAAGGAATTGGCGTCAGTGCCTGAAGTACAAACTTTTGTCAAAGGTGTACTACATATACAACCCCCAATAGTGCCTCCAGTGGCACCGTGGGATTTGAACGTGGTTCTAAATTTTCTCAAATCTCATTGGTTTGAGCCGTTAAAATCGGTAGAATTAAAATACCTTACATGGAAGGTAACCATGCTGTTGGCCCTGGCTTCTGCCAGGAGAGTTTCAGAGTTGGCAGCTTTGTCATACAAGAGCCCATATCTGATATTCCATTCGGACAGGGCAGAATTGAGGACACGTCCTCAATTTCTCCCTAAGGTGGTTTCGTCATTTCACTTAAACCAACCTATTGTGGTGCCTGCGGCTACTAGCGACTTGGAGGACTCCAAGTTACTGGACGTTGTCAGAGCATTAAAAATATATATTTCAAGGACAGCTGGAGTCAGAAAAACTGACTCGTTGTTTACATTGTATGCACCCAACAAGATGGGTGCTCCTGCGTCTAAACAGACGATTGCACGTTGGATCTGTAGCACAATCCAACTTGCACATTCTGTGGCAGGCGTGCCACAGCCTAAATCTGTAAAGGCCCACTCCACAAGGAAGGTGGGCTCATCTTGGGCGGCTGCCCGAGGGGTCTCGGCATTACAACTTTGCCGAGCAGCTACGTGGTCAGGGGAGAACACGTTTGTAAAATTTTACAAATTTGATACTCTGGCTACAGAGGACCTGGAGTTTTCTCATTCGGTGCTGCGGAGTCATCCGCACTCTCCCGCCCGTTTTGGGAGCTTTGGTATAATCCCCATGGTCCTGACGGAGTCCCCAGCATCCACTAGGACGTTAGAGAAAATAAGAATTTACTTACCGATAATTCTATTTCTCATAGTCCGTAGTGGATGCTGGGCGCCCATCCCAAGTGCGGATTGTCTGCAATGCTTGTACATAGTTATTGTTACAAAATCGGGTTATTACTGTTGTTGTGAGCCATCTTTTCAGAGGCTACTTCGTTTTGTTATCATACTGTTAACTGGGTTCAGATCACAAGTTGTACGGTGTGATTGGTGTGGCTGGTATGAGTCTTACCCGGGATTCAAGATCCTTCCTTATTGTGTACGCTCGTCCGGGCACAGTACCTAACTGAGGCTTGGAGGAGGGTCATAGGGGGAGGAGCCAGTACGCACCATGTGACCTAAAAGCTTTTTTAGATGTGCCCTGTCTCCTGCGGAGCCCGCTATTCCCCATGGTCCTGACGGAGTCCCCAGCATCCACTACGGACTATGAGAAATAGAATTATCGGTAAGTATATTCTTATTTTCAGTTATCATCCAGGGGAGTGGCTAAGTAAGCCTGGGAGGTTTTGTATTCCAACCAGGGGGACCATGTGGATTCGAATTCACGAGATTTGCCTATCGATGTGAGGAACAAGTCTTCCATTCTCATAAAATAATTCAATTTAGTGAACCATGTACGACACGTAGCCGCACGTGCTGCATTGCTTAAGTGTCGTAGCAGGGAGTGTTTGTGTTGAGATATTGGGATTGTAGAGTGGTTGATAAGCCAGAAAGCTGGGTCATGAGGGGTTTGGGTCTTAAGAATGATCTGAGAGATGCGTATAACTTCCTGCTAAAAGGGTTGGATTAGTGAGCATGTCCACCAGATATGTAAAAGAGTGCCAGATGAGGAGGAGCATCGCCAGCATAGAGCCGATGAGGATGGGTACATAGCATGGAGGAGGGAGGGGTGTCTGTACCATCTCGTCATAACTTTATATTGAGTCTCTCTTACTTGGACACAGACAGAGCTTGTATGGGTTTTTAAGCATATTTTTTCCCAATCTCTACACGACAGAGAGATGCCCAGGTCTCTTTCCCATGCCACAGCAAAAGATGGAGTGTCTAGGTTGGGAGTGGCAGGCAATTTTGTAAAGCGCGGAAATAGTGTGGGTTGGGTCATGTACGGCAACGCAAAGTTTCTCAAAAAGGGTCATCTCTCTGGCGGCGTTTTGGAGTCTAGAGTTGGATATTAGGAAATGTCTTATTTGCAGGAATTTCCAAAAGTCCTCTTGGGGGATGTCCCACTTCGCCTTGAGTTCTGAGAATTGTTTGACTCCAGTTGATGACACCATCTGGCCAACCCTGAACAAACCTGCTGAAGCCCAATGTAAAAAGTGGGCTGGGTTGATTCCCGGTGCAAATTCAGGGTTGGCCAGAAAGGACGTCAGGGGGCTGAATTTAGAAGAGATGTAAGGTAATGTGCGCAATGATTTCCACGTAGTAAGTGTAGGAGTAATGGTGGGGTGGGGGAGGAGCAGTTTGGGGAGGGAGGGGAGCCAGGGAAATATTTCTGGGAATTGTTGTATGTATAGGCCCTCCAACTTCACCCATTGTTTAAGTTCGCGGTATCTTGTCCAATCTATGATTCTATTCAAAAGGATGGCATGGTAATAATTTTTTATTGCCAGACAAATTGTCGAATCAAGAGTGAGATTGATCGAAACCAGGTCTCCGGGATGCAGATCGGAAGGGTCTGCATCAAATATAATAATTTAGGGAGGGTGTTCATCTTAACTACATTTATTCTTCCGAACCAGGATAAAAGTTTCATGTTCCATCTGGAGTAGTCATTCCGAATCGTGTGTAGTAGGGGTAAGTAATTTAAAGGGAACAATTGGGATTCGTTGGCGCTCAATTTAACACCGAGGTATGTTATGTGGGAAGATTGCCACGCGAAAGGAAAAGAGCGTTTAAGGGCTGCGATGGAGTCTATAGGAGCAGAAATGTTAAGGGTACTAGATTTATTATAATTAATTTTAAAGTTGGAAAGATGTCCAAATAGATCAAGTTCTTTCATTAGGTGTGGGAGGGAGTCAGTGGGATGTGAAATTATGGCCAGGAGGTCGTCGGCAAACAAGGCGAGCTTATATTCACTATCACCTACGGTGAAAGATAGCCTGATTTGCCCGAATGGACCTGGCTAATGCCTCAATACATAGCACGAAGATCAAAGGAGATAGTGGGCAGCCCTGTCTGGTGCCGTTGCTTATGGGGAATGGGTCTGACAGGGTGCCGTTTACGCGAACCCTTGCCGTCGGGGAGTCCTATAGGGCCATTATCCAGGTGAGTGCATTATGACCTAAGCCTATGTGCTCCAAGATGGTTTCCATAAATTTCCAACTGACCCTATCAAATGCCTTTTCGGCGTCGGTGGAGAGTAGGATGGTAGGGGTAGTACTGTGGGAAGCTAGGTGAATGAGGTTGAGAATTTTGGTAGTGTTGTCTTTGGCCTCTCGGCCCAAGACAAAACCCACCTGGTCACTATGGACTAGGAGAGGGATCAGCACGTTAAGTCTGTTCGCCAGAATCTTTGCATAAATTTTAAGATCTACGTTGAGAAGGGAGATGGGTCTGTAGCTGGAGCAGGCCAAATTATCTTTGCCCTGTTTCGGTATAACCGACACGTGGGCCTCCAATGAGTCACGGGAGAAGTGGGAGCCAGATGTAATTGAGTTGAATGCACGGAGAAGGAGAGGAATCAATTTATCTTTAAACACCTTGTAGTATGCTATAGTGAAGCCGTCAGGGCCAGGACTTTTCCCCGACTTCATAGAGGAGATGGCCCGGTTTAACTCTTGGGTGGTGAAAGGAGCTTCCAGTATATTTAGCTCCGAGGTTGGGAGAACAGGGTAATCGATGGACTTTAGATAGTCTCTTATTTTTTGGTGTAAAAGGAGGGGATCTACAGCAGGGGAAGCGTTTTCTAGATTGTAGAGCAAGGTGTAGAATTGTGCGAAGCAAGCCCCAATCTCAGGTGATTTAAATTTGGGGGTCCCTCTGGCGTCTTTCACCGAGCCAATAAATGAAGCCGAGTGTTGGGCTTGTATAGCAAGAGCCAGGACTCGACCAGGTTTATTGCCCCACTCGTAATACTTCTGTTTACATTTACGGATGGAGTGAATTATATTGTTAGAGAGAAGTTTATTCAGCTGGGTGCGGGCTTCTGATAGCTCTACTAGGGTCACATCTGACAGTGATACTTTGTGGGCTGTCTCAAGGGTGTGGATTTTATGTAAAAGGCCTAAGATCAGGGCCTGCCTCTGTTTCTTTTTGTGGGGGTGCCCAGTTGTATCAGCTTGCCGCGAAGGACACATTTATGCGCCTCCCACACGGTGAGGTGGGAGACATCATCCGTGACGTTTGTGGCAATGTAGTCGTCTAGAGTCTTGTCTAAGGTTTCTTTACAGAGTGTGTCATATAGAAGAGACTCATTGAGTCTCCAGGTCCATTGTTTATGAGAGCTGTGAGGGAGGGTCAAGGTCAAAGTCACCGGGGCATGGTCAGACCATGTGATAGAGCCAATGGTGGCATCTATAAGAAGTGGGAGGTGTCTATGGCTAAGGAATAAGTAGTCAATGCGGGAATAAACCTTATGAGGGTGTGAATAAAAGGAGTAGTCGCGTCCTGAGGGATTAAGGGTTCTCCAAGAGTCGGCCAGTTGCCGTGTGTGAAGTAGGTGTTTAACACGGCGGTATTTAGATGCCACAAATCTGGAGGCTTGAGTTGAGGTGTCGGTATTGGGGTCTAATGTCCAGTTAAAGTCACCACCTACAACCGTGATACCTTGTAACAGAGAATCTAATTTCGGGAGGTAGGAGTTAAAGAAGGATAGCTGGGCCTGGTTTGGGGCGTAAATCACCGCAAAAGTAAATATTTGCTCAGAGATCTTACAGGTCAAAACAAGGAACCTTCCCGGTAGTACTCTGTGTATAACAACGTCTGAGATACGTAAGTCTCTGGAGAAAACAATAGCCACCCCTTTGGATTTGCTGCCTGGGGTGTTACTGTAAAACGCTACTGGGAAATAGCGATTGGTGATGGAGGGATTACGGATTCCAACCTTGAAATGGGTCTCCTGCACTAATGCGACATCTGTTCTCTCAGATCTTAACAGACGTAAAAGGCTAGATCTCTTCTCCGGTGAGTTGAGACCTCGTGCATTAATTTATGGTTAGTTTAAAACATGATACGGGGTTGAGTCCCCGTTATCTGTAGACCAGTTATCCGTAATATTCTGAAAACCGGAATATCCCGGGCCTGTAGTGTCGTCATGACATGCCATGACGTTACTACTACTGTGACCAATGGCTGGGAAAATGGCTTTGCAGCTATTCCCTAGCCACATAGTGCCTGTTGGACCCCGCTGACCTCGCTGTTGACTACGCACGACGACTGCCGGACCGGATATTCCATTATCCGGAAAAATCCCATGTCCCGAAATCTCCTGCTCCAGAGGTAAATCTTGCAGGTAGATTTTGCTATGAACTAAAGTTGCGAATTTCAAAATGAAGTGCAGAGTGCACTTTGGTTTAGAAGCTGTGTGACATTATTCACTGCCGCTGTTATGTGCCACCAGACTTGTCAGACTTTCCTAATCTGTTCTGACACTACAGAAAAAGAGAAAACTACAGCTAGATCTATTTATCCAGGCCATTTATGACAATTATCCAGGTTCTGAAGAAAATAAGAACTTTGAAGAAGTGATTTGGACAGATGGACCTTCTTCAGCGTTTAAGAACAGATATATGGTTTGATTTCTGAAAGAAGTCAGTGAAAAATACAGCAAGGTGTTTCACTGGAAGTATTTTGCCACCTCAGATGGCAAGAGTGTGGTTGATGGCATATGAGGAACAACCAAATCAATTGTGAGGAAAACAGTAATGAGCAAAAAAGGCCAATGCTCCTATTGTGCAATCTGCTTACGATTTTGCAGAACTTGTATAGTCATTGATGCCAGCCACAAGAGTCCTATGCAATGGTGAAAAAGATATTCCACGTAATGATAAGATCTGGAAAAATGCAACACGTATTCCAGGAATATCAAAGATACGTGGGGATATATTCAATTAGGGTCGAAAACTGCTGTCTGTCAAAAAGACGGCAGTTTTCGAATTTTTAAGGTTGAATAGTGATCCGACATATTCACTCCCAGCAGTTTTTATGCGACATGTCGTGGAATTCTGCCGATTCAGCATTTGGCCCCGTTTCCGACCATCTCAGTCCGACATAAAAAAATGTCGGACTGAGATGTGGGACCCAGAGGAGGAGAGGGGGGAGGGCAGCCGCAGGGAGATGGGGGACAGCCGCTGGCAGACGGGAGAGCAGCGCTACAGCACAGCGCTGCAGCAGGATGTCTCACAGCCGCGCCGCTCACGGCAGCGTCCACCCGGCTCCAGCAAGTGAGGTCACGCTTGCTGGAGCCGGGTGGACACTGCTGTGAGGTCTGGTGGCTGTGTGACATCCTCCTGCAGCGCTGATCTCCTCCATCTGCCCGCGGCTGTCCCCGCTGGTCTCCCCGCGGCACCCCCCCCTCTCCTCCTCTGGGTCCCTCATCTCAATTCGACTTTTTAAAAGTCGAATTGAGATGAGATTGAATAGGGGTTGTCGGATCCATTCCGACAAATGCATGTCGTAATGGATCCGACCCTAATTGAATATACCCCTTGGTATTAAATGCACACCAAGTAAAGAAGAACAGGTATATGCAAATACAGTTTCATCTAATAATGAATTTCTGTTTCAAGTCACTGAAAATGAAATTGAAAAAGGAAACTGGTTGCTGGTAATTTACAATGGACAGCAGTATCCTGGGGAGGTGACACAGATTATTGGGTCTGAAGTTTAAGTTTCATTAATGATCCAGCACGGTAGAACTAAACAGTGAAATGGCCAACACAAGAGGATAAGGTAAACTGCTACAAACAACAGCAGCGCTTACTACATCAGTATGAGCAGAAAGGTGTATATGTAAAAGGTAATTAATCATTTATTAAAATGTATACACTTTAAAAAAGGAAAATCTTTGTCTTACATTAATATAGCACACATTAAATCAAAATGAATATTTAATGGAGCTTTAAAAAAAGTCTCTGGTAAATTCAGGACTAGGGACAAATCACCGTTTGATCCAGTGGTAGGTGGACATAAAGTGCAATCAGCCTTTCACTGTTAGGACTGTCAATTCCATGTATAGTTACTAATCCTGGATTGTCAATATGTAAATTCCCATAGGTGGTGGTTCAGTTGGTAATGGCTCCAACACACAATTGTTGATGTGGAGAGGAAGACGGCGTGAATACGGCAGTCAGGTCACATGATGGCAGTGATGTACAGGTCACGTGGGAAGGGAAGGGTTTTTGCTCCACCCTCTTCTTTGTTCAGAAGCCCAGTGGTTCCCATCTACCTATTCTCAACCTCAAATCAGTCAACGAGTTTATCCGCATGGCCAAGTTTTGCATGGAAACTCTCTGTTCCATTGTCTTAGCATTGGAACCCGGGGACTTTATGGCATCTCTAGATATTCAAGATGCATACCTACATGTGCCTATTACCTCCAGTCACCAGCAATTCCTCAGATTTGCTATCCTTCGCAAACATTATCAATTTTAGGCCCTGCCGTTTGGGCTTTCTACAGCACCTTGGGTCTTTTCCAAAATAATGGTTATGGCGGCACAGCTGAGACATCAGTTAGTAAGACTACTCCCTTACCCGGACGACCTTCTGTTGTTAGAACACTCCTCAGCAGTACTCCAACACCATCTTCAGCTGACCATTTGTCTTTCTACAGAAACACGGCTGGCTCATCAACTGGAAGAAGTCCTACCTGTCTCCTGCTCAGAGGACGTCCCCTCTAGGAGCACTCCTGGATTCTCAGGTGCAGAGGATTTGCCTGCCGGCAGAAAATATTACGGCACTTCACCAACACATCCGTAAGCTGCTTCAGAGACAGCGAGTGTCTATCCACTCTGCAATACAGGTTCTGGGGTCCATGGTATCCACCTTTGGCATGGTGGAATACGCTCATCGTGGAATACGCTCACGTCTCTTCAATATCTGATCCTGCCCCAGTAGAACGGGCAGCATCATCTGATCCGAGCACAGACAATTGTCCTCTCCCCAGAGGTTTGGCTTTTCCTTCCCTTCGTCTCACTTGAACATGGGTCATCCCTTCTGGTTTCCACATTGGGTACTCCTCACTACGGACACCAGCCTCCGCGGGTTGGGCGCCGTGACTGATCAACGCTTAGGGATGCTGGACACCCAACGAAAGTCGCCTACCCTTCAGCATCCTGGAGCTTCGCGGTGTATACAGGGCTCTCACTCTGGCTCAGGACCTTCTTTTAAGCCATCTTGTCCAAGGCCAATTCGACTGCTGTTGCTTACTACAAGCAGGAAGGATGTACCGTGCGGTTGATAGCGCATGACTATTTCGCAGGCTGACCTCCCTGTTCTGGATACGGTTACTGTCCATTGTACTCATTCTGCGAGACCCTTGTGGGTGGCTTGCCGTGGTGCTTTTGCTGAATAATTCTGCAGGCCGGCCACGTGGTCTTCTGTCCACACCTTCCTTAGGTTTTAAGCCTTTGATACCTTTGCCTCTTAGAATGCCTTCTTTGGGCACTGGATTCTCCTTTCTGCTCAGGAGCGTCCCCTCCCTTAAGTACAACTGCTTTGGGACATACCCAATGTCTTCCCTGTGGGAGCTATGGACCCTGAAGAAGGAAATGAGAGTTATGGTAGACTTACCCTTGTTAACTTTTTGTTTTCTTTGAGGTCCATAGGCTCCACAGGGCACCCACCCTGACACACCTGGCTTCTGTAGGTTTTTTTTCCTCTTGGTCACAAGTTCCCTTCTCACCCTGACGCACCTGGCTTCTGTAGCTTTTTTTTCCTCTTGGTCACTAGTTCCCTTCTCTGATGTGAGAGTATTTCTTGTGTGTACCATTCCTCTTTCTCCTCTATCCTGCTGCTGCCTTGGGCTTGTTCACAAAAACTGGCTGGCTTTGGCTGGGGGGCGGGGTGTATGGGAGGAGGGACCGATGCATACTGGGACTTTAAAGCTATAACTGTTTGGTGCCTGGTCCTCTGTAGCCACCTACACCCCAATTTCTTCCCTGTGGAGCCTATGGACCTCGAATAAATAGAGTTAACAAAGGTGAGTCTACCATAACTCTTATTTTTACTTTGTTTGATAATGGTGTCACAAAAGGAAAAATTAGCCTTAAAAGAATCCTGGAGCTGGACGAGGAATGCAAATAATTTTATAGTGCATCCTATATAATAAAAGGCTAATGTTGCTCCTCACCTCTATAGGGGGAAGGGGGGGTGCAAGTGTTTTGCATGACGGTGGCCACTAAATGGCACCCGACAGGGCAATTCAAGGCACCTGTTGCTGACATTACTGTTGTGCCATCGTTTTGATGGGCTGGTAACTAGTTACATTATAAAAACATGCATATAAAGGAATTGGTGCAGAGATGTGTGGTGTAAATCTCAGCAACCAATTGAAGGCATGTCTGGTTGCTATGAGTTACAGCAGTTCTCTGCAGTTGTGCATTATTTTAAATATCATATATATTTTTTTGAAATGTGCTTTCAAAATTCTTTTTTAGATGTGTTTTTGTTTCTAATTGTGTGTTTTTTTTTTTGTTTTTTTCAAACCTCTTATCGACTGATATGTAATTTTTAACAAATGACTGGTTTTTCTGTTTCAAATCATAGCCTGTAGTTAAAAATACAATCACCTATTCATCAAGCAAATATAATTTCTCCAGAGATTTACTTTAAGCCACAAACTTGAGAAGAAACGTGATTAAAAGTGAAGTCAGGGTATTAGTTGAGGAACATTATATGTCTGTGGTCAGACAGTGAAATGTTAGGGGATCTAGTTTAACAAATTGCCTTAATACACATATACGTGTGTGTGTGTGTGTGTGTGTGTGTGTGTGTGTGTGTATATATGTATGTATGTGTGACCCTCTCCATCACACATAATCACACACTACAGTACACACTTAATGATGCTGATACGTTCTGATTTCAACATACATACTCGCATATCAAGTGCTGACTACAACAGGAGCTCTGGATGATGAACTGTAAATTTATCTGTAAATATGTCACAATAATTCAGTTTAATATTACTGTGTTGGCCA